>NC_142585.1:44866960-45174433 GCF_965207765.1 Zootoca vivipara | reverse complement strand
TTTGCTACAAGGTGTAGAGATGGCAGCTAGCTTGAGTGGCTTCAAAGGGGGATTAAAGACATTGCCCGAGGAGGATAAGGCTATCAATGGATACTAGCTATGATGACTTTATGCTGCCTCCTGTATTAGTATGCTTCTGAATACCAGGTGCTGGGGATCCTGCTTGGGAGAGTGCTACTGCACCCATGGCCTGCTTGTGAGTTCCCCAGAGGCATCTGGTTGGCTGCTGTGGGAACAGAATGCTAACTAGGTGGGCATTCATGTTTAAGCCCCAGCCAGCATGGTTAATGGTCAGAGACAATGGGAGTTGTCATGCAAAATATCTGGAGGACACCAGGTTGGGGAAGGTTGCTAGGGAGCTTCATGGCACCTTCCTCAAACTAGTAAATGACGAACAGCACCCCAGATTTAGATTTACTCTTACTGAATTCAATTTCAAGATAAAACAATTCCTTCCAGTAGCACCTTAGAGACCAACTAAGTTTCTCATTGGTATGAGCTATTTTGTGCATGCACACTTCTTCAGATACCAGTTCAATTCAATTCAATTTTGTATACTTCCAAGCTGTTTTGTATGGAATCACACAGTCTGAGATGAAAAGGATAGTCTTGCACCAGAACCTCCTTGTCTCTCTCCTTGGTAGCCTTAGGAGATGAGAAGGGAAGAGAGGAAGGGAAATGGGTCTCTAAGGAGAGCCACAAAGATGGGCAAAGGCTTCTCTCTTTTTTTGTCTATGATCCTCTCAAACTGTCACTCCCTGATTCTGGGGAAGCTTATGTGTATTGAATTAGTTTCTGAGTTAACAGAGGGCATTAAAAGTCTGAAATTTGGAAGTGAAATGGTCCCCCTCAGCACCCACACAATTGCTTTGCCCACAAATGGTTTTAACAGGTCACGTGTACACAGCTCTACCTCACATATAATGTTTTCAGTTTGGGTCAAGCATGGCTCTCTCTTTCCGTTCCTTAATTCAGGGATGGAGACTCAGGCCCATGGGCCAATGCAGTCCTCTGGGCCTCTCTAGTCACCATGTCTCTTCCCAGGCCGGTCCTGCTCTTCCCAAACAGCACCAGTCAATACTAGATGCTTTTCACATGTACTGCTGTCAAGCCAGGTGTCCTCCGCCCTACAGTTGTGCATCCTACTGGTACAGTAATAATAACACTGCTAGCACATTTGCAAAGCTAAGCAGGGTCCAGTATGGTTTCAAATTGAATGTGAGACTGCATTGCAGGGGGCTAGATGCCTCTCAGTGTCACTCTTAATTCTACAATTCTATCTGGTTATTCCTGCCTACGTGTAGAACCTTACATTTGTTCCTATTGAAATTCATTTAATTTCAACACTATGCTTGCAGATGCAGATTTAGAGGAGTGTGGCCGGTTCAGTTGCACTGGGACCGAGCCTTAGGGAGCTGTGGGGGATGCCACAACTATTATTTAGAATGGAGAGTGAGAAGTGGGTGTCAGGGGTACCAAATGTTGGCATTGCACAGGATGCCAGTGAAATTTGAGACCCTGCAATACGTTAGTGGTTCTTGTTCATGTATACTTCAGATTTCCTAAAGTAACCAGCACTTAAACATAATACAACAATGCATATAATGGTATAAAATACTTAAGTGTTAATATGTATAAAATTATTCTTCAGAAATATAGTATCACATGGGACTTTATTATACACATTATATATCTAATATTTGTACCTTTATGCATGTAATTATTTGAGCTTTTTATTATAAGACCTAGCAATATATAAGTGTATCAGCAGGCACTAGCTGTAAAAGGTTGTCTGTTGCATGCATGACCAGGTTGGAGCTGCCAAATTCCATGTATAAATTTCTTCAAGATGGGTTCTTGTGTGACCCCTAGGATCACTGTGCTTGCATAGTATGTGCCCACAAAGGCAAGAAAGGATCTAAGCTAGTCATATCCATTATTCTCAATGGTTCTGAGGAAGGCTAGCATTAGATACAACCTAAGATTTGGAAATAAGGAACAAAATAGGCTGTTTCCAATGCTTGTTAAAGTAGACCTGCTGAAAATAATGAGTGTGACTAACTTAAATCTATTAATTTCAGTGGGTCCTACTCTGAATAGAATTTAGCTGGGTACAACCCAGTGGAGTATTCCCAATATTTTCCAACAACCTGGACAGAAACATGATCAGGTAATCTAGAACTCTGGGGTGCAGGTCATAAGTGAAGCTATAAGTCACACATTTAGCTGCAAGATGTTGAATGCTGAGAGAAATCAAATGCTGTACAAGGTTGTGTGATTCAGCCCTTAATGATGGGCCTGTAGAAGCACCTTAGGGATCAAAAAGATCTCTCTACATCCATCCTCTTTGCCTTTTGATTTCCTCCTTTCTCTGTTCTTATAATCTTACTGTATTTTGTGTGTGTGTGTTTTAAGACTGAAAGTATGTTTTCTTTTACCCAGTGAACAGCCTTAGGCTATGAGCAAAGGAGCTGAGATTTCACAGAGATAAAAAGTCAAACAGATGAAACTGTGTGTATGTGTATGTGTGTCAACACCAGTTGACAAGATTTCTGGCTGGTAGCGCAAGATGTTGAGAAACTAAATCCCAGGTCAATGTGTGTCTGGCTCCAAAGACCATACTCACAGGGAATGTTTGAGTGACAGCCACAAGCTATGCAATGCAACTGGCTTACTATTTCTAAAACAGAGCAGAAAAAACTATAGCTCAGCAGAAGAGCACACACTTTGCATGCAACTGGTTTATCTAGCTCAGTATTGTCAACCACCTCCTTCCCTTTAAACCTTCTTGAGTGCTGAGATCAGTGCCTGTGCCACCTTTGGAAGTTCAGAGGGTGGTGGCCTAGGAAAGGGCCTTCATAGTGGCAGCCCCCAAGTTGTGGAATTCCCTTTCCACAAAGGTGTGCCTGAAACCTTCATTGTATAGCTTTCATCGTATCCTGAAGACCCACCGCTTTATCCTTCCCTTTGACCACTGAGACATATATATTTTAGAACCCACCCAATTGTTTTGCTTGTAAAATATTTTAACTGATGTTAATATTGTCTTTCTACATGGCTTTTGCCTGCCCTGAGACCTTTTGGTGAAGGCAGGTAATAAATCTAAATCACCATCAGCCCTGAGTCATAATCCTTTGCACACAGCAATTATTATTATTATATTTATTTATATCCTGCCTTTCCCCCAGACTGGAAAACAAGGCAGCTTACACAAATTAAGACAATTTGGATAAAATGCAACAAGCTCAAAACATTTTTTAAAAAATAATCATTAGAGAGTAATGAACATGTAATAGAATTAAAAACAAATCTATCAAAACACATATGATAAAAATTTAAAAGAAAAAGTTTCCAAAAGCCTGCCAGAGGAAGGACAAGGAGGGAACCAGTCTAGCTTCTCTAGGAAAGGAGTCCCAAAGTATGGGAGCTGCTGTCACTGAGAAGATTATATTGTTGTTTCAAGCAAGTTTTGATGTGTTATATTGATGTTGTGGTGGTTGTTGTTGCATTAATATGGAAATGACAAATAATTAAATGCTGCCTTTTCCTATTGTGTGTTAAGACTGATGAAAATTTTTGTTATTAGGTTTGACGTAATTTGAACGTGTTGATTTTATATTTTTATTGATTTATGATACCATAGGGCCTTATCTGTGAAGTGTTGTATACAATTATTATTATCATCAATCAATCAATCAATTAAATTTATATATCACCCTTCACCCAAAGATCACAGGGTGGTTTAAGCATAACAATACAAAATGAAAACACAAAATACATAACACAATAACAAAACAAGCAAACAAATACCTTCAATAATCCCGCTCTCACAAACACATTGAAAAGGCAATCGATTGTTTAGTCAGTCAAAGGCTTGGGAAAAGAAGAATGTTTTTGCCTGGCATCCAAAGATATATAAAGTGGTGCCCTGCTTAACAAAATTTCCGCTTAACGAAAGGATTTTTCGAGCGGAGGTTGCCTCGCTAGACGAATTCGTTTTATGAAAAATTCGTCTAGCGAATCGCGGTTTCCCATAGGAATGCATTGAAATTCAATTAATGCGTTCCTATGGGCAAAAAAAAAATTCAATGCATTCCTATGGGATTCGCTAGGCGAATTTTTCGTTATAAGAAAAGACCCGTGGAACGAATTAAATTCGTCTAGCGAGGCACCACTGTAATGATGGTGCCAGCCTCCCTGGATAGAACACCCCACAAGTGGGAAGCCACTGCAGAAAAGGCCTGTTCTCCTGTTGCATTCGGAGTGGGGCACACAAAGAGGATGGCCGCAGGGTCTGGGTCAGTTCATATGGGGGCAGGGCAGTCGTTGAGGTATGCAGTCCTGAGCTGTTTATGTCAGATGAATATGAAGATAATTCCTTCTCTAGCAAATTTCAACAGTTCAGGAGTGTTGTCTGCATAGCCCTCCAAATCATTGGAGCCCTCCTCTGGTGGGATGGGGCAGAGTAGGTTTCTGGGGTCTGTGGCCACAGT
Source organism: Zootoca vivipara (assembly GCF_965207765.1). Classification (NCBI taxonomy): domain Eukaryota; kingdom Metazoa; phylum Chordata; class Lepidosauria; order Squamata; family Lacertidae; genus Zootoca; species Zootoca vivipara. The sequence goes on along the minus strand of NC_142585.1, from coordinate 45,169,940 downwards.
AGTGGTACAGCAAGCAATGTGTTGACACAGTAAATGTCTCACTCTGCCTCTTACAAATGGGCTGCTATGTCACTGAATTATTTAAGTCCCAGCAGCGGCCAATTATGCAGATCCAATTATCTGTTTAGGGAAGCTTAGCTGGAACAGCTTGTAGTTGTAATGCTTTATATTTCCACCATCACCACTGCAACCCCCACTACCAGCAAATGCTGGTTGAAAGGGGCTTTCAGATCATGAATGCATCCATGTCACTTAGCATATGGGTTTAAAAGAAGCCTCAGTATCATTTAACAGTGCCATTTTTATACAACACATACAATGGAGGAAGTGGTAGGGTGTCAGGAGCTGTGAAGGGAGAGAGGGAGGGAGCAAGTACAGGAAAACAGATGTGTGCAGATGAGGTGGGGAACCTCAGGCCCTGGGGAACCAAATGTGGCCCTCCAGTCTTCTCTGTCTGACTATCTGGGTCAGGCCACACACACCGTCCCTGGTCACCTTCCCTCTCCCCAGGGAGCACCGTTAGTCAGCCCTGCTTTGTGCCTTCATTCAGTCCTCCAGAGTCCCCTCCTCTCTGGGCCCACAGTGAGTAGGAGAGGAGAAGGTAGCATGATTCATAGAATCATAGAGTTGGAAGAGACCACAAGGGCAATCCAGTCCAACCCCCTGCCAAGCAGGAAACACCATCAAAGCATTCTTGACATATGGCTGTCAAGCCTCTGCTTAAAGACCTCCAAAGAAGGAGACTCCACCACACTCCTTGGTAGCAAATTCCACTGCCAAACAGCTCTTACTGTCAGGAGGTTCTTCCTAATGTTTAGGTGGAATCTTCTTTTTTGAAGTTTGAATCCATTGCTCCGTGTCCGCTTCTCTGGAGCAGCAGTAAACAATCTTTCTCCCTCCTCCATATGACATCGTTTCATATATTTGAACATGGCTATCATATCACCCCTTAACCTTCTCTTCTCCAGGCTAAACATACCCAGCTCCCTAAGCCGTTCCTCATAAGGCATCGTTTCCAGGCCTCTTCTGGCCATGTTCCAGCTTGTCAGTATCCTTCTTGAACTGTGGTGCCCAGAACTGGACACAGTACTCCAGGCCAGATCTCAGTGATACTGTGGAGCTCACATAATTCCAGAGCCAGTCCTGGGCAAAGACTTTCTTTCATGGGGAACATAAAGGTCCAGACACCTTGTCAGAACTTGGTAGACTTCTCCAGCTGAGCAACCAAGGAAGTGGCAACAAACTACAGTGGCGTTGTGCCACTGAGAGAATAAATGCATTCTTTAGTGATGCCAAAATTATCAATCTCTTTTAGAAAAGTGACAGAACAGATTGTCGAAACTATAGAGGTATCTCTCTATTAGCTGCGGCTGGCAAAATTCTTGCAAGGATCTTAGCAAACTAACAATATCCGAGGTGACCCTTCCTGAATCTCAAAATGGCCTTCTAGGGGGACAGTGGACATGATTTTTACCACTCGACAGCTTCAATAAAAATGCAGAGAGCAACACTAACCCCTGTATATGGCGTTTATTGACCTGACTAAGGCTTTTGACACTGTAAATCGTAATGCCCTGTGGACTGTCCTTCTGAAAATTGGCTGCCCAGATAAATGTGTAAACATCATTCGGCTCCTCCATGATAATAGGACAGCAACAATCGCAGATAACAATGGGTCTCAAAGTGAACCATTCACAGTGGGACCAGGTGTTAAACAGGGTTGTGTTATTGCCCCAACTTGATTCATTATTTTCATTGCCACGATCCTACACTTTGTTGAAGGGAAACTCCCCACTGGAGTAGAAATCATATATCGAACAGATGGAAAGCTCTTCAATCTGAGCAGGCTGAAAGCAAAGAGTAAGGTTACTTCCGTCATAGAGCTTCAGTATGCTGATGACAACGTAGTGTGCGCACACTCAGAGGATGACCTCCAAACCATCCTAAATATCTTTGCAGAAGCTTACAAAAAGCTTGTCCTATCACTCAACATCCAAAAAACCAAAGTGCTGCACCAACGAGTACAAAATAACCCCTCTGCAGCACCACAAATCCAATTCAATGGTGTAACATTGGAAAACGTCGATCACTTCCCCTACCTAGGCAGTTATCTTTCCACAAGGGCCAACATTGATGCCACCGGAGCTCTGCAAGTGCGACTTTCTCCCGATTGAAGTGCAGAGTGTTTGAGGACCGGAACATTCATAGGGAAACCAAAATGCTTGTTTACAAAGCTATTGTACTACCAACCTTACTATGTGCTTGTGAAACATGGACCACTAATAAATGCTATCTCCAACTCTTTGAAAGATTCAATCAACGGTGTCTGAAAATTTTTACACATCACTTGGGAAGACAGGTGAACTAATATCAGTGTACTGGAAGAAGCAAAGATCACCAGTGCTGAAGCAATGATTCTTCAACAGGGCCGTCTTAAGCTTAAATGGCGCCGTGGTGCAGGGATCCTTCAGGTACCCCCATCCCACACCCACATTTCCCTCCGGACAGGCAGTGCCTTTCCCTCAGGCCCCTCTGCAGCCCACCTTGTACTGCCAGTGGGCGGCCTGCAGGAGCTGCCGGCTTGGTCAATGGCGCAGCCAGCGGCCACCACGAACTGGCCAATCAGCAGCTGCCGCTTCAGCACCTCTGAGGCGCCGTTCCTGCACCCTCACATTGCCAGGAGACTTTGCCAGTCAACTTGAGGCTTTGCTAACAACAGCCCCGAAGGGCTTGCAAAGGTCCGCAACATCTGGAGAGACTTCCAGATGTCTCTTCCAGCAGGGAAGGAGCTGGGCTGGGGGGGACGGGTGGCTCGATCTGCAGCGCCCCCAAAGGGAGTCTTGGCAGCTTAGAAAGACCCACAGAGACATAGGGGGGGGCGATAAACCAGCCAGGCTCTCACATGAGAGGGGCGGAGGGAGCCTACACACACACACACACACCAACACACATGCTGCCCTGAGGAGACCCACAGAGCGAAAGACAGGGCAAAAACTTAAGCGATGGCTACTGGTTCCTATCACAGAGTCAGGCTCCTGGAACCAGTAGCCATCGCAAAAACTTAAGCGATGGCTACTGGTTCCAGGAGCCTGACTCTGTGATAGGAAAAGGTTTCCTCAACCCACAAACGAAACCCAAATCCCACATGGTCTGGATGTCAGAGCCAAAGGGGGGGGCACTGCTGGGCCTCCAATGGAGGCTTTTGAGGAGGAGGAGGAGGAGGCTGGGCTTCCAGAGGCACCTGCCAAGCCCTACCCAACCAAGGAGCTCTGCACTCAGGGCAAGGAGCTGCCAGGCTCAGCCCCAAACGTCTGGCCTGAGACACACCCCCCGAAATGGCATGCTTTCTGCTTCTTGCCCGCCGCGGGGCAGGAATGACGCCAGCAACGCTGGCCTCATGTTCTGCCAGACAGGGCTAGGTGCAGCAAGCTGCTGGAGAACCGCCTTTAGTGCTTCAGTTGGAGAACCGCCTTTACCAATGATGTTATTGGCTTTGAAGACACTTGAACTCAGGATGCAAGGGAGAAACGTGCTAAGATGAAGGCACGCTTGGCAAATCCACACCATGATCAACTCCCACCTGGAAATCAATTTCCCCACTGTGGAAGGATGTGTGGATCCAGAATTGGCCTCCACAGTCACTTACGGACCCATTGTTAAAACTGTGTTTATGGAAGACAATCTTACTCACCTACGAGTGATTGCCAAAGAAGAAGAAGAAATGCATTTTTCTCAGTGTGCTTTGAAACTACATGCCTTTACTCCCTAACGAATGAGGAGGATCCCGTTGAGAACAGGAAGATGACAAATGCATGAGCATCAATGGAGCTTCTAATTGCTCTCCTTTTTTCAGCTTTGGGTTTCAGTCTCTGTGAAACATGCCAAGTTACTTAAGAGTTCCTGCTTCATGGGTCTGCTGTTATCTCTTCCCCCTTGTTACATGTTTAATTGATCATTCTTTTCCCTGGCTCAAATGACTGCTTTTAGAAACTAGTCAGCAAGGAGTTGCTTCTGTTCCTTCATCTGCCATCCCTTCTGGGGCTGTAAAAAACACTGATGAAGCACTCACCACATCAAATTCATGGACAAATCTGTCCTAGCTTGACATTGCTGTAGTCGAGTCTGAAGGTATGTTAACAACATAAGGTATATATGAGTAGATTTCTTTCTCAACCTGGTGCCCTCCAAATGTTATTGGACTACAACTCCCAGAAACTCATATCCTTCAAGTGTCCTGATTTTCCTGGGATATCCTGGAATTGCAGAAGCCACCCCAGCTTCTGATTTTATCCCAGAATGTCTCATTTCCCCCATCCAGCGCCACCACCATCGAGCTTGCAGAGGAGCATGATCCAGCACTTGCAGTGGTGCTGCGCTCTTGCACGAGTCAGCTGGCTTCCATGAAAGTGCAGCACCAAAAGACGTTCATCACGATTTTCAACAGCAGCATATCAGAGGCAGGAGTGCCAACTTGAGTAAAATATTGCAAGGGCCCAGGTAAATCCTGCCCCTATATGCTTCATCTCTGCCACATATCCTTTGAATGCCCAAATATGGGTTAGATCAGGCTTCCTCAACCTTGGCCCTCCATATGTTTTTGGCCAACAACTCTCATGATCCCTAGTTAACAGGACCAGTGGTCAGGGATGATGGGAATTGTAGTCTCAAAACATCTGGAGGGCCGAGGTTGAGGAAGCCTGGGTTAGATGATCCATTAGAAATTTACCAATGTGGTCCTCGAGTGGACCACATTTATTTCATGAACACTACTAGCTCAGATGACATGGCTACTGATTTCAGGTAGGTAGCCGTGTTGATCTGAGTCGAAACAAAATTAAAAAATTCCTTCAGTAGCACCTTAAAGACCAACTAAGTTTTTATTTTGGTATGAGCTTTCGTGTGCATGCACACTTCTTCAGATACACTGAAACAGAAGTAACCAGACCCTTATGTATATTCAGAGGGTGGGGTGGGGGTGATGGGAATGGGTGATGGGCTGATAGGAGTGGTAAACCTGTTGATGACTGTGAACGACTGTTAATGACTGCAATTAGTCTTGCGGGGGAAAAAACAAGGGCTGAGGTGCTAAGGAAAGCTTGATCATGTATAATGAGATAAGAATCCTATGTCTCTGTTCATACCAGGTGGCTCCGTGGTTTTAAGCTTGCTAATGAGTTGCAATTCAGCAACTTCTCTTTCCAGTCTGTTTCTGAAAATTTTCTGTAATAAAACAGCTGCTTTGAGATCTTGTATAGAATGTCCTGGGAGATTGAAGTGTTCTCCTACTGGTTTCTCTGTCTTCTGGTTCCTGATGTCAGATTTATGTCCACTTATCCTTTGGCATAGGGTTTGGCCTGTTTGTCCAATATAGAGAGCTGAGGGGCACTGTTGGCATTTGATGGCATACACAATGTTAGAAGATGAGCAATTAAATAGTCCTGAGATGGTATGTTGGATGTTGTTGGGGCCAGTAATGGTGTTGTCTGGGTGTATGTGGCAGCAAAGTTGGCATCTGGGTTTATTGCAGGCTCTGGTACCAAGTGTCCATGTTAAGTCTGGTGGTTGTATTATTGTGGGTGAGGAGTTATTTAAGATTGGGTGGCTGTCTGTAGGCAATGAAAGGCCTTCCTCCCAATGTGTGGAAGTGAATTCATAAACTCGATGCAAGTTTTAATTGTTGTGGGTTGTTTTAATGTTAACAGGGATGTCCTTTAGATCCTTAAGATTTCATAGCTGGGAAGTGCCAGGTCTTTGATTCTTTGTGGAAATACTTTGCGTTCATTTCCATAGCATAGCTGCACCAAATGTTCTCTGCTGTGCTGGGAGTAGTGGTGGAGGATATCCCCTAGAAGCAATTCCTTAAAACTCATTTATCTCACTTTTCATGGCTGGCAATCATAAGCAGTGCTTCTCTCCCCACTTCCCCAATGTGCTGCTGATGCTCCAGCAGATATTTTAACCCCCTTTTGTTCATTTCCCAGACAGTTAGGGATTGTGTTGTGTGTTTTGTCTATGTTTGTTTCATAGGAAGGATTTCTTACTATCCTGCACCCTAACATCTAGGGCAGGTTACAACACAGAATGATGCAACATTACAATCAAGCAAAGCAATTTACATCACAGTATAAAAATACCCCAATCAGTAAAGACAACTTACTCAGAGAGTCAAAGGTCAGGATAAAGAAGTGTATATTCCATGAACTACAAAAGCTGTACAATGAAGGTGCCCAACTGTGAGGTGTGGTGTGATGATCCCTGATACTATAAATTAGCATGATGAGCTGCATGGCAGTATGTGTCCAATCAGATTTAGCTATTTCTTGATGTCATTAAGGGTTAATGAAGCCCATTCAGAATAAAGGCAGAGCTTCCTTTACATTTTACCAAAAAGAATCAACTAGTCAACTAGGGATGACAAAATGAACACATATGGAGCCTCTTTGCCCTGATCTAAAAAAATGTTTGAAACAGGAATGCCTGTTAACAAAACAGGCTGTTCTCCCTTTGCTTCAGACCTTACCCAGGGTCTGACAGCAGAGCTGAACATCGGCACCAATAAGAGTTCCTTGTTCTATATTTGCCATATCAAATCATGTTTCCCTAACTGTAATCTCTTGCTTAGCTGTGCCTGTCCGCTGCCATAAAAATTGATACACAAACAATGGGTATAAATTCAACATCATAAATACTAATTGCATCACAGCAAGCAATTTAGAGGTTCTCTCATTTTTACTCAAGAAAACCACCATTTTATAGTTCAAATCGGGGGAAATAAGTACAGTAAATGGGAAAAAAGCACTGCCTTTAGCTCAGCATCCCGCCCAAGAAAGAGAGGGTGGGAGACTGCAGTCCCTCAGCGGCTCGACATTAAGAAGAAGCCGCCCAGCGCAGGGTTAGGGCACTCCCCCCGCACCCCTCTTCCTCAGTCAGTGCACACTGGTCTGCTTTTCAAAACAGACCCAGGAAATTTGGACCCCCAATATAAAGGGACAATTTCAGAAGTATCCTCATTGGAAGCCCTGGGATATTTTGGTCCAGCAAGAACCTCCAAATCCAGCTACACACTTCTCTTAAATCACTGCCAACCTTAAGATGTGCATATTTGCTCCCCCAACTGATTTTGCTGGTTTCATTGACAATCTTTCCTTTCATTCTGTATTCCTGAAGCATTTCAGTTCAACAGGAGCCTTCACATCCACCTTGAAATTTTGCATAACTGCTGTAACGCAATCTATGTGGGGCCGCCTTCAAAGATATTTAAAATATCTTTGGCTGGTTCAAAATGTGGCCACCCAAGTCCTGATGGGGAACTGACACAATTATTGTAGCAGCTGCAGTGGTTGTTAGAGCATTTTGAATCATTTTGAAGCTTTATCTTTAACCTTAATGTTTTGTTTTGGATAATTATTTGATCTCATTGCAACCTTTATTAGATTAGTTGGTCCCTTAATTGGGGAGAAGAAGGATTTTGTTTGTTTGTTTGTTGTTGCAAGCATGGTTGGATTGGTGGCTGTTTTCTTTTCTGCTTGAATCAAGAGGTTTCCAGTCCTGCCTCCCTTAATGGAGGCAGCCCCCCCGAAAGCGGGGGATCATCGACAAACAAAAAACAAGGGTGACAGAGGGTAAATCATCCCCTCCAGAGATGGGAGGAATGGGCTTCACTCGCAGTTCGTCTCAGTACCTGGCTCTCGCTCTGGCATGGAATGTGGGAGGCAGGAAGGCACTGAGTGCAAAAGCACTTCACCTGGTGAAAACCCTCCTACACCGCCATTAAGAAGCACAGGTTCTCCATTTAATTAGATCTTTAATTGGCTTTAAAGTACTGGTGCATGATGGAAAAGGGCTGCAACAACATACTGCCGAATATATCAGCTACATGGATCAAAGGTTTGAATTGAGGTAAGATTTTCTTCGGCGTGAGAGTCGGTTGGGGAGACAGAAGCTCATGGTTTGTTTATTCTAAGCTTTCATATATTTATGATTTGGCAACCCTCTCCATGATAAAAAGATTTTTGCAAGTGAGGAAGGGACGTTGGAATAATATTGATATTAACAAGCAAAAATGGAAACTCTGTGTGATCCGAAATTAAGAAAGGAGGGAGAGGGGAAGCTCAAGTTTGATTATGTTGGAAAGACAAAGTAATTCCCCTCACCTCTGTTTAAAAACAACAGACAAGGAAAAAGAGATTGAGATTTGTGTGTGCTACTGATGGAATGTAATTTAAGATAAAGTTTAATTGGGCCATAAATCTCTCACTGGAAGGGAAAGAATTTGGGGCTGTGATAAGAACACTACAAAGATTCTGGGAGTTGGAAAGGAGTACTAAATCTTCTGAGTGTTTAAAAACTGCCCACCTTTTCTTAGGCTGAGGGGGAAATGGAGAAAACCTGCAACATGTTTTACTAGTGAGACAGAATGGTTTCTAGCCTGTTCCAAGACACTGAAGCAAGGAACGGAGAGATAAAACCTCTGAGAAACTTTGAGATTCAGTTCTGCCCCAAGCCACGGTGGGAGAAAACAACAGCTAGGAAGCAAAAGAGACAACACCATATATGGACAGGAGGAATCTCCATGGACATAACAGTTTTCGGACGCAGAGCAGAATAAAGATAATAGTTCCTCACTTGAAGCTTTATAAATTTATATATTTTAACATCACAAATGGAAATCATTAATAATGTAGCTGTTGACTAAGGGATTATTATTATAACTGAAATGTATCTGACACTAATTAAGATTATGGAATGCAGTGATATAAGATCGGAAATGCATCCAACCCACCATACGGGGAGCCACTTTAACTAAAATGTATTAATTGGAAGTTAATTGGCATTTTGATAATTGTATAATTTGGGAATTAATTGTTATTGTTATAATTTGGCTATTATTGGGGGTATATTATATTAGAACACACACACGCACACCTGTTGGGCAATATGATTTCGCTAATTGATATGCTTGTGTCATTGGCAGGAAGTGTGAGCAGGGACGAGGAATTCAGAAGTACCTGGTGAGAACGCTGAGGCACCTGCTTGGCAAAGAGATAGTTTCCTAACCTATTGGAGGCTGGCTCAAGAGGAATTTGTTACTTAATGGCGCCAGTACAAGGAACCAGGGTAAGGGTAAAGGGACCCCTGACCGTTAGGTCCAGTCGCGGACGACTCTGGTGTTGCGGTGCTCATCTCACTTTACTGGCGGAGGGAGCCGGCGTACAGCTTCCGGGTCATGTGGCCAGCACAACTAAGCCGCTTCTGGCGAACCAGAGCAGTGCATGGAAATGCCGTTTACCTTCCCACTGGAGTGGTACCTATTTATCTACTTGCACTTCGTGCTTTCGAACTGCTAGGTTGGCAGGAGCAGGGGCCGAGCAACAGGAGCTCACCCCGTCGAGGGAATTTGAACCGCTGACCTTCTGATCGGCAAGCCCTAGGCTCTGTGGTTTAACCTCAGCACAATAAGAAGGCATTGGGATTCATTCCCTATAGTCCTCTTCAGCAAGGCTGCCTGTTACTTGAAAGCACTCATTGCTTGTTGCAAAGCCGTGCAATTAATAAGGCAACTGCCTAACCCCTGCCATATGCCTCATATCTGAATTCCATTGTCAAGGCAAAGGGGTTGACAAACTCATATGTTTTATTAGTACACTGAATGTGTATTGATTATTGCTAGTTTTATTAATGTTCTTGGTTTATTGGTTTTTGTATTCTATTTTATTATTGTTGGGAAATATATAAAATTTATGCTTGTGTAGGCCACTTTGAGGGAGTTTGACTCATAAAGGTGGGTTGTAAATATTTTCAAACTATACTGATCAAGGCCATTTACCAGTAATAGAAACACTACCGTTTATTTTCAGAAAACACTCAGTCAGAAAGGCATGGCAATGTTGGCTTGATAAGGTCCTTAAAATTTCTCTTAAGAATATGAAGGTGTAAAAGGAGCCTATCTGGATCAGGCCAATAAACCAACTAGTCCAGCATTCTGGTCCCATGATAGCCTGCCAGATGACTTTGGGAAGCCGACAAACAGGGCATGAGCATAATGACGGTGTTTCCATTTCTGATTCTCAGCAATGCTGCCCTCAATAGTGTAGGGAGAACATTGCTGTGGCAACTAGTAGTCACTGATACCCTGATCCTCCATGTTTTTTAAAATCCTCTCTTAAAGCCATCCAAGTTCGTGGCCATAACTACTTCTCAAGGGAGCGAATCCCATAGTTTAGCTATGTGTGGTGTTATTAAACTTTCCTTTCACCTGCCCCAAATCTCCCAGTGTTCAGCTTCGGATGGTGCGTCTGTGATTCTGACCACATCAGCATGATGTGATGTATTTTGACAGGAGGAAACAAAAAGAATAATGGGGCGAGCCATGTAATTAATCTTGACTTTAATAAAATATTTTGATACTACATCTCTCAGGAGACAGCCTAGCAGTATAATTTATATTGATGGGGATGGATGCAAAGCTGCCAGAAAGGGCCTAAATTACAGTATGAAAAAGGATAACTGACAGGGGATTGACATGGAGGAAGTATTCAGCATTTTGCTATAGGCCTTTGATTCTACATAACTGTGGCAGTAGACTTTTGTGAGGGATATACCATGACAGAGTCACATGAGATTCATGTGATGGATCATGTCTAGAAACTAGACACTGGCAGAGAGATTGCCTGTGTGGCACCCACAGGAGTCAGAGTACCTATGAGAATCTCCTATGGGACCCAGGGAAGGTTTCAGTAAATATCCTCTCAAATATCCACAGTTCATGAGAGACTCTTTGCTCTTTCTTCTCAGTCACCTGTTTTGCACTGGCTCAGCTTTTACAATGAACGTGACCCCTAAAAGATGCTCACATTTAATTGGATGCTAGCAACAGATTCTTGCCCCCTTCTGTTCTGGAAAGAGGAGAGGTGCAAAGAACTTCTCAGGGAACAAACATGAAGGAGTCTCCTCCTTCCCTCCCTTTCTTTTTTAACTTAGAGTTTTTAAAAATTACATATTAATAAACAAGACACATAAGCACAACTATGAATTAAGTTCCTCTCCTACTTGTAAATGCACAGGGGCAAAAAGAAAACCTATACAATAATTAAGAAATATACAGACAGCAATATGGAAAGCCAACAAAGATAATGTATAGAATTTAAGCTAAGGACCCAAACTGTTTAGGTATAATACCTGTCCATAATGGGTGATGAAGCTCTGAGGGAGGAATACTCCCTTTTGTCACAAAACAAATTCAGCAACGGAGACCAAGTAACTGAGAATGATGTTTTAGAGTTAATCCCTAGCTGTCTGTTACACTCTGTAACTTTTTCTATAACTGCTAACTGCCATACCCTTTTCCACCAGCCTTTTAAGGTGAAATGGGAATTGTATGTCCAATGCTGGAATGGTAGGTCCAACTTAGCTGCTGTTACTAGGTGGGTAATTAAGTCTCTATTTTGCAGGATTTCTCGAAAGAGTGATAGCAATGCTAAACCTGGGTCTGGAGAGATAATTTGTTGCCCCTGCCATTTTATGGTTCTGTCTCTTCTTCTGATGTCTTGGATGTGACAGCTATTTTGTGTTATGACAGAGCCCCATGGCAGATGTTTTGTGATTGGCGCCCACCTCAATTCCTCAAAATCCTAGTATATCTGGGTGAATGCTAGGTTAGAATCCTGACATGGATTCTGTTGGAATCCATCAGAAATTTCTTCCCAATGTTTAGTTGGAATCTCCTTTCTTGTCATTTGAATCCTTTAGTTCAGGTCATAGCAGCAAAAGTAGCAAAATACAAGCTTGCTCTCTATTCCATGTCAGATCCCTTCAGATGTTTAAAGATGACTATCGCGCCACCTCTCATTCTCTTCTTCTCCTCAAGACTAAACATGCTCAGCTCCCACAAGCAATTCTAGCTAGCCTCATACTGGAAGCCTTAAAAGATGACACAGACAATAATTGGAAAGGCTCCATGATGCTGTAAGGTTTTTTTAAATGTAGATGGAAAAATACACAGCGCTCTTGGGTTGCTATTTGTTGTTGTTTAGTTGTTTAGTCGTGTCCGACTCTTTGTGACCCCATGGACCATAGCACGCCAGGCACTCCTGTCCTGCACTGCCTCCCGCAGTTTGGTCAAACTCATGTTCGTAGCTTCGAGAACACTGTCCAACCATCTCGTCCTCTGTCGTCCCCTTCTCCTAGTGCCCTCAATCTTCCCCAACATCAGGGTCTTTTCCAGGGATTCTTCTCTTCTCATGAGGTGGCCAAAGTATTGGAGCCTCAGCTTCAGGATCTGTCCTTCCAGTGAGCACTCAGGGCTGATTTCCTTAAGAATGGATAGGTTTGATCTTCTTGCAGTCCATGGGACTCTCAAGAGTCTCCTCCAGCACCATAATTCAAAAGCATCAATTCTTCGGCAACCAGCCCTCTTCATGGTCCAGCTCTCACTTCCATACATCACTACTTGGGTTGCCATACATCCAGATTTACCCAGACATGACCTCTTTTTCATGAGTGAAATCACTGTGGGTGGATTTTTAAAATTTTGTAAAATGTCTGGGTTTTTTTTGGGGGGGGGGGCGTTGCGTGTGAGGGAACTGGCCGAATGGCAGCACGGTTACAATAGGAAGCGGTGGCCGCAGCGCTGCTGCTTCTGGCAACCATGTGTGTTTATACACACGCTTCTGTCCATTCGTCTGTCACCAAGGTAGGTAGGCGTGGCCAAGGCCTGAGGGAGCTGGTGCATCCCTGAAACATATGTTTATACAGTGTGCTAAAGTTACTCAATTTTGGAAGGAAGGGCTGAATTGTATAAATATGACTCTAAGGAAAAAAAACACTTTAAGATTTTCAACAGAGAATATTCTTCCAAACTATATACCTACTATATGGAAGTTAACAACTGGACAAGAAAAATGCTCTTTACGTGCTCTAATGGTAGCCAAGAGGCTGATAATAGAAGAATAAAGACATAATCTCCTTTAATCAGTGGTTTGATATGATAACACCTGCAACCTACGAATGGACTGCTTACATAGACTCTGCTTGGATAAATATGACAATATTTGGAACGAATTGATGCAAAATGCTATTAATATTTGCATATTACATATTACATATTTACATATTTATGTATTAGGATAATAATATCCAATTCATAAAATAATATATGGGCTAGGGTATTTTAGTATATATTCGTATAATGTTTCCTCCCTCCTTTACAAAATTGTGTGTTTTGTTCTTTTTTTGTATCACTTTACTGCTTTATATTTGAAATTTTTTTCAATAACATATCATTTTTTTAAAAAAGAGGGAGCAAGTGAGCAATCCGTCCATCAGTTTGTCCATTAAGTGAGCTGCTGGCTAGCTGGCCAGCTGAGCAGACCTCACTTCTCCCCTTCACCAAGGGCCACATCAGGCAAGGCATCTGAGGAAGAGCCTCCCTCACAGGCCTCCCTCTTCCTCTTCCTCTTCCTCCTTCCCTCAACGGTCTCTGGACGCAGACCCGGCCCCTCACAGTGTGATAAGGTGTTTGAGAGTGCAGCCCATGGGATCATAGTCAGTTGCCATTTATGGAGTCACATGTAAGCCTTGCCTAACATTGGCTGGGTCATGTAAGTTGGGTTTGAGGTCATAATTGGTGTGTGTGTGGTGGGAAACTCCTAGGAATGGAGGAAGGTGCCTGAAACCTAGTCACACTATGGATAAATCTACCTCAGTGTTGACTACATTGACTGGCAGAGGCTCTCAAGCGTTTCACAGAGACTGTTGGTGTGTTGCCCTCTTTCACTCACCCCAGGCTTTGGCAATATGGCTGTATTTCTAATGAATGAAGATAAGCCACCCGGAGAGCCTTGATGGGACCTCTTAGTGCCTCTCTGAATTTCCTTTCATTCTTTCACTCCCCCCCCCCAATTCCATATTTATTTGTACCTCTGATACCTACTCCTGATAGAAAGGTTTTCTCCTCCATCTCTCTGCCTGTAAGGGATTTCTGTCATTTCTCTTCTCATTTTGCTCTTCCCCGCTGTCTCCACCTTCCTTATCCTTCCGCTTCAGTCACACCTTCACACCCTCTTGTTCTCCATCCTAGCCCCTTCCGTTTTCCTCTGCCACTCCAGACCCCTGCTTTGCTCCCCGTCAATCAGTTGAGAGAGACTGTACCTAGTCCCTGCTTCCTATTGGCCTGGAAGAGGGAGAGGGATTTGTGCACGTTCCCCAGTTAAGATCCATAGGGTGGAACTCAACTGTGCATTACCCTGCATAGACCAACCATTAACTACTTGCCTTCTCCAGAGCACAAAGTGCTTTTTAATGGACTTTCTTTTAGAAAAAGAGTTCTTGTCCCTTACTGTTATGTACTGAGCTGAATCCTAGAACAATAGGATCCAGAATGCAGCAGTCTGATTGGTCCACAGGAGCCACCCAATCCAGCTCCAGGTGGAAGTGAATCAGCAACCTGATTGGCCTGCAGGAGCAGCCAATCAGGCTGCTGGCAGAAGTCAATCTGCAACCTGATTGGCCCACAGGTGCAGTCCTGAAGTAGCCAATCACGCAAGGCCCATTGTGTAAATAATGTATATAAGCAGACGCTTTTGGGGAAAGAACGGTTCTTCTCTTCTTCCTCTATTGCTACTACAAGCTGAATAAAGAGCATGAAATTCACTCTCGACTCCGAGTATATTTCACTCACCATATTTGGCTATGATTCTGCACTGGCCCCCCAAATTGGGACATTTCTAGGAACAAATCCTTCTCAAATTTTCCCTGAATAAAATTCTTGGCACCAAAATTTTGAATCCATTTTGGCTGCTCTTATTAAACAGAGAACTCATAGCAACACAGAGGGCATGCTTCTTTAACACACTAAATCCACTTGTCACCCTTCTGCTATGGTCTGAGGAAGCAAATCTGAAAGCTCAGACATCTACTGTTGGCAAGAAAAGTCTCTTGACATTTTCACTGTAGAACAAGTCCCTTGCTCTTCAGGCACCACTTAAAATCAGCACATTTCTAAGTAGCTCTTCATTGGTCTTTTTCCAACAGACAATGCATGGATTCAAGAACCATATTCAATTATGGATAAGGATATTTAAGTGTTTGGGCTTGACATCTGAATTGACAGACCATGATTTGTGTGATCAGCCAGTGACCCTGAACCAGAAACCATGATTTGCACTAATAATGGTTTGGGGTGATGTCTGAATTGGCAAAGCAGTGCCTAACATGGTGATAACAGAATAATCAATACAAGGAGAGAGCTGAAGCTCAATAAAGTAATAGAATTGGTAAGGGAACATCTAGCTACTTTAAATGAATTCAAATCTCCAGGGCCTGATGAACTGCACTCGAGGGTACTAAAAGAGCTTGCAGAGTCAATCTCAGAGCCTCTGTCTATAACCATTGAGAACTCTTGGAGAACAAGTGAGGCCCCTGAAGACTGAAAGTGGGCAAATGTTGTCTACATCTTCAGAAGGATGGGGGTTGGGGTAGGGAGAAGACCTAGATAACTACCGACCATTGAGCTTGACATCAGTACAAGGAGAGGACCTATAATAGATTATTTAGTTGGTCTATGGGCACTTAGAAAGGGTTGTTGTGATTACGAAGAGTCAGCATGGGTTTCTCAAAAGCAAGTAATGGCAGACAAATAAAAAAAAATTATAGAGTTACAAGCTTGGTGGACCCAGTGGGTGCTGTGGTCATAGTGCATATTTATTTTAGCAAGGCTTTCGACAAAGTGCCTCATGATATTCTTGCAGAAAAGCTGGTAAAATGTGGACTAGACAAGGTAACTGTTAGGTGGATTTGTAGCTGGTTAATTGACCAAACCAAAGAATACTCATTAATGGTTCCTCATCATCCGGGGGGGGGGAGAGTGACAAGTGGGGTGCTGCAGGGTTCTTTTCTGAGCCTCATTCAATTTTTAGATGACACCAGACTGGTAGGGGCTGCTAATGCTGTTGAAGACAGAACTGGGATTCAAGATAACCAAAACTGATTTGAGAACTGGGTCAAAACAAAGAAAATGGATTTCAATGGGGACAAATGTAAGGTTCTACACTTAAGCTGGAATAGTCAGCTGTACAAATATAAAAGGGAGGAACTTCAAGTGTTAGTAGACCACAAACATAGCATAAGTCAACAGTGTGATGCAGAAGCATAAAAGCTTATGCTATTCTAGGCTACATCAACAGATGTATAGTGCCCTGATCAAGGGAAGTAATATTCCCACCGCATTCTGCCTTGGTCAGACCATACAAGGTGTACTGTGTCCAGTTCTGGAGGCCACAGTTTAAGAAGGATATTGACAAGCTGGAAATTGTGCAGAAGAGGGTGACCAAGATGATAAAGGGTCTGAAAACCAAGCCTTATGAGGTATGGTTAAGGGAATTGGGTATGTTTAGCCTGCTAAACAGGAAATTCCAACTAAACATTCTGATGGTTACAGCTATTCTCCAGAAGCCCCAGGATGCTTTAGTAAGATCTGGGGATGTTTGAGTTCCCACAAGACCTTTTGGGAGCACCCCAGACCTGGCAAGAAGAGAGAGCCTTGCTTGGAAAGCAATGCAGGGAGCTTAAAAGCGTCCTTTGTGCTGGGAAAATCCAGAGCTAAAAGAGCTTTTAAGCTTTCTGCCTTGCTTCCTGAGCAAGGACTCTCATTGTGCCAGCTCCGTATTTAACTTGCAGGATTTCAGCCAGCTGGCCTTCAACCACATTCAGTTGAAACTGCAAGTTAAATGCACAAAAGGCCTGATCACGCTACTGTATACCAGACCCTGCAAGTGTCCCTGTTTTTCAGGAATGTCCCTGATTTAGAGAAGCTGTCCCAGTTTCTGATTTGATCCTGGAATGTCCCACTTTTCCTTCGGATGTCCCTATTTTCATCAAAGAAATGTTGGAGCGTATGGAGTTATCCGACTCCCAAGCTCCCAGGCAATCCTGTATGGGGAAGGTGTTTTTAAAAAATGTTAAATTGTTTGTTATGTTTTTATATATGTTGGACGCTGCCCAGAGTGGCTGGGGCAACCCAGTAAGATGTGTGGAGGATAAATAGTAAAAATTATCATTCAGGTGGCGCTGTGGGTTAAACCACTGAGCCTAGGGCTTGCTGATCAGAAGGTCAGCGTTTCGAATCCCTGTGACGGGGTGAGCTCCCATTGCTTGGTCCCAGCTCCTGCCAACCTAGCAGTTCAAAAGCACGTCAAAATGCAAGTAGATAAATAGGGACCGCTCCGGCGGGAAGGTAAACAGCATTTCCGTGTGCTGCTCTGGTTCACCAGAAGTGGCTTTGTCATGCTGGCCACATGACCTGGAAGCTGTACGCCGGCTCCCTCGGCCAATAATGCGAGATGAGCGCACAACCCCAGAGTCGGTCACGACTGGACCTAATGGTCAGGGGTCCCTTTACCTTCTATCATTATGGAATGGGATATCCCTGTTTTCATCACAGAATGTTGGGGGGGGGTATGCTCTGTATACTATAAAGTGTGTGGTGATGGATACTGTCTGTTTTGCTGGGGAAGGGTGCCAGTCCAACCACTTCCGCATCACCATGGAGGTGGTGTTGTGGGCTGGCCCGGAACGAACTCTCGCGATGGGGGCTGAGAGCAGCCCCCTCGCGAGGAGGGAGTTCCCGCCTCCATCAAACCCAGGCCGGCCAATAGGGTCGGCCGGGAGGCGGGGCTTCACATCTTTTAAACCGGCCGGAGCCGGGAACTCAGCCTTTCCTGCCCCGGCTCCCAACCCGATCAGATCACCCGCCCACCCACCCTGTAGGCTAGACAGGTTAGGGCGATGCTGCTATGGACTTTGGTTGGTCGCCTTGGTTGGCCAGGGGGCCTGGGAGGATTTTTTCCACTTGGGCTAGCCAAGCGGGTTTTTTCGCCTACCTCATAGCAATTGGTCACAACTTGGTTTTGCGGTTAGGCATTGGAAATTTGCATAATATGAAGAAGGGGGGCAGATTGCGTCATACTCTGCCCAGAAATTGGAGAAGTAATTCTGTTAAAGGAGTTCCGGGGGCGGTAGCTTTGTCCTGGGCCTGCGGAGGACAGGGCCTTATGGCACCCCCCCCCCCAACGGTGGCCACAGGAGGTGTTCCAGTAGATGTACATCACTGGGCTCCTTTCTGGTGGTTAATTTCTCCCATCCGGGTTACAGTCGAATATAGCCGGTTAGGTTCCAATGCCTAAGCCAATACCACTCATCATTCGTAACCAATAAAGTTGTGGCCTTTTCGCCCACTTAAATTTAATCATTGTGTCTTGTGTCTTATTTCTCGTGGAGGGAGGGGCATTGCCACACAATAAGAGAAAGATGTCTCTGAGCAGAAGTCTAGCATCTTTCTCAGAGACACACCACCCAGTGGCACCTGCCCTGTCACTCAGCAAATGGAGCTGCTGTAGTACCATGTGGAAGGAAAAGCTGGAATGTGTACAAAGGGCTCTGGGTGGGGGCAGGAGAAAATCCAATATTGTAGAATTCATATCAGAAAAAAATTCATCTTGTTTTCTCTCTGCCTTGCATTGCCGGTAGATCTGAGAGCAGCTGTATTGATAGAACCTGGTGATGGTTTGTTGTCAAGCCTTGTAGCATGATATTAAATTTTCAGCTTTATTGCTAAAGTCAGCAATTCCTCAAGCTGGTAAGGAGGGAGACAGAATGAAGCAGGAGAGAGACAGAGAAGCGGGTGTTTCATGGTTGGGATGGACATTGCTCAATGTGTCAGATGTTCAATGAGGACGAAAGACCAGAAATAGTCTGGCAACATTAAACAAGGGCTGAATAACAAACAAACAAACAAACAAACAAACAAACAAGCTAACAAACAAACAAACAAACAAAGCCTCCTAGCCTTCTGCTTCTCTCCTCCCGCCTGCACTGCGCACCTGGGAGCAGGGATGAGCATGAATCGATTGCTGCAGAGCATAGGAACCTGCCTTAAATTGCCAGACCATTGGACCGCCTGGCTCGATTCTGCTTACACAGATTAGTAGGAGCTCTCCAGTATTTCAGGCAGGAGAGTTTCCCCAATTTACCTTTGAAAAAGTAAGTGGTATCTCAAATCAAATGAATGAATAAATGAATGAATGAATAAACGAAACTATTTGGAGGTGCCAAGGATTGAACTTGGGCCCTTCTGTATACAAGCTTCTTTTGGCAATACCTGTAGCAAAATCGAGTTTGCAACCTCCCAAGACACTTTTCTTCTTTCTGCATTTCTCTCCCAACAGCCACCTGACCAGTCTTTTGGATCAGGTCCTTGATTTGCCCTTGAACTGTCCTTCTGAGGCAGCACTAGGAAACCGAAATGGTTATCTTGTGAGCCCAGTCTATTGCATTCTTACATCTGCTAAGAATATTGGATCTCTCCCCCCCTTGAGTGTTCCACGCTGATGACAGTGTAATCATGTAAAGCATTTCCTTGGAGGTCACAGCGAGCGCTCTGATTGGTTGAAACGGAATACAATCCTTATTGCAATTTAGCACTGATATTAAGCAGGTTGATAAAACTGCAGCTTTCGCCGGATTGTTTTTAAAAATAATTTTTTCCCCTTCAAGAAAGCATGCAATCCCTCTAAAATAAATAAATAAATGCAATTTTCCTAGATTGAATCGCAATAATATTTCATTCCTGCTGCCTGCCCTAAAAAAGAAAAAAAAAGAAATAAATGGATTTTCCTTCCCTCGCTCAGTTGGTGATTTGTTTTGCATTAATGCCTTTCATAACTCATACATTGCACCATTAAAAATTAATGCTCAACGCTGACATAAACAAATGAAATTTGTATTATTAATGTTTTACATAGGTAAGACTTTGTAATAACAGATTCATCACAACAGACTGTTTTAATTAAAAGACTCACTTCTTCCCTAAACTGATTCCAGAGGTAAACTGTGGGTAATAGTGAAAATGACAGATGACTGAAAGGCGATCAGTACATCTGTCAACATTAAAAAAATCAACCAAGAAGCTAAAGAGATTCCATTCTGTCAAAAGGGTATGGATTGGTGAAATGTGCAGCACTGGAGACCCTTTCCAGAGCCTCCTCCCTCCACTCCCATTTTCATTAAAAGCAAGGTTAACTTGATTAGGATGAGTTCAAAAATCCCATTGAAGCAAAAGGGGAGATTGAAAGGGGTGGAGCAAATGGAGATTAGTTATGGTGGAGGGAGGGAAAATCTAAAGAACCTTTTTCCATGTGCACCAATGGGACTGGAGAATGGAGTCTTCTCCAAGGTTTATGATCCAAGTGTGTCAGCTTGAGAAAGGCCAGAGAGGCCAGATGTTTTGAATTGCTTTGTTTATCCTATTGGCTTTTCTTAGCTGTTGTGGGAAGGTTTAAATGCATGAAAGAAAATGAAATGAAATGAATGAATGAATGTCAAGTGTAAGCATCTATAAAGCTAGACATTATGCACAGATTTCACCACATTTGGAAGTCAGGTTGGGGAAAACATAAAACATTTATCTTCCTGTATCAATAATTATTATTATTTCTCCCAGGGATTGTGAGTGCGACAACCCAGAATTGTATCCTCTTTTGTTTGCTTTTGGGTTGTCCATTTAATTTTAATGCAATTGTATTTTTTCTGTCTTGTTTCAATGTTACTGACTATCTTTTTGATTAAATACATAAAATGAAATATAAAAAGTATCCTCTGAAGAAATAAGAACCCTGCTGTATTCATTTATTTGGACAATTTATTTCTGTACCTCTATTAATGTTGGCCACCCAGATGCCTCTGGGAAGCCCAGGGGAGGGGCACTAAGGGCTCACCCACACTTTTACTTGATCTGTATTGTGGTCGTATTGTGTACTGATTCATTCCCCTGGGTCTGAGAGCTTTCCCAATTGTTCCGTTGCCGTGCTTTGTGAAAACCCATTCTACCCACTGAATTTAAGCTTGGTTAAGAAAAATCTCTATTCCTATTTTCTGTACACCTGATAGGACCCAATTCAGCAGGTAAGGTCAGATTTTTGCAAGGCATAGCCTCAGAATGACAAGAAAAGATCTCAGCCTTGGCCTGGGTGGGGATTAATTGGTACACAATACAGTGAGAATACAGGTCGAGTGAAAGTGTGGATGAGCCCTAGTATCCCTTCGCTGGGTTCCCCAGAGGCATCTGGCTGGCCACTATGAATAGAAGATACAGAAATAAATTGTCCAAATAAATAAATCCAGCAAAGCTCTCAGATAAGCTCTATGGTACAGAGCAAAGTGACGTTAAATTTCAGCCTACATCCAATTCATATAAGGCAGAGGTAGGGAACCTCAGGCTCAAAGGCCGGACAAGACCTTCCAAATCTATCTGGCCCTTATGACTCCAAACCCCACCCTCATCCACACTCCCTACTGATCCTCATTTGCACCCGCCTTGAATTTTTCCACCTGCCTGGAATGAGTCATTGAACTCAAGTAATTGTTTCTTGCTTGCCCTGATAGAGGATAGAGAGGGGTATATGAATGTAGAAACCAGCATGCTGCATAAAGGGAGGAAATTTGCATTCATTGCTCTACCTACTTTTACGTCTGGTCCTATTTGTGGCCCTCAGAAGGTTGCCAAGAAGGGAATTTGGCCCTCAAGCTGAAAGAAGCTCCCCACCCCTTGATATAAAGGAGATAATATGAACAGGGGGAAGGCTGGCCAATTCCGACATCATCTCTATCATTATGGAAAGCCCTTTTCATCCAGATCCCAAACAAACAGAAAGCTTTATGGGGAAATAGGCCAAGCGCAGATTCTAAGCCCTCAGCTGTACTTTTGCACAGAACTGTTGAGGGCAGGAGTCTGGATGCTCCTGTGGGTGATGGACACACCAAAGGCAGTTGGCTATGGCACACAGGAGGTCATTGGCAAGTCATACGCTTCGTGCTTGAGGCAAGAGATAGAGATTGAAAAACCCAGAGCAAAGTGGATATCATCCAGAGCTGTTGGTATGCCAAGTTTCCCTCTAACCCTCCTTTGACTTTTGTATATCATGGCCTCCATTCAAGCTCCAGATAGGATTGTCAGAAATGATGCCTTCAGAAGCTGTCAATTGTGCAGTGCTGATGCTGTCAAGAGAGCAGCTGACAGGAAGGAAATGAGATGTAGGAACTGAATAAACGAGACGCCAACTCCCCACACCATCATCCATTATTTGCAGAGCCTGACCGATGCGGCTTTACACATTTGTAAATTTCATTGCACCAGAGTCTGTGAATTGGCTGCAAAGCCCTTCTGATGCCAGAAAGGCAACCAGGGTGGGGGTAGAGAACCAAGTCCTCAGACAAATGGGATCAATAATTTAAGAACTACTCAGCCAAGCAAGATACATTATTGCTGCATAGCCCAAATGCTGATTCCATTGGCATTTACTTTCACAACGAATAAAGCTTGCTGCGATCACTCATTGAATCACCATTCCAAAGCTTATTCCTGTTGTTATTTAGATTTCTAACCTCCCCTTCTGCGTAGAACCAAACAGTGCAAATGTCATGGAAGGCCTTCTTGGTAGTCCAAACTACCCAAGGACTAATTGGTGTGAGCTGTAAAATGAGATCATTTGTGCTTGCCTGCTTGCTTTGAAGTTTTGGAAACATAGTTTTGGTTCAGTTAGTTGGGAGAGGGGAGGCTTCTCACGCTGGCTGCATGTCAGCTACTGTCTTATCTGAGAGATGGATGGAGTGGGGAATGGGCCTCTAAGCCAGGGAGGACTTGCTTTTTGTATAAGTGACCCATTTACGATTAACCCCTCGCAGACAAAGACATGGTGCTTGCCACCTGAGGTGTGGCAGCAAGGAATCCTCCATTCCATTGCTATATGTATGTTCTTGATACATCTATATAGTAGTACCTTGGTTTACAAACACAATTGGTTTCAGAAGTCTGTACTTAACCTGAAGCGTATTTAACCTGAAGCAAACATTCCCATTGAAAGTAATGGAACGTGGATTAATCTGTTCCAGACGGGTCCGCGGAGTACTCAGCCTGAAGCGTACTTAACCCGAGGTATGAGTGTACTGGGTTCCGGAAGTCCGTACTTAACCTGAACCATACTTAACCTGAAGTGAACTTTCCCATTGAAAGTAATGGAAAGTGGATTAATCCATTCCAGATGGGTCCGTGGAGTACTTAAACTTAAAATACTCAAACCGAGGCATACTTAAACCAAGGTATGACTGTATAACAAAGCACTAGAACTGATCATTCTGGAATTTTGTGCATCCTTCATTGGTCCCTTCAACTGCATCCTTTGGGTCATCAGTCAATTCTTCACTGTGGTCTGTATTTGGACCTGTGGGGCAGAACACCAGCACTGTAGGTCCCAGGGTGGTTTACAGCAACATAAAAAAACAATATTAAAATCATTTTAAAGTATTTGCAATCAGAAGAATATCTGCCAATATCTCTATGCCATTATCCAAATCTATGGTGTGACTGCATTTGGAATACTGTAGACAGTTCTGGTGACCTCACCACAAAAAGGATATTGTTGCGTTGGAAAATGTTGAGAAAAGAGCAGCCCAAATGATCAAGAGGATCAAGTGAACCCCCTACAAAGAAAGGATGCAGCATTGAGGACAGAGAAAAAGTGAGAAAGAGACAGAAGTTTATAAACTTAGGCATGATAGGCAGAAAGTGACTAAAACCCATGGACAGCTGGATGTTGGAAGATTCAGGGCAGACAAAAGGAAGTCCTTCTTGACACAGCACATGGTTAAACTATTGCTACAGGAAGCAGTGAATTCCAGCCAGGGCCATCTTAAGCCTGTCTGGCTCCATGGTGCAAGCCCCCTCCGGCACCCCCATGTCCACCTTTCCCTCTGGGCACGCTGGACAGGGTCTTTTCCTCTCATGGCCCCTCTTTATCCCCTTGGGGGATCCCTCTCCTCCCTCTCCTCTCCCCTCCTTCCACCCCAGGGTCTCCAATGACGCACGGCTTGGTTGCCAGGGAACCGGCTGTGGAGGGAGGGGGCGGCGGTGATTCCCCAAAGAGAGGGAGGGCGCAGAGATAAAAAGGGCTCTCCGTGGCTTCTCCCACCCCAAAGCGCGCCTCTGCCTCTGGGCCGAGAGAGGGAAGAGTCCCGCAGAGCTCATGTAGCCCACCCCGGGTCTGTGGCACCCTCCGCAAATCTGCTAAGCACGTCCCCGTCCACCCACCCACCCCAACTCGTGAGAGGGTTGCCCCACCCCGCGCTCTCCTCCAGTCCTGCGCAGTGGCAGGCTGGAGAAGCGCTCCGGCCACCAATTGCGGCACCAAGAGGAGGGGCGGCTGCTGGGGATTGTGCCCGCGCACACCAGCCGGAGAGGGATGGGCGGAGGGAGGGAGGGATGGAGGGCTGATCGCTGCGCGCCCAGCTCACCACCACCGATCACCTCCTCTTGCCTTTCCCCTGGCGGCGGACAGGCTGCTGCCCCTACTGAGCCACCAACGTGGTCCCTGGACCTCTTCCCTGGTGCCCTCCAGTGCCCTCCAGAATGTGGCGCCGTGGTTCCCTATGCCACCAGCCTCTATGGCTAAGACTCCCCTGATTCCATCAACCTAGAAGGCTTCAAAAGATGGCTTTAAGAGCCACTATAGCTGTGTTCTGCCACCAAGATTGGAGGAAGTAATGTATCTGAATACAAGAGGGGAGACTGTTGCTCTTGCGCTTTAATCCTGCTTGTGGGCTTTCCATTGGGGCATCTTGTTGGCCACAGTGAGAACACAATACAGGACTAGATACATTAGCCTCATCTAGTATGCTCTTTTTATACATACGGGGGAACCCGGCCAGATGGGCGGGGTATAAATAATAAATTATTATTATTATTATACTGTAATTTTAAGTCAAAAAATAAAAATCTTACATGCCACTTCAACCTCTGCTGAGTGGTGTGCAAGATTCCAGGGGTTCCAGGTACTTACCCAGGGTTTATGTTTCCTTTTGGGAATAAGGCACAGCGAAGACTGGGTGGTGTCTTTATGTGAGTGCAGAGCATTCACATCCCAAGATGGTCCTGTTGCTGCAAGATGTTTCTTCCATTACGGCAGCCTTGGATTCCAAGAGACCCCAAACATCGTGTCTGCCCCTCTCTGCAGCATAAAACAGACAGCTGGCCTTGTGCTCTGACTCCCACTCTCAAGCTTGCAAAACTGCCACTTTTTCTTACTTACTGCAATCCTAGCAGACTTTATTCTTACCAACCACCTCCCTTTTGCTGCTGACACAGCCTTTGCTTTGCTGATGGCCCATCTTGATGGGTCATGACTCTGACTTTGTTTCTTATTGGTTTATCTCTAGGCCATGGGTAGGCAAACTAAGGCTTGGGGGCAGGATCTGGCCCAATAGCCTTCTAAATCCGGCTCGTGGGTGGTCCGGGAATCAGCATGTTTTTACATGAGTAGAATGTGCTTCTCCGAACCCCGGGACCTGTCCTTGCTGTCGGCGGCAGGGGGACAGGAACGAAGGAGGAGAAAGCAGCCCTTTCTCCCCCTTCCTTCCTCTCCCCCAGCCGCTGACAGGAAGGAGACATCCCGGGGTTCGGAGAAGCGCTTGCGCAGCGCTTCTCCAAACCCCAGGACCAACGCCGGGAAGGAAAGTCTCCTTCCCCGCCCTGGCGGCATCGGGCTCCGGGGCCGCAGCGGCGGCGGGAGCCGGACCAGGCTCCTCAAAGGCGCCCTCCCTCCCCCCATTCACCTCCGCCGGCCTCCACCCTCGCTTCCCTGACCTGCCCTGCAGTGAGGCGGTGTCCGGCTGGGAGCGGCAGTTGGAGGAGGCAGGGGGGGAATGCACGCGTGTGCAGTCTCTTCATCCAGTCCCTGTGTCCGTGGGGCACATGCGCAGTAGCGCGGACACAGGGAATCTGGACGCAGAGACACTTGCACATTATTATATAGGATGCACCTCTGGGTTATTTGTGAGGCATAGGAATTCGTTCATTTACCACCACCACCCAAAAAAGTCCGGCCCTCCACAAGGTTTGAGGGACAGTGGACTGGCCCCCTGCTGAAAATTTTTGCTGAACCCTGCTCTAGGCAATTCCCTGATCAGGAAAAACACACACACAAGTTTAGCCTGTATTTTTACACTGCTAAATTCAGCATCTTGCACCTTCTCTTCACACTCCAAGTATTGGGTAAATTCAAACATTTACTAAATCTAGGAAGTATGGGTACCTTGCACTCACAAACTGTGGCACCCAAAACTAGTCATCATCTGGGAGGAAAAGGGTGAAGGAGGAACTGCATATTCTCCCCTCCCTCCACAGCAGCAGGACTCCTATTTGCATGGTTCTTGCTCCTTTATAAGGGCCTTCGCTACAGAAGCAGCACCCTGCACTCTGCAGGATGGCATTTTCCACTTACCAGATTCCATCCTGTATGGTGCTTCGTCATGGGGCTGGACTGGACATTAAGTGGGAAGAAGGTGAGGCTGGGCGAGAAAGCCCATGCCCTGCATCGAAAGGCATCCAACCCCATCCCACTTCTTCCTTACCCCAGGAAAATGCAGTCAGGAGGTCCCTCAAAGTCACAGTTTCTTCTTCTCCCCACTCACTGCCCTTCTCTCCTTGCCATCTACCACTCTTCTCCTAAACAGTCCTGGATCTCTTTGGACCATCTTTGGACCAACACCTTGATGGTGTTTCCTGCTTGGCAGGGGGTTGGACTGGATGGCCCTTGTGGTCTCTTCCAACTCTATGATTCTATGATTCTATGATCTGACCCACGGTGATCTGGGGCTGTCTCAATTTGGGTGATTCCTGGATTCCCACCCGCAGCCCCACAAAATGACCTGGTTTGGTTCAGGCCTTGAGTGCACAGCCCTAGAAGGCATAAAAGCACATACACACATGAAACTTCAGAGAAATGCTTAGTGCAACAGTCTCCACCTCTGTCCCCAGCAAGTACAATGGAAAATCAAAATGGTATTATCCACAGTCTGTCACAGGTGTGAATTTTCCCTGAAGTATTTTGGGACTGCCTAACCATAAAAAGAATTAAGGGACAGGTTATATGAAGGCCAAGCTGTAGATAATATGAGGCTGTTGCAAGACTTTAAATTCTGTCAGTAATATTGTCTTTTTCAAAAGGGACATCAAAGATGCAGATAGCATTAAAAAATTGACATTCTTCCTCTCGCCTAGAACTTTTCTCCAATTAGCCTTACATATTATTCCTTCTGCCTTGTTGGATGGCAAGTGCAAACAAGTTGCTATCTCCCAAAGGATTTGTAGCTGTAACCTGAATCAAGCGGAGAACATAATTATGTATTGAGGGAGGAAATTCTTGAGAAACACTTTGTCTAGATTAACAGTTTTTTTGCTCAAAGAATCACCTTATCTTTACTGGAACTCCCCCCCCCCCCCTTTGGGCCCTCTAGAACAGCACTATATACTTCACTTAGAGGTGGGGCAGAAATTCTATCTTGCTTTTGTTTTAATGAATATCTACTGATTTGTACCAACTAATAACTGAACCTGAACACAATTATCCTTATATTCACACCACCAAATTTTACATTGTAGTTCCCTGTGTAGAGGGGAAACGGCATATTAGGGGAAAGTCTGCATAAAATGCATATATTCATACAAAAAATGCATTATGTTAGGGGAAATGCCTTGCAAAAGTACTATGACAGTCAAGATTGATTACAAACACGTTTATTAGGAGAAATTCATACTGAAATGTTGACAAATTTTCATTAGGTACATCACAAATTGCTGCAGAAATGTGAACTTAAGACTGGGAAAATGAGAAACTGACAGATTCCTGTATGCCAATGATATGAAATTTTGTAAGAAAGTCCAAGACTTCCCTATCTCCTTGTTTGGGGCCCCAACCTGCCACGTTCCATGACATGACATTCAGGCAGTCGGGGAATATCTTGGCGGAGGACGGTAGTCATTTTTCCTTATTACCAGGGAATGACGAATCCTGAGCTTCCTCGGGCAATGGAGGGCTTCTTTGGGGCGGGTACGTCAGGGATACAATTGTGGGATGGAACACTGGGGCAGACAAGTCACAACAGTTCCTAGAGTGTCCACTAACAGGAACTCACCTGGAGGGACACCTGACTACAGGTCAGTTCCTGTTCCCTCCAGATATGCAGATGAGATTAGCTGACTTAAGCCCCAAACCAGCAACCATTCTCTCTCTTAGCTACTTCCTCCTTCGATGGGAACACATCTCCAGAGAATCTCTAGTTAGGATGGTTCTTCCTCTTGGTCTGCAGCCAAGAGTGAGACCAAATGGAGTCTTACTTTACTAAGTAGTCTCTTCATGTATATATTTGTAACTTTTCTAAGCAAGCCTGCCTTTCTGAGATTATGCTGTTAACTCAGGATGAAACTGTAAGTAAACTCTATCTTATTTTATAAACACTGTGTTGTGTATTTCTTTTAAGAGGGACAAAGGAGACCTTTGCCAGGAAGTGTAATATTGTTATAGAGGTTCTAGCAAACCTAACGCACATGCTTTGCTGCGCACAAAAGGGGAATGTCACTCTGCTGATATTGGAAGCTTGCTAACACAAGCTTGGATAGGATCTATCTAATAATATATCCTAATCGACATCCCTAACATTCCCACAACAATGAGCTTATTAATATGGCCAGCAGGGTCTTCAATAAGGAATGGGCTAGGTCTTGGAGTTGTATCTTCATTGACGTTGGACTGTTGGCTAAGCTGTGAAGCTGTGAATGGAGAGGTTGCCAGAGAGGGATGTATGAGAGTAGGTGGGAAGAAATGGTTTTCTGGCTGGTTGTCGCCAAGGGAAGATTCTAGGTCTGGCATTGAGGTAAAAGAGCCCAGGGGGCTTGCAGGTGGATTCCTGTTCTTAATTGGGCTCTTGGTTATTGGAGTCTGGTTCCCCATAGGGGAGAAGGTGGCAGGAAAGTTTGGGTCTATTAATGGTGGCAGGGATGAGCTGTCATTCTTTGAGGGTGTAGAAGCGTTTTCCGGGCGGGATGCCAGGTCAATCGTTGGAGGAGACCTGGATTTTATGTTAGACTCGTGGCGGGGATGTTTGTTCAGGTATCCATTTGAGTAATGCAGATAATTGCTGTGGCTGTCTTTCAGGAGAAGACCCTTTTGGGACAGAAGAAGTTGTTTGACAGATTCATCAATGTATGTTTTGGCTCCAAATAAACCCAGAGCAAAATAAATTGAAAAGATCAAGACAGTCAGTGTGAGAGACATTTAAGCAAATCATTTGTTTGAAATAATAATAGTAATTTTAATTGCAATTTGTAATTAATTTTTTTTTTTGGAATTCACCTGAATGTTGTCAAGGCTAGTAGCTAGCAACTTAGCACAATGAATTTGTTATTGACAACTTTTCACTGAGAGGTCCCAAAGTGTTTCAGAACAAAACAAAGCAATACAAACATTAAATAGAAGAATGCAATTAAAATCTAATGAATAAAATAAAGCACCAGACTAATTAGGTCCCCCAAGGCCTTGGAAATCATCAGTGATACTGCCATCCCCTTATGATCACCAACTTTATTGGTCACATTTGGAAACCAGAGGTAATGTCAGTGGGCAGCACATATTTAGCACAACTTTCCACTCCCCAGATGTAGCACCTGCCACAATTGCCCTATGCCACAATTACATCAATTTCATAACGACCTTAGAAACATTTACATCTACCCATTGTTAAGATCACAGAAGGGAAGGCCATCTCTTGCAAATAACTGTTTTTTTATTGTAGAGAAGTATATATCCTTTAGAACATCCAAATTTCTTAGTAAGGCTCTACAAATTCATGTAACAAAACTTAAAGGGGGTATGGGAAATGATTTATCCTCTAAAGGTCATGGAGAAGAAATGCAAACCACTATTGGTAGCAGGATTCTTAATTATCCTGTTTATGTGTTAATGACTTTCTATTGACTAAGTCCAGTGCTTTTTTCTGGGGGTACGCAGGGGTACGCATACCCCTAAACATTTTGTGTTGCCCTGACCAACATGCCAGCTGTCTCCGCAGTAGCAGCGCGGACTGGAGCGCCATCATTCTCCCCGCTGGTGCTTGGGGAGGGGAGTCTGGAGCGGCCGCGGTGAAGGTGATGGTGCTCCTCCTCCTCTTGCTGGGCTAGAGCCAACCGGTGAGCCCTTGCTCCTCCTCGCTCAAGCCAACCCCGCTGTCGCCATTGCCTGGGGCCTTCCCAAAGGTATGTTCAGTGATGTGTAAACAAGCCCATGGAGAGAGATGCTCTACCAAATATCCAGGTCTTAAGTCACTCATGACTTTATATCCTAACATTAGCTCCTTAAATCTGGCTCTCCAGATGTTGGTGGATGATGACTCCTGTCATTACTGCCTTAAACAGAACCCAAAAATGTGTAGCCAGCCAGTGCAGATCACCAAAAATAAGTGTGATATGGTTCCCTATTGAAACATTTTCTACAACTCTAGCAACAACACCCAACACTAAACAAAGTTATCAGACTGTCTCCAAGTGAAGCCCCGCATGAAGGGCATTATGGTAGTATAGATGGGAGTTTACTAGAGCACGCAAAGCTACAGCCAGGCAATCTCAGTCCAGAACTGGCTGTAGTTAGTGAATCAGCCAGACCTGAAATAGGAAGCCAATTCCACTGGCATCCCTTGGTTCTCCAGTGACAATGATGCATCTAATAACTCACGCAGCCTACATAGCTGCTCTTTCAAGGGAGTATATCTCTTTCCAGAACAGGACAGCCACACCATTCCTGGACATAAGAAACACCCACTGACAGCTCCTCTATGCTGTCAGGAGTCACCTTCAATGTATTAGCCCATTACCACCACCAGATTTCAGTTCAGTGCAGACACGACTACCAAGCCCCAAATATTCTGACGGTTGTGCCCAGTGGGTTCATAAAAATGTTACAGGGCATTGGGGACAGTCCTGGACCTTGCAGGACCACACAACTGATGTTGAAACCCATATCCCTAGGGGGAGAGAGTTTTAGCTGGGCACAGACATAAAATAGTCTGACCCATGCATTAAGTGTGCTTATATGGGACAAAACACATGTGGAAAGTCTACAGGCAGATTTTTGCAGGCCATGCAAACTCACTACATTCACTTTCACAAATGTTTCATTACTGAGTTAGCAATTTGGCAAAAATGGCATCAGTGTGTCCAGTTTGAAAAACAACAACAAATGATTTCCTTTAGGACCAAAGTTGAGCTGCTTTAAGCTGTTTTTCTCTCTGCCCCATTCTAAAATTATCAGCACTGCTACCTTTCAGTTAGGACTTGAGGGGGAAATGGGTTTCTAGCACGATGGGAGTTGTTTGCAGTGAGCAGCACTGCTATCTATCAGCGAAGAAAGACTTGAGAAATATGGAGTTTAGCTTGATGGGAGTTGCAGTGTTTGTAAAGGGCAGCACTGAAGCAAACAGAAACTGTCTCAATGATTTGGCAAGCCCCCCCCCCCGTTGAGTGTTCATTTTCCTAATGTCACATCAATAATTGATCCAGCTCAAAACAAAGAATTATTAGCTGCAGAAGCATCTTCCACCAGCAACAACCAGATCTCTGCCAAGCGACTCCCAAATGGATGGCGTCTTAAGAAGAGAGGAGTGCAGACAGATTCTCTCTCCGTTTCATTCTGGGGTAGCTCTGTCAATCACCTCTCGTTTCTCCTTCACTTTCCCTTTGCCCCTGGCAACAAGATGTCTATTTGACAGTAGGAAGTGAGGATATGGTACACTGAATAAAAAGAAATATAGACTCCATCTTACAACTAAAATGGCTGAACAGAGTCCCCTCCCTGTTCTAAGGGGGGGGGGAACACTGTAGAAAATGCTCTGCATTACACAGGCAGCTGCAATAAAATGTTGCGGTTTGGAGTGCTTCTGTTGCATAAACTAGCGACTGCATTCCATACACACACACACACACACACACACACACACACAAACAACAACAACAACAACAATTAAAACAGAAAACAGAAACAGGGAACAAGCAAAGAGTCAAGTCTGCAGAATAATCAGTCAGGATCAGAGTGCAAAACAGAAGGCATGAGAAAGAAATGAGAGGAACACTACAGCTACACTCCTGCCTGCCCAGGGGGTTCCAATTGTGGGATGGAACACTGGGGCAGACAAGTCACAACAGTTCCTAGAGTGTCCACTAACAGGAACTCACCTGGAGGGACACCTGACTACATTCCTGTTCCTCCAGATATGCAGATGAGATGGATTAGCTGGCAGCCAAAGCCCCTAGCCAGCAGCCATTCTCTCTCTTAGCCTTTTCTCCTTCAACGGGAACACATCTCCAGAGAATCTCCAGTTAGGATGGTTCTCCCTCTTGGCCTGCTGCCAAGAGAGAGACCAAATGGAGCCTTACTTTACTAAGTAGTCTCCACATGTATATATCTGTAACTTTTCTACGTAAGCCTGCCTTTCTGAGATTATGCTGTTAACTCAGGATGAAACTGTAAGTAAACTCTATCTTATTTTATAAACACTGTGTTGTGAATTTTTTTTAAGAGGGACAAAGGGGACTTTGCCAGGAAGTATAATATTGTACAGGTTTTAGCAAACTTGAACGCACACGCTTTGTTGCGCACAAAAGGGGAATGTCACTCTGCTGATATTGGAAGCTTGCTAACACAAGCTTGGATAGGATCTATCTAATAATATATCCTAATTCACATCCCTAACATTCCCACACCAATAGCCAGCCTGGGTGTGTGGTGCCAAGTCACA
Source organism: Zootoca vivipara (assembly GCF_965207765.1). Lineage (NCBI taxonomy): Eukaryota > Metazoa > Chordata > Lepidosauria > Squamata > Lacertidae > Zootoca > Zootoca vivipara. The sequence continues at coordinate 45,137,273 of NC_142585.1, read as the reverse complement.
GCTGAACATTTCTGCCCTGGAAGGCTGCAGTTTTGTAGCTTGCCACTAAGGGCAGCATTTCTTGACTCTGGGTCGCCTTCAAAAAACTGCTTTTTTAAGGAATGTAGGCAGCAGCCTTATCTGACCCTTGGTCCATCTAGCTTGCTATGTGAAATACCTGGAGTCCAACAACGTATGGGGGCAGGGCACAAAGTTAGTTACACTTAGTCTAGAAGTGTAACTAATTTGGTTCCCCCCCCCCATGTTGCCGGACTGCAATTGTTCCTGAACATTGTCCATACCGGCTGGAGCTGATGAGAACTGGACTCCAACAGCATCTGGAGGGCACCCCATTTGCTGCCCCTGTTCTAGAATGACTGGCAGGGGTTCTCCAGGACTTCACACAGGGTGAATTCCCAGCCCTACCTAGAGATGCTAATGATTGAACCCGGGACATTCTGCCTGCAGAACAGATGTTTCTGCCACTGTACTAAAGCCCTTCAGTGAAGGCATTTCCCATGTCCGGCTGTGAGTGCAAAATTATGAGGTAGCCTGATACTCGAGGGTGTATGAGCGAAACTCGCAGCAAAAGTAAGAAGAATGAAGGCACAATATTAACAATGTATTGAAACATTGTCACTTAGCTCTGTGCTGGTAAAAAGCAGAGCAGCTGTTTTGGAAGATTAATTCTGAATGCTCACAGGAGCTTTTCTTCAGATGAATGGGAGAATGAGGCATTCTTACCAGGGTTCATTTCCTTTGGTGGCTTTCTGTTCCATTTTCAAAGAAACAACCAGCTGGTATAAAAGGAGTCTCCTTCTCCCTTGTTCCACAACAAAATCTTTCTTTCTGATAAACTCTCTAGCTGACTGTTGGGGATCTCAATTTTCAAAAAGTGTTCACTTCTGCAACACCAAATATCCCATAAGAGCCAACCCCCAATGAAATTGAAGCATTCACAGTCTCTGGATAGGTACTTACACCTTTCTGAGGCAAAATTTCTTCTGCTTTATTTAAAGGTCTCAGGATTCATTGAGCAGGGGGAAATTCCCCACTCTGTCTGTCTATGCCTAGAGGTGTGGGCAAGAGGTATTTGGAAAGGCAGCAATTAGAGAGCAAAAGGAAGTTTTCACAACCCCTCAGGCAGTGCTATTGTACAGGAAACAGGATGGTGGATGGTGGCTTCAAAATAAAACATGTCACACTGAAAAAATCCCAGTGATTGATACAAGCAGTGGGAATACCAACAGGCTTTCAAAAAACAAAACTGCTTTAAGTACTAACATGATTGTGCATGGCACATTTCTTACACTGCTATCATGTGCATTGTGTGTGTGTCCGGGGTGGGGGGGTGGGGGGTGGGACTTGCAAAGCATCAGAGAAACCAATAAATACAAACATGTTTCCTTTTAGTGCCAATGTAGTTTTCAGTTTATATATTTATATGTGTTCTTTTATGTTTCTGCATTCACCTGCATAAAGAAACCTCTTGTGTATTTAATATGGGTGTGCATCAGATCTGTGTGGACACTCAATTACAAGGTGAATAGAGGGGTCTTGTGTTTATGAATTGGATCAAACTAAGAAGGTATTGAAGAGCAAGAGTTCCCTAAACTTACAGGTGAAACTAGGAAAATTAGAATATCATCAAAAAAGTGCATTTATTTCAGTAATGCAACTTTTTATTTTTTATTTTTATTTTAATCCTTACAAATGCTTTCTTTTGGAAATTCCACAGTAATAAAACAAATAGTTACAATAATACAAAAATAAACATTGTTATGACATTTCATTAATTACATTCCATTTATAATTGACCTGCCTAACCTCAAATAATTACAATTACAACAAATCAAGGCTTGACATATCTTGCTTTGCATGTCATGCATCTATCTCATATACTGGTTTCACCTTTTAAGTTGCATTACTGAAATAAATGCACTTTTTGACAATATTCTAATTTCCCGAGTTTCACCTGTACCTCTGTAACCTTGGCTGTCTAAAAACTCAAAGCATAGCTGCCCATCCTGACCCCACCCCACCCTAAGAAAGCTGACTGGGGAAACACCATGTGCTCAGGAAAGGAAGGGATGCAGAGAACTTTCGTTTTAACAGAAAGCTCTAGATTTAATCACAGGGTGCTCCAATCACAGTGATTATGGGAAATGATTCATAACTGGATGTTGTTTGCACATATACCTCATGCCATCCAACATTTCTCTGATGAAAATAGGGATGCCCCATTCCATAATAATCGTACTATTTATATCCCACACCTCTTACTTGGTTGCCCCAGCACTCTGGGAAGCTACCAACATACAGTGGTACCTTGGTACTCAAACTTAATCCATTCTGGAAGTCTGTTCCAAAACCAAAGCATTCCAAAACCAAAGCATTCAAAAACCAAGGCATGCTTTCCCATAGAAAGTCATGCAAAATGGATTAATCCGTTCCAGACTTTTAAAAACAACCCCTAAAACAGCAATTTAACTATCTAACGAGACCATTGATCCATAAAATGAAAGCAATAAACAATGTACTGCAGTCACACAATCAGTCAGTAGCTGAAATGGGTTCCACACAGTCACAAAAACAAAAAAGGAGCCACAAAAAAGGAGCCAAAAACATGCAAAATAAATAGCAAAAGCAGACAGATCTCAGTGTAACACTCAAAATGGAGCATGTTCAGCTTCCAAAAAAAGTTTGCAAACAGGAACACTTACTTCAGTGTTTGCAGTGTTTGGGTTCCAAGTTGTTTGAGTACCAAGGCGTTTAAGAACCAAGGTACCATTGTATATAAAAACATAATAAAACATTAAACTTTTTTTCCCTATACAGGATTTCTTATACAGATGACTCAGGGGTTGGATAACTCCATACCCTCCAACATTTCTCCAATGAAAATAGGGACATTCTAAGAAAAAGCGGAACATTCCGGGATCACATGAGAAACTGGGATGGCTTCTCTAAATTAGGGCTGTCCCTGGAAAATAGGGACACTTGGAGGGCCTGATACCTGCCTTCCTAATGCAATAGGATGCAGAGTTCTCTGTTTTGTACCCCCAAATTGGAATGGTAGAGGATCACTCCTCACTAACCATAGTTGAGGATTACTTCAGTGATTGTTAGTGATGAGTGATCTTCTGTCCTTCCAATTTTGGGGTCTTTGCTGGTGTGTGTGTGTGTGTGACATTTTATCCACCCCATTTTTTTCTGGGGATATATGATACTTTCCCACCACCTAGTCGGTGATTTCAATTAGGAAATGGTATGGGGAAAAGGGTTACATCAGGGCTGGGGAAGCTGTGGCCCTCCAGATGTTGGATTAAATCTTCCATCGTCCTTGACCATTTGCCATGCTAGCTGTGGCTGATGGTAGTCATAGTCCAACAAATTCCCAAATTGCTTCCTCCTATGCCAGTCCATAGCCCTGACCCAATTTTCAATCCAGCACTTTTTAAAAAAAGACATTGAAAAAGATGCCAGGAGACCCAATAACATATGGTTGTGTCCTACTAAAAATATTTGGAAATCAACAAAGAAATTAGTCTATTAATTTCAATGGATCAATTCTAAGTATTATTTAGTTGGCTACAACACACATCTCTTAAGCTTCCTTTAATTCAGAACTTGGGCATATGAGTTCAGAAATCTTATACACACACACACACACAGAGAGAGAGAGAGAGTTAGTTTTTCAGGTTTTAAAATTTTACCATTAATTATCCCACAACCAACATAAAAACAAGATTTCAAAGAATCTCCTGAACTCCCCCCTCCCCTTTGCGGGTCCTTATATTAACTTTTTCTTCCTGCATCTTTTATATTAATCCAAATCTTTTACATCTCCATTATATCCAAAATTATGAGTGCAGAAATCTTAACCCTGAACATAACAAGAGAGACAAACGTCCTTGGATCAAGGACTGGCCAAATGAAGTTGTGTGGTGCATTCCTGGCAAACACGGAAGCAATAAAAAGCAAGTTGAGGGATTTAGTCTTGGGATATGTTCTGACTGGTACCATTATATGAAAATTATTTAGCTTTGAATTATTGATGTGGTTAAATTATTTACACTATCTTGGAGCCACAGGCCAAACCAGCCACTGGCTTTTTAGAAAATGAGAATGATTACATCGTCCACAGCTGGAGATGGCTACAGGTATCCAGCCATTAAAGCAACAAAGCAAGAAAGGTTTGGAGCTGGGGAAGGGCTAGGGAAGGGGGATCTAGTCTCAGCAATAAGCAGAAGGAAAGTATATTTGGGGAGTGGAGTCTACTGCTCAAAGATGGAAAAGGTTTGCATCAGGGCTGAGCAGAAACAGCCTCAAAAAATTATCCACCCCATTTGTGTTTTTCTTTATATGTTTTTATTAAAACATTTTCCATAAGTAACAAGAGTACATTCAGTGTCTCTATTTTCAAACCTTAGATTCTTTCATACAGGTCAGTTACAGACAATTGGATACATTTTTGTTGTAAGCGCTGTGGGGTTGAGGGGGAAAGAAGTGGGGAGATAGAGGGGATGAAATAAAGAAGGAGAAGAGTTGGGTGGGTGAGAGAGACAGTAAATGTCTATTCTTTACACAGTATATATGAGCGGTGGGGTTTTTTTTGTCAGCTTCGCTTTTGATTTTGCATGTGAGGGTATTGCTGGGTTAAGTTAGCCATATTGATTCATATGTTGGGAGAAGGGGAACGGTCATTGTCTTGTTGGCCCGTGTATTTGATAAAGGAGAGCCACACAGCGACTAGTCCAACAGTCCTTCCGAGGGAGGTCCGCACCCCTGCTGAATATTGCCTTCTGATATGCCTTCTGATATTGCCTGCTGAATATTGCCTTCTGATATGTGCCCTTGATGTTGGGCGCTATGCTAAAGTTAATTCATACTGATATACAACGGAAGCTGTGTGGCTAAGGGAGGAGAGTTAGAAAGAGTTGCTATTTTCAGAAATAATCAAATATTTTAAACAACATGAAAGCTGGATAGCTTGACGACAACAACAACAACAGCAACAACAACAACAACAACAATTTATTATTTATACCCTGCCCATCTGGCTGGGTTTCCCCAGACCACAGTTTGAATTGAGCTACCTTTGAGTTGTTCATACATTGGTAACTCCAGTTGGATCACTGCAATGTGCCCTGTGTCGGGCTACCTTTGGGGCTGATCTGCAGGTTGCATCTAAGGTTGCCAGACTCAATAGAGGACAGAACTTCTGTGCCTTTAATTGCCCTGCTCTCTTTTGAGTCTGGAAACCTTAAAGAGAAACCAGCAGACCCTTTGTTTAATTTCCAAGCAAAGGGTCTGCTGGTTTCTCTTTAAGGTTTCCAGACTCAAAAGAGAGCAGGGCAATTAATGGCACAGAAGTCCTGTCCACTATTTAGTCTGGCAACCCTAGCATTCTCCTATGACTCCCAGTAATTATGGCCAACTGATGTCTGTTTTGGCCTAACATTGCCTACTATTTTCCTTCTGCTTCCAGAATTTCTTGCACCCCGGTCCCACAGTTAATTTTAAACACAGCAATATGGAAAGCATTAGTTTGACAAGCACTAGTAAAAAGCAAAGCAGGGGAATCCTCAAAGCATGCGTGTTCTCGCTTACATGCACACCAAAAAACGATGCTGAAAATGGGCAGGGGTGGAATGGGGCGGGGCAAGGGTGAAACGGTAAAAATTCCACTTAAGTGTGTCCCAGTGACATATGGGGTGACCCAAAATGGAACCTGTAAGTGGGGATTCCCTATTTCCCACAGGTGAGCCACAAAAAGAACATGGTTGGTCAAGGGAGCCAAGGACTCAATAAGGTTGAAAACTACTGCTCTAAGTGGTTTATAAAAGTATTTACATAAATAAAAAGGCACTTGTATTGTATCTACAGCTCCTGCAGATGCTGCAGCTGGAAAGATCAATTTCCTTTTCACTTATATGCAAACATAGAGACCTGGGTTTAGTATGCACTCAAAGCTTCTTACACAATCTCTGCCAACACCAGAAACAAAAGGTGGCAGCTAAAAGGGGAAATGGAGTCCCCACTTTCATAATGTTGGAGAAGGTGAAAAGCAGGCATTCCCATCTTCCCCGACCACTGGTCCTGTTACCTAGGGATCATGGGAGTTGTAGGCCAAAACATCTGGAGGGCTGCAGTTTAGGGATGCCTGGTCAAAAGCCTGACATGGTCCAGCATCCTGATCTTACAATAGCCAAGCAGACATTCAGGGGAAGCATGAAAGCAGGGCCTCAATGCAACAGTGCTCTCCCCAGTTGCAATTCCCAGCAGCTGATGTTCATAGCCATTATGGCTAGTAGCTGTTGACAGACAGCCTTATTCTCAATAATTTTGTTGAATCCTCTTTTAAAGCCATGCAAGTCGGTAGAAGTAAACTACACAGTTCAACGATGTGCTGTGTGAATAGGGTAGCCAGGCTCAATAGAGGACAGAACTTCTGTGCCTTTAATTGCCCTGCTCTCTTTTGAGTCTGGAAACCTTAAAGAGGAACCAGCAGACCCTTTGCTTGGAAATTAAACAAAGGGTCTGCTGGTTTCTCTTTAAGGTTTCCAGACTCAAAAGAGAGCAGGGCAATTAAAGGCACAGAAGTCCTGGCCACTATTGAGTCTGGCAACCTTAGATGCATCTAGGTTGCTTATGGAAGCAAACTACTGTCAGTATCTAAAAACCCTGCTTGCACAATTTGCACTGGCTGCCAATCTGCTACTGGGTTAAATTCAAGGTGTTGGTACGAACATATAAAGCCCCATACACCTCAGGACCAGGTTACCTATCTGTTATATGATCTACTGAACTCAACCCTCACCAGTTGGTGAGTGGAAGGTTAAGTCCTGCTCTCTGCAGTGCAGTGGTGGAAGTGGAGGAGAAGACACAGTGTATTCTCCCCCCCCCCAACTGCATGCTTAATTAGGATTTAATACTCTAATTAACTTTTATATGCCTGTTGTCTTTGTCCATGGAGTTTTCTTGGCAGGGATACTGGAGTGGCTTGCCAGTTCCTTCTCCAGGTGGATCACGTTTAGTCAAAACTCTCCACTATGACCCGTCCATCTTGGGTGGCCCTGCATGGCATAGCTCATAGCTTCTCTGAGTTATTCAAGCCCCTTCGCCACGACAAGGCATTGATCCATGAAGGGGATGTGTTAAATTCAAGGTGGCAAAGGTCCGTATAGTTAAAGCTATGGTTTTCCCAGTAGTGATGTATGGAAGTGAGAGCTGGACCATAAAGAAGGCTGATCGCCGAAGAATTGATGCTTTTGAATTATGGTGCTGGAGGAGACTCTTGAGAGTCCCATGGACTGCAAGAAGATCAAACCTATCCATTCTGAAGGAAATCAGCCCCGAGTGCTCACTGGAAGGACAGATCGTGAAGCTGAGGCTCCAATACTTTGTCCACCTCATGAGAAGAGAAGACTCCCTGGAAAAGACCCTGATGTTGGGAAAGATGGAGGACACTAGGAGAAGGCGACGACAGAGGGCGAGATGGTTGGATGGTGTTCTCGAAGCTACCAACATGAGTCTGACCAAGCTGCGGGAGGCAGTGCAAGACAGGAGTGCCTGGCGTGCTCTGGTCCATGGGGTCACGAAGAGTCGGACACGACTAAACGACTAAACAACAACACTCTAATTAAAGATTAGAGCTGGCCCCCAAATCAATTCAGGGCCTGGATCTGAAGTATCCCCCCCACCTCTTCCTGCACTGCTGCCACCTGAGGCTACTGGAGGCAGCCTGCAAAACCCCTGGTGTGGTGACAGTGGGGAGGAAGAAAGAAGTCAAGAGTCGAGCAGGTGGGGGTGTGGAGGGGGCAACGCTGGTGGGCAACAAGAACAGGAAGTGGCAAGTGGCGCCTTCCTGGGCCTCCCCAGATCTGCTCCTCCTCCCAGCTGTCCTCAGCCTGCTGCTTGAAGTAACTGTCTCACCAAACCTCATGAGCAATAGCTTAGTTGTAGATCATCTAGTTCATGGGTAGGCAAGCTAAGGGCCGGGGGCCGGATCCGGCCCAATTGCCTTCTCAATCTAGCACGCGGAAGGTCCAGGAATCGTGTTTTTACATGAGTAGAATGTGTGCTTTTATTTAAAATGCATCTCTGGGTTTTTTGTGGGGCATAGGAATTTGTTCATTCCCCCCCCCCAAAAAAAATATAGTCCGGCCCACCACATGGTCTACTGACCCCTGATCTAGTTCAATCTCTGGCATCTCCAGGCCTGGAAAGGCACTGCTAGTGTAGACAACACTGAGCTTGATCAACCAACTGTGTGAATGGGCATAAGGCAGCTTCTTATGTCCCAGTTCCATAATTTGGTGTGTCATTTGCTAATTCAGACATGTTGTTGTTGTTGTTGTTGTTGCTTAGTTGTTTAGTCGTGTCTGACTCTTTGTGACCCCATGGACCAGAGCACGCCAGGCACTCCTGTCTTCCACTGCCTCCTGCAGTTTGGTCAAACTCATGTTCGTAGCTTCGAGAACACTGTCCAACCATCTCGTCCTTCTCCTAGTGCCCTCCATCTTTCCCAACATCAGGGTCTTTTCCAGGGAGTCTTCTCTTCTCATGAGGTAGCCATGAGGTGGCCTATTCGGATATAGATTTCTTCTTTTTTTTTCTTTTGAAGCACCTAATTCAAAAATTCTGATGCCACTTTTATTTTTAACCACACATCGTCCCAGGGTGAAAAAGAATAATATAGGGCATTAAAGGTCTGGACAACAGAAAAGTGTTGAATGCAATCTCTCCACCTGGAACAACAAAGAAAAAGAAAGAGAACAACAATAAAGGAGACGTTTGCCCCATTTTCCTGTTGATTGGAGATTTCGCCGTTTACAGAGCCTACACATTCTTTACCGCCTCCTTCCCTTTCTTGCCTTTATTCCTCCTAAATGTAATATCTTTTTTTACTCTTGACATAGAATAAGGTAAACCTAGTGACAATGTTTCCATATAAATGAATCTCCTGTCCAACTGTCCCTATGAGAGGGGAGGAGTGATCGGAGCTGTTAAAAGGAAGTCATTTATTTCAAGGCACTTCTGTACTGGAAAGGAATTCTTGCATTTCAGCTGGAAGGGGATACACTCATAAAAGAAGACATTTGGTGGGAGGAGAGGCTGAATCATTTGAGCAATTTGCAATCTCTGATTATTCAGCAATGTCAGCCTTCCCTCAGCCTGCCTTCTAACTTAACATCCAGTCCTGGGGGCAGTGGGGGAAGTCCACCCTGGGTGTCATCCCTGAGGGGGGTTGACATCGCCGCCCCCCCGGGATATGCTTTCTATAAGCGGCACCCCGGGATGCTTGCCCCGCCCCTGCGGGTGGCTAGCGCTGCCCCTGGGTGCACAGCATGCGTCCCACTCCAGGTGCCAGAACAGCTAGCTCCGCCTCTGCCTGGGGGGTGGCTCAGCCTGTCAGCTTGCTTCCTTTTAGTCTCAGTGTTGCCCCTTGCAGAGAGGAGGGGTGGGGGTAAAACTGTGATTAGTTGTCTCTGCCTGTTATTGACTCTGTCGCCACTTACTGTTGGTCACCCTCTCTTCTGCCCCACCATTCCTAAAGTACACACTGCAGTTAGTGGTGCTAACAACATCCGCAAGGGATCGAGCTCTTTATATAGGGATGGGGGCCACATTCATCCAAGTTCACGCTTATTGAGCTAATAAGCAAACCAAAATGCAGCTAGCCTTTGAGATTCACACTTCTCTGAATTTTCTGATACAAACTTTCCAACAAATTAATGTGTAAGAAATGCATATTTTAGGGCCAAAACCACGCTAAATACATATATTAGTGAAACTATTTTTCACGAAGCAGCCTTAGTCACCCCTGACTGATTACCTTTTTAAAGGAGAGAAACGGGGGGGGGTTCATTCTCTTTGATATCTCACTGCCTTTCAATGCCCATTGATCATAGTGTCCTTTTGAGATGACTCAGGGCGTTGGAAGACTGGCATTTCTTGTCATTGTCAGAAAGTAGCACCAGGGCCCGGCCAATGAAGTTGAACACAATGTTGCAACAATGTCTATCCTGCAGGAAGCATATTGACTACGTATGTAGATCTGGAAGGAATTTTAGTGCTGGGTGCATGAAGGAGACATATCACTTTCTTGCAACCTCTCGATATCCCCCCCCCCTATTTGCAGCTAATATTTTATATTCTGCGAATGCATCTGAAGAAAAGGGGTGGGCAGAAGAGGAAAAAGAAATCAATGCAATTTGCAAAGGGGAGGTGTTTCCACGTTGAGCAAAAACACACAAACCAAAAGAGATGGGCCACTTCATGTCTATTTATCACAGCACTATGGACTACAGGAGAGATTTTTGGTAATTGCAAAACATTTCCTCACTTTTTTCAGTTTTATGTGGATTCAATAAAATATGCAGGGCCACTGTTCAATTTTCCCCTGCCTTAACATCAGCAGCTATGTTGAACTATGGTAGTTCAACATAGTTCAAGATGTCAGCAGCCTAGAAATAAGATAATTTGCATTACACGAAAGCAATGCATTTTCCCCTTTTGGGGCCCCAGTTGCAGTGCCGCCCACCCCCCACCCCCAGTCAGTGTCTATATGTAATATAAGATTAATTAACTCAGGCAGACAACAATCTGGATTAAAAATGGGCACAACTTTATTGATTACTGATGTAGGTGGAATTTTGGCACTGGCACTGGGTGTATATCCATTCCAGCCTCCTGCTGGAGGACTCTGCTGTGGGGTCATGCCCGGATTATGGCCTCCTCCCCAAGACATTGATCTACTAAATTGGCCATCCTAAGGCTGCTGCTGGAATCCCTGTGGCTTGTCTGCCCCGCACTGGCTTCTACTGATTCCATACTGGGTCACCCAATGCTCAAATATGAGGATTCCACCCTATGCCTTAGCCACCCAAAACTGAGACATTTTGCTATGGGGAAGGCAAAACCTCCAGACCAGCCAATTTGTCTACAGGCAAATTCCTTCCTGCCACCAAATATGGCAATCATTTGCAACCATAGCAATACCTGGGAAGCAAAATAAAACAGTGAATGAAAGGAATGGAACATTCTTAAAGCAGCAAGCCTGAAAAAGAAAAAAACATTTTAAAAACACAATGAAATTGACCTGGCAAAATATGAAAGGTTAATGACAGGGGAGTGGGGAATGGAGGGTTTTGCTTCTCTGTTGACTGTGCTGAGGCAGGAAAATGCTGCCGGCTTTTATGCCTCACCAGCTATGAGGGCACACATGCAGCCAATGCCCTCTCAGCCAGTGAGACACTCCCCCCCCAGGGGAATCCATTGATTGGCCCATTTGAGACGCAGCAGCTGGCGTGAACTGGAGCCAGATGTGCAGGAGGCCGGGAGGGGGGAGATTCCCCTAATGGCCGCCTGGCCATGTGCACTCTGTTTTCACTGCCCAAGGATGGGGGCTGACTGAGAGAGGCTGCAATAGCTCCCCCCCCCAGCTCTCTGACATCACATCATCAATCATGTACCTTAGTTCCAGGGGATGGTCTGAAGGCACAGGAGGTCATCATGCTGCTTGAATCTAAGCACGTCCGGGTGACTGAAGGGGACCCATATGCATGCTGCTTTGGGTACCATGGTGGAAAAAGGTAGGACATAAACATTGTCTGTTTCCTGCCAGCCTGTGCAGTGGGTGCAGTTCATTGTGAGAAAGTTCATCTGGGGCACAGTGGATAACAAACTTTTGAGGGCAAAAAAGGTGCACATAAAAAAGGTCATTTAAAATTTCTTCCCACCCATCACCTCTGCCCCCCCTCCCACCCCAGCTCCCCATCTTCTAGGATCACAGAAAACACTGGCTGTAGGTAAGCACAGTTGGTAGAGCATGATAATATCTTAAGTCATTATTTCAAGCCCCACATTGGGCAAAAGATTTCTGCATTGAAGGGCGTTGGACTGTATGACCTTTGTGGTTCCTTCCAGTTCTTCAGTTCTATGATTCTAAGTCCAACCATTGGCCCATCAAGTTTGGTATCGTCTACAATGACAGCCACTGGCTCTCCAGGGCATCAGGCTGGATTTCTCCTCTTCCTACCTAGAGATGCCAGGGACGGAATCTGGGACCTTCTGCATGCAAAGCATAGGAGCCATTCCGTAGTGGCCGAGGTCCCCCACCCCACCCCCAAGTTGATGGGCCTTGCCATTTAAATGATGTGCCTGTGCCATATCATGTGATTGTTTATGTGGGGTGGGGCTTACCTGTCCCCCCAATGTTTTATTTAAGTTGGCACCCCTGCTGCCAGGCGAGCAGAACTCTAGTCACAGGGATTTAATGTGGCCTTGTATGGATGGCCAGACAGGTAAGCTTATGCCCCCCCCCTCGGCAAATGACATCTGCCCCAGATGTGCAGAAGAAAGAAAGAAAAAGATTATAGCATTCTTGTAAAAGAAATAACAAAAGGGTTAGCAAAGAGATTTACCGTAGAACAGATCAGCCAAAGTGGATCACAACACACTGACAGTTTTAACCCATTCCTTTCTAGCAATCGCAGACCCATCTGCAATTACCCAGGCCTCCTGGTTTCTCCTGCCAATTCTGCATTTCTGCATTTTCTCCTGCCAGTTCTGCATTTCAAAAGCAGCTTTCAATCATACCAACAGTTATCAGAGTTATTTTAAAACCATCAAACAGTGCACTTATCAAATCATTCACCAGTCCCCACCACTAGAAACATGTGCAAAGCATAAATTAACAGCATTTTAAGACCATCGCTGACTTGCAATTAATTCTAACTTTTACTAATTTCAGGAGTTAGGAGTGACCAAACACAAACAAACAAACAAACAAACAAACAAACACAGATACAAGGCAACTGTTGGAGAGTTCACTCATCTCCAGTGGATACACTGCATTTCAGTGTCCAGAATGAACCTCAATTCATTAAAATGTCATTACACTAAACGACTAACAATTGCTGTTATTTTAAAGTTGAAAACGCTTTGAAGTTTGAAAGGCATCTGTGTTATGTTTTTGCCAATGTGCAAGGAAACGTGTTCACCAGCAAAGCCCTGCAGAGAGCAATATTGCTGCAATACAAGTTCATATAGCGGCTGCCAATTAGGTACCAGGCTAGACTCAGCATGCTACTACTGGTGTCCAAAGCCCCATACAGCAAGCATGGGGCCAGGATGGCTCAAAGAGCATCTCACTAATTATGTATTCATCCAGTCACTGCTCTCTGCAGGAGAGGGCCCTCCTACAGATACCATCTCACCAGGAGCTCCATTCTGTATGATGCAGGAATTGGGCCTTTAGGGTGACAGCACCTTTCCTTTGGGACCTTCTCCTCCTCCTCCTCCTCCTCCTCCTCCTCCTCCTCCTCCTCCCCCCCTCTTCTTCTTCCTCTTCCTCCTCCTCTTCTTCTTCTCTCTTCATTATGTTCCCATTATATCAGACAGGCACCATCTCTATTGTCCTTTTGGTGCTTAGTGAAGAACCTGCATTGGCAACAAGCCTTTTAATTGAAGGGTTTTTAAATCTCAGCACTGGATTTGAGTTTTAATATATAATATTTTTTAAAATGTTGATGTGATTATTGCTGATCACTTAGAAATGTTTCATAAGACGCAATTCATAAATAGAATTAAACAAATAAGATCAGTTTATCAGCAATGGACAGATGCATTGGTAGAAGAATTGTGTGGATAGAAAATATAATTTCTACATATTGATACCTCCATTCCCACACCAGGGATCACTGTTAATGTTTTGAATGTTTTGAAAACAGCTACATGTTTTGAAGAAAACTAGATGTTTGTCATCCACTGCCAGTCCTACTCAGAGTAGATCCATCTGAAATAATGGACTTAGACACCTTAATTTCAATGAGTCTACTCTGAGTAGAATTTAGTTAGAGACAACTGTATGGAGAGGCATAATAGCAGTCTTCTTCTATCTCCTCCTTTTGGAATCTAGAAATTGAGTAACCAAACCCTTTTTTTTATCCTCCTTAAACATCTCATTTAATTGTCTGTAATGCAACCAACTCTGAAAATGATCTTTAATTTCTTCATAGTCTTTTAATTTCCATTTTCCTTATTGATCTTCCAATAAATCTCTATATTTATATATTCTATTTAATTTAAATCCTGCCACTTCCCCAAATTCTTGAATTTTCTCTTTCACCGTAGGGAGAGAGTTTTTCGGATCTTCTACTGTAATTACTAAATCATCAGCAAAGGCTTTCAATTTAAATTCATTCTTCCCAGTTTTTATCCCTATAATTTCTTTTTCTGCTCTTATGTTTCTTGCAAGTACTTCCAGGACCAAGATGAACAATAGCGGTGATAACGGACATCCTTGGCTAGTTCCTTTTTGTATTTTACATTCCTTCATTATCACCTGATTTACAATTAATTTCACATTCTGTTCTGAATATATTGCTTGTATTCCTTTTAGAAATTTATCACCACAATTAATTTATACAAGCAGTTTTTTCATAAAATCCCAGGACACATTGTCAAAAGCTTTTTCGGCATCTATAAACATCATTGCCGCTCCCCCCCCCCATTTTTTACCTCCAGGTATTCTATTACATTTAGAATATTTCTTATATTCTCCTTCATTTGTCTACCTGGAAGAAACCCTGCTTGGTCCTGATGTATAAATTCACCTAATTTTTTTCCCATCCTATTAGCCAAAATATTTGCAAATAATTTATAATCATTATTTAATAATGAAATAGACCTGGATTTTTTTTATTTGCATTAGATCCTAATCTTATTTTGGAATTACTGTTATGTAAGCTTCCTTCCATGTTCCTGGGATTTCACATGTCTTTAAAATCTCATTCATCACATATTTCAATGGGTTCACTAATTGTTCACTTAACTTTTTATAATATTTTGCTGTTAGTCCATCTGGTCCTGGACACTTAACCACTTTTTGTCCAATTTATTGCCTCTGAAACTTCTTAAGCTGTTATTTGGGTATTTAAAGTCACTATTTGTTCCTCTTTTATTTTTGGCAGGTTTTTTTTAATATTCCTCTATTTTGGAATTTTTTTCATTTCCTTTTTTATACAGACCTGAGAAATATTTCACAAATGCATCTCTTATTTCCTTCATCTTATCTGTAATTTTCCTGTTTACATTAATTTTATTGATGAAATTTCTTTGTTCTTGTTTTTTAATCGCCTGCTTTACTGACTATTAACTTTTTTTTGACAGTTCCTTCTCCTTTTCTGTGATTTCATCTAAAACTTCTTTTTTCTGTTTTTCTTTCAATTTCCTTTTAATCGAATTTTGTTGTATAAACAGTCCCCTCATCACTGCCTTTCTTGCATCCCAGACCATTTGTAATTTAGTCTGACCCTGGAGGTTTATTTCAAAATAGTCCCCCATGGTCTTCTTTACTTTTTCCATAAAATTTTGATCCTCCAATAAATCTTCATTCAGTCTCCATTTAAATGTAGTTTGGCTTTCTTTTTGAATTTCCATTGTCATGGAATTATGATCTGATAATGTTCTTGGATTAATTTCTTTCTTTCTTTTTTTAGTTTAGGTTCCACTTCCTTGGAAATCCATTAGGCATCTATCCTTGAACTGCTGTCATGAATATGGGAATAAAAAGTGAACTGTTTATCAAAAGTGTTTTACTCTCCAAATATCAATCAGATTTAAAGTTTGGACCAAGTCAAAAAAAAGAAAAATGCAAATCAACATGGTGCTCTCCTAATGTTTTGATCTACTACTCTTACTAGTCCCAGCCAGCATGGCAAATGGTTAGGGATGCTGAGAGTTATGAATGGCAAGAAAGCCGGAATCACTTGGCCCAGCCCATGTGACACCCTTCATCCCACCCATGTGGCCTAATAGGCCCAGCCTACAGGACCTCCTGTCAGGCTGCCAGAGAAGCCCTTCCGTCTGTTGTCTGATGCTGTGAGCAGAACCAGGCACAGTGCTTGCAGTAATTAACTCTATTGCTCAGTAACCAAGGAGTCGGCATATGGCACATCCATCAGATTAGCACATCAGTTGCAGAAGCTAAAGTTCCTGTCCTTTTCTTCCCTTTATTTATACCTCCCTCCTCGCTGTGTGACTCTGCTTCTCTTAATTGTTCCAGCCTTTTCTCGACTCTTGGTTCCTGTGCTGAGAGTGAGGGAGGGGAAAGAGCCAAATCAGGACTGTACTGCAGAGCAGGAGACAGAGCCCCTGCTCAATCAGCATCTGTGGCTACCTTCAGCCTCTCCCCTTCACCCTCACTCTCTGCTGGTGATTCCTCCCTGTCCCACCAAAGTCCCCACAGGTGCCTCCTGAACCACTGCCTGCCACCACTCTTCCTCATTCAGCCAGTCCCTGACACCTCCTTGACCACAGATAATCCTATTAGGTCCACAAACTGCCAGTTACCACCATTCATAATGAAAGCCTGGAATTCACTCCCATGAGAATTACAGATGACCACCAACTTGGATGGCTTTAAAAGAGGGATCAACAGACTCATAAGGCCCGGAATGACTATTAGCCTTTATGAGAATGTCCTGTCTCCACTGCCTAAGGCAGTATGCAAGTGGCAATCATAAGCGGTGCTGTTGCATTTATATCCTGCTTCTGGGCTTTCCATAATCATATCCTGTTGGCTAGTGTGAGAACAGGATTCTGGACTACATGGACCAAATGTAGGGCTTTTACATTCTTAATGATGCACATTCAAAAATGTCGTTTGCAGATTTCCTCCCCCATTCCCAGAAATGAGTAAGTGACAGATAAGCTTGCGCTCTACCACACTGCCAATCTTATAGAAAAAAGGTGTCGTCAGGTCACTCTTATTTAGGAATATTTTTAAATTAAAAGAAGGATTAATAAATCATAAGAGCTGAATGATTTATAGAGAAATCAATTATGTTGCAAATTTTCAACCGACATAGTCTTTGACGTCTTGCAATTTTGCATTTTGGAGGTGCTTCTATGAAGCTAGGTCAGGAGTGGGAAGCAGTTTTGATTTTGAGGGATTTCACTTCTGGGCACATTCCAGGAGCCACTAATCCATGGTGGGCCAAAGGCAAAAGCAGGCAGAGCAACAAATGTTAATTTTACCTTTGTACAGTAGGCTAGTTTCTACCCCCACTCTCTGTCTTCAGGTAAGCAAGAAACACTATCAGAGTTCAAGGAGACATTCCGGACAAGGGAAAAAAAACATTCAGTGAAGTGTGTGTGGCCTGAAGAAAGAGAGTGTAGCTGGGGATGGTCTGTGACATAAGGAGAGGCCTACCTGGCTCTAGGGTTCCCCACTCCTGCAATAAAATGAAAGTGTTGGTGTTGATCCTTGATCCTTACACACATGAGCATGGCAGCAGTTTCTCGCACATGTTACCCCAAAACTGGCAGTCAGAGGCAGAGCACAGAAGCCAAAATGGGACATCTGGGATTGGGTTAGAAACTGGGGCAGTTTCTGTCAATCTGGGATGTCCATCTTAAAGTGGGAGAGCTGTGCGGTATGTCAGCTGAAGTAAGTATGGTTGCTTTGAATGTCAACAATAGAGTTTCAGAGAAAATTTGCTTAGGATGGGAGAGTTAAAGTGAAGTAGGACCTTATTTCCCCTTCAGCAATCTGGAAGGTGGGACAAAGCTTGCTGTTCAGAATCTGTCCTGGCCTTTCCATCCCTTTCTCGGCATTATGTCAGGTGCCATCACTGGGTTTGGTGCTGTTGGAAACAGGAGCCTAAACTAGATAGCAACATAGGAAGGTGCCTTATTCAGAGTCAGTCCGTTGGTCCTTCTAGCTCAGTATTATCAACACTAACAGGAAGTGACTCTCCAGGGATCCAGACACTGGTCTCTCCTAGCTCCACATGAAGATGCCAGGGATTGCTACATCCTGATGTCTTAGTAAGCCACAAGCTTAACATGAGTCAACAGTATGATGCAGCAGCAAAAACAAAGTAAAAACAAAACAAAAACAAAACAAAAAAACTCTAATGCTATTCTAAGCGGCATCAACAGAAGCCTAGTGTCCAGATCAAATGAAGTAATAGTAATAGTAACAGTCTAATCATTTAATCATTTAGTCGTGTCCAACTCTTCGTGACCCCATGGACCAGAGCACGCCAGGCACTCCTGTCTTCCACTGCCTCCCGCAGTTTGGTCAAACTCATGTTCGTGGCTTCGAGAACACTGTCCAACCATCTCGTCCTCTGTCGTCCCCTTCTCCTAGTGCCCTCAATCTTTCCCAACATCAGGGTCTTTTCCAGGGAGTCTTCTTTTCTCATGAGGTGGCCAAAGTATTGGATCTTCAGCTTCATGATCTGTCCTTCCAGTGAGCACTCAGGGCTGATTTCCTTCAGAATGGAAAGGTTTGATCTTCTTGCAGTCCATGGGACTCTCAAGAGTCTCCTCCAGCACAAGTAATAGTAATAGTAACAGTCTATACTACTTTGATAAAAACCCACCTGGTCCTGTGACCAGTTCTGGGCACCACTGTTTACAAAGGATATGTGTGCAGAGGAGGGATGACCAGGATGGTAAGCTATTTGGAAAATAACCCTTATGAGGAATGATTAAGGGAGTTCAGTATGTTTAACTTGGAGAAGACAAGACCAAAAGGCTATCTTCAAAAATCTGAAGGATTGTCACATGGATGGTGGAGCAAGCTTGTAGCATTATATTATTCTATGCATGCAAAACGAATGAACTATTGCTGAGCTGTGGCTTTTGTACCTTCAGTGTGACCCAGTGGGGCTTTTAAGTTTCTAGGCACTCAAAGGAGCAGTGTTTCATGATGCACAAAGGCACTTAAAAAAGAAAGAAAGAAAAAGACACCACCACCAATTTTCTTAACAAGGAAGGAACTTTACACATTGATCAGGTTGTTACCTTTAACAAAATTAGCAAGTTCACCTATGATTGAATAGTCAAGATCACCTGAATATCCCTGCCTTTTGACTCACAACCAGCTGTTTGTATCTCCATAAAATGGCAATTTTAAACACATTAGAACCACTTCAAATGAAGTTGACAGCATTAGCAATGGTGTTAGTAGGAAAACAAAACAAAAAGCCAAACCAAACCAACATTGCCCTGCCAATTGGGGAATCAGCGTTCTTGGGGAAAGAAACCTTGGATAAGATGGAGTGCTAATGATTAGGTTTTTCTTTTGTTAAAGAAAAAAAATATCAAGCTACAGTTCAGCAAAGAAAAATGGTTGGCAGGTTTCACTGAGTTCTTGTAGCAATTCCCTGCCTATTGTTATGCAATTACCTGCAGGAGGTCAGAAAGCAATTAACATGGAACCTGCACTCTTCTGCTTGCAGGCTATAATACATAGTGGATGAAAGCCATATTCTAGCTTGGAAGAGAATTGACTACGTCCTTTGCTTGTAATTGTGTTACATAGTTTTCCCTTAAACTGGCCAGCTGTGACCACATTAGTAGCCCTCATTCAGTATATGGCTGTCCTCTTGCTTCACCTCTGCCATCCAGATGTCCACTTGTGAATACTTTGGGTGTTATAAAGGCCCCATCTGCACTATACATTTGAATCTGTATCATACCACTTTAACCAGTAATAACTTCCCCCAAAGAACTCTGAAAACTGTGGTCTGTTAAGGATGTTGAGAGTTATCAGGAGACCTGGATTCCCCTCACAGAACTACAATTCCCAGAGTTCCCTGGATGAGGAATGTTGTTGAATTCCAGACAGGAAGAGCCACAATTCAGTGGCAGAGCATTTGCTTTGCATGAAGAAAGTTCCAGGTTTGATCCCCAGACTCTCCAGATAGGGCTGGGGGAAAACTATTGCCTGAAAATCAGAAGTGTTGCTGCCAGTCAGTGTAGAAAAGACTGAGCTTGTTGTTGTTGTTGTTTAGTCATTTAGTCGTGTCCGACTCTTCGTGACCCCATGGACCATAGCACGCCAGGCACTCCTGTCTTCCACTGCCTCCCGCAGTTTGGTCAAACTCATGTTCGTAGCTTCGAGAACACTGTCCAACCATCTCGTCCTCTGTCATCCCCTTCTCCTAGTGCCCTCCATCTTTCCCAACATCAGGGTCTTTTC
The DNA here is from genome assembly GCF_965207765.1 of Zootoca vivipara. Lineage (NCBI taxonomy): Eukaryota > Metazoa > Chordata > Lepidosauria > Squamata > Lacertidae > Zootoca > Zootoca vivipara. Next base: position 45,117,289 of record NC_142585.1, on the reverse strand, counting down.
CAAGGATTCTTCTCTTCTCATGAGGTGGCCAAAGTATTGGAGCCTCAGCTTCACGATCTGTCCTAGACTGAGCTAGGAAGACCAATAGTCTGGCTCAGTGTAGAGGCAACTTCTTGTGCAATTCACACCACACCAGATGATTGGTGATACTGATTAGGGCTGATGAGAACAGAGGCCCTGGGTTTTCCTGATATAAGAAAGCCTCTCCACTTCTGAATAATGTTTGTCATTGTGCTTTGGATCTGGAGAGTAATCTCCATCATGACCCAGCTCTCTTCTCTCCTAAATTCTTCAGTAGTTAGGAGAATGGGGAGGAGTGAGAAGCTTGGTCTAATGATTTGTTGGTCCAAGCTTGGTTCTCAGTCTTTGGTGATATAATACAAGCCTCTTAGCAAAACAAAGAGCAGGGCTGGAGGTATGACACTGTCCAAATACTACAATATTATAATATAAGCACAGAGAATCAGTCCAACACTTGACCCTGAGGCAAGGTCAGGCAGAAGTCAAATGTCACTATCACAAGGAACTCAGCAAGGCAAGGAACCTACAATCAACCTCAACTCTCAAAAGTTCAATGCTGTTTCCAGCAACTGGAAGGGTCAAGGTGGTGACCTTATACAACGTGGCTTCCTAAATGACTCCTTAACCACAACTACTGGTAGAAAGGGAGTTCCATATATTTCTTATTTCTGAGTAGGCTCCATATTCATGAATCACGCAATGGCCCTGGGTTTGTAGATGTATGCTATATTGTCACTCTTTGGCCCAGATCTGGACCTTTTGCTGTTCTTGAGGACTAAGGGGTGACTCCACCTCCTCCTTTGACAGCTCCACACGTTCTTCAGTCGGTCTTTCACCAGAGGACTCCTGGAACTCACCATGGGTTCCAGGCAGGACCTCTTAGATGGTTCAGAGAGATCCAGGCCACTTCTAGCTTTTGAAACCCCTAGGCATAATGTGAATAAAAATGACAAGACTACAAAACAAAGCAAGGTGCTAAAGAGAGAGTGAGACATAATTTTATTTCTTATTTAACAAATGATTTCCTAGCCCTTTCTATTTTGCTATGATGTGCATAACAAGTTGCAAAAGTTATCAAATGCCCACAAACTAGGGTTGCCGTATTTAAAAAAGTAAAATTCCTGACACCTGCAAAGTTGAGCTTTGAATTTTCTTGATGTATGGCAAGCCTACAACAAACTGACCAGTATCTACATTTGAGACCTTCTTTGAGCTTGAGGCCCCCATGAAAAATGGCTTTCACTGATTGGCCTTGGTTCCAGGAGACCTTGCCTGTTCTTCAAGGTCTTAAATTTGTGGGGTGTATGGCTGACCCTCCTAGGACTCAGGTTGTGGCAACAGATGAGGGCTAGCAGGACACGGGGTTCTTAGGTGTGTTGACATCACCCACTGCTAATTCTAGGCAACCTTTGAACAATTTTACATATGGACTCAAGTTAGGCTTCTAGTACTTAGCACACTGTACTAATAAAAAAGGTAGGTAGCTCTTTCTGTTCAATTCATCGGCAATAAGATAGTAATCCAGGGCTTTGAGAGCTGAATAGTCTCAATAAAAGGCAATTGTGCCACTGGGAGCTAATGACAGTTTTGCACATAACAGAGACCTTGGAGAGTAATTATAGAGCCTTTTAAAGCCTGCAGATTTTGCTACACACACATATCCCATTGCTGAAGAATGCTGAGAAAAGTCACATAGTACTCTTTGCACTTCTTCAGTCCAATATGCATCCAAAGTTGGTGTAGCACTGGCAGATCTGCTAGCTCTCCCACTTCTGAGTGACTTTCAAGGTGATAAGAAAACAAATGAGTAGCTATCACTAGGGGAATATGTTTTCCCAGCACTAAAAACTTCCATGTTCCATTGTTTGGAAGTTGTGATTTTTCTTTTATCTATTTGGGAATTTGCAATTTGGAATTGCATTATTCTATGAAGTGCTTGGGAAAATATCACGAGACACCTATTGGGTAGCATCCATGCCATCACTTGTTATGAGAGGTGATCTGTTTATTGAGCAATCATCCTGATTTGTTTGTAGAAATTATGCAGGCAAGTTACACAGTGTTGGCCATTATTGAGCATTCTTTCTGATATGTTTTTTTTCCTTTAAAGCATTTAGAAATCGTTCAGTGCTTCAAAAACAGTCTAACAAATAATATACTGTATCATAAAGACAAAACCAAAACCAATAAAACAGCAATATAAAAAGCACAAAAGCATACACAAATGAATTTTAGAAATTCATAGGATTCTAACCTATAAAACAAGGTCCAATCTTATGCGTCAGGGAAAGCCTGAACAAGAAGACAAGTCTTCGCAAGACAACTGAAGCAGCTGATGGTTGTTGCTTCACATATGGCAGAGGGAAGGGCATTTCACATTTCAGGGCAACAGAAGAAAATGCCCATTTTCAGTTTACCATACTATTCTGAAGTGAAGTGTAATTTCCCCAGATGGTGTAAGTGATCTAACAGGACCAGGTGGACTCCAGCTCCCTTCATCCTTAACCCTTGGTGATGATGGCTAAGGCTGATGGAAGCTGGAGTCCAACAACATCTGGAGTGCACTGTGTTGGCTACCTCATACCTGGAAGGTTGACAGGCTCCTCATCACTGGATGCCCTCAAGCAGAAGGTGGATAATCATCTTGTGGAATTGTCTAACTCTTGATTTCCTGCACAGAGCAAGGGCTTCAACTAGCTGACCTCCAAAATGCCACATGACTGAATGAATTCTATAAAGATAGGTAGCTAATAGATACAGCTAGACTGGTGACTGGGAGCGGCCGCCGAAACCACATAACACCGGTCTTGAAAGATCTACATTGGCTCCCAGTACGTTTCTGAGCACATCTCAAAGTGTTGGTGCTGACCTTTAAAGCCCTAAATGGCCTCGGTCCAGTATACCTGAAGGAGCGTCTCCACCTCCATCGTTCAGCCCGGACACTGAGGTCCAGCACCGAGGGCCTTCTGGTGGTTCCCTCGTTGCGAGAAGCCAAGCTGCAGGGAACCAGGCAGAGGGCCTTCTCGGTAGTGGTGCCCGCCCTGTGGAACGCCCTCCCACCAGATGTCGAAGAGGAAAACAGCTACCAGATTTTTTAGAAGACATCTGAAGGCAGCCCTGTTTAGGGAGGCTTTTAATGTTTAATAGATTAGAAAAGCACACACCCAGTAGCTTTTGTGACCTATTATTATTATTATTATTATTATTATTATTTACATGCGTTCTCTCTTTCTCTCTCAACTGAAATAATATGGTCACCAAGTCAATTTATGCACGATCATTTCCAGTAATTAGAAATTAGGGGTTTGGCTGGGGGTTTTATCAGTTCTCATCCCAGACTTTGCGGGTCCAGAGAGCAAAATGAAAACCCCCAGAGAGCAATTTGAAGCTTTACCTTCCCTTAAATGAAAAAGCACGAGGCAAACAACATGTTCTGTAATAAGCATCCTCCAGGCTGGAAATCTTGGCACTTGCTTTTTCAAAGCGGGGGTGGGGTGGGGGTGTTCACTCAGGGCTGTTGCCACATCCCCTGCATAAGCCCCCTAAAAGCAATTGTGATAAACAACATTTCCTACATTTCGTTCAGTTGCTTAGAAAGGGAGGCAGGAGAAGAGAGATGTCAGACTTATTAATGCGCTTGGATTGTCAACACAGCTTTTAGCTTCTTATCGCTCCATGTCCCTTAGCAGAGACACAAGCTGAATTTGAAAGAGTCCAAGGAGGTCGGCAATGGAGAAACCCATATTGTAAAGCTACAGGGACAGCTGCCCAGGAAAAAGGCAAATGAGAAATCCCTAGCAATAGTTTTCAGGGTGAGGCAGTAGCCACAATGCAGGAGGATAAAGCTGTGGTACATGAGGCTGTCTGCTTGTGATAGCCATGTGTACATGTGTATATGGTTGACCTCTGTGAGAAAGGAGTGCTGGACTAAAAAGGGTCTTTGGCTTAATCTAGCAAACTCTTCCTTTGTTCTACCTAGTGGTGACAAGCCATGGTGGCTCTTTCCTACCTCTGCAGCTGGTAGCAGTATGCAATTATTGGGACCCACAATAAACAGATTTAATTGTAGACTTTCCAGATGCATCTGGGTAGTGAGAATATGATGCTGGACTAGATGGGAAATGTAGGTAGTTTGTGGTGGTAAAAAGCACAAATATATCATTGCTCACTGGAAGGAAAGATCTTGAAGCTGAGGCTCCAATACTTTGGCCACCTCATGAGAAGAGAAGACTCCCTGGAAAAGACCCTGATGTTAGGAAAGATTGAGGGCACTAGGAGAAGGGGACGACAGAGGACGAGATGGTTGGACAGTGTTCTCGAAGCTACAAACATGAGTTTGACCATTTCTGTCTGTCCACTGCTGTAGCATGACCTGCTGGCGGGTGGTGAATGGCTTCACCACTGTCATCAGAGCAGCGGCGGCAGTAGAGAAAGCCTGTGAGGCAACCTGCCACTGGAAACAAGTCTGGGCCCTGCCCTGGTTGCAGGTTGGTGTGGGGGCAGTGGGGGCCCACCCACAGAGCATGGCAAACTCCTCACTCCAAAGTCTGCGACCAGCTCGCTTGAAACATGGTTTGCATGGGTCAATCTGTGAGGATTTGGTTGGAAACTCATCAGAACTTGATTCAGAGGGCATTCTGGTCCACTTCCTGCTCCCCTTGAGTAGGGACAATGAAGAGGTGGCCTTGGACTGCCTACAAGCAGAGGTAAACAAACCAGTACATTTCTGTTCTTTGTCACTTTTTCTTGTTTGTGACAGAATTGCATGAGCCGACACCTCCTCAATTTCTTCATTAATATGCTATTTTTCAAATGTGTGAACATTTGCATTCAAATGTGTATTAAACCTGTATTTTTGAACACATTTTATCTCAAAATACAAGTTTCTGAAAACATCTTATTTATAAATACAGTATTCATTATTAAATGTATTTTGAACGTTTTTTTAATCATCAGTGAGTTGTATCCCACCAAGTCCTATGCAGAGTAGACCTATTGAAATGAATTGCCCTCTTAGTCATGTTGATTAACTTTATTGGATCTACTCTGAGTAGGGCTAGCATTCTGTACTACCACTATTATGAGCTTTCTGACGATGGACTCTCATTCATTTGAGGTTTTCAAACAAAGGTTGGATTCCTTAGCAGTGATTCCTGTATTGCAGGGGGTTGGACTAGATGACCCTTCCAACTCTACAATTCTATTTTTTTGCCAAGAATTACAGGGCAACATTAGGGTGTGTGGAAACCCCAAGGTTTCATTCAGATCCTTGCATTCATTTGAGAGGTGCTGATCCAATAGCTCAAAATGAAATTCACCAAAGACTGAATTCTCAAGGGTTTAAAAGTGATTTGCAGTGCTGGGCTTCAGCATGGATCAATTGCTGGTTCTGTGGGTGAGAGTGGAGAGTATACAGCTGAAGTGGGGGCCCCATCTGGGGGTGATGAATCCCTAAATGGCTGAGCCTGCTAAGGCTGTTGGTATTTTGGGCCAGCCTCCAGTACTATGGACTTCCACAGTCTTTTTGGGGTGGGAATGGTAAGGTTCTGATCATCCTCTTTGGAGTATATTGTGTCAGGTTTGGGTCCCTGGTACAGGTGAGTCCAGAGGCAACCAGAGAACATTGGTGCGCTAGTGTTGTTGTTGTTTAGTCGTTTAGTCGTGTCCGACTCTTCGTGACCCCATGGACCAGAGCACGCCAGGCACTCCTGTCTTCCACCGCCTCCTGCAGTTTGGTCAAACTCACGTTCATAGCCTCAACACTGTCCAACCATCTCATCCTCTGTCGTCCCCTTCTCCTAGTGCCCTCAATCTTTCCCAACATCAGGGTCTTTTCCAAGGATTCTTCTCTTCTCATGAGGTGGCCAAAGTATTGGAGCCTCAGCTTCACGATCTGTCCTTCCAGTGAGCACTCGGGGCTGTTTTCCTTCAGAATGGATAGGTTTGATCTTCTTGCAGTCCATGGGACTCTCAAGAGTCTCCTCCAGCACCATAATTCTAAAGCATCAATTCTTCGGCGATCAGCCTTCTTTATGGCCCAGCTCTAGATGAGCCCCTCAGGTCGGAAGGCGTCTAACATGCTACTGAGGAAGAGCGAAGGACAAGTACAAAGCCGAAAGGTCGCTCAGTTGCGGATATGCCTGGAAGCGAAAGCAAAGTCTGATGCTGTAAAGAAAAATATTGCATAGGACCTGGAATGTAAGAACCATGGATAATGGTAAGCTGGATGTGGTGCGCTAGTACCATGCATTTTTTTAAAAAAAAATACACTAAAAGTGCAGTGTATTGGCCCTCCTGGCATGCCATGTGTGGAACTGCCTGTGTGAAAGCTACAGCAATTCCTGGTATGGCAAGCCAGGAGGGTCAACACACTAGAGCATGAACAAAAACAAAGGTAATGTTAATTTTTTTTTCTGGAGGGGAAGAAACATGGAGGAAGTGGGTGCTTGTAATATTCTGAGTAGACCCATTGAAATGAATGGATACAACTAACTTAGGATCTATCCCGAATATACTGTAATTTAATTGAAGGCAACCTTTGCAGCTGGGCCTGTATATAATAATTTCCACGCATCTTATATAACTTATTTTAATTTTCCTCAATATTTCGGCAGATGTTTTGCCTGTAGAAGGCCCTTCAAATTTGCCTCTGATTTGGTGTGAACTTTAATGAAACAGTGAAAAGGATAGAAAAACACAATAATGGGAGAACCTACAGGAGGCACTGCAGCCTCCTTAATCTTCCTTTTGGAATCTCATCTGAACTCTCCTTATTTATATTTCCCAAGAGTGGCCCCAACTGTATTTCAATATAAGTGCAACATAGTTAATTGAAATCAGTAATTTCAGTGCTCATTAATAACACATCTCTAGGAAGAAATAACACCGCAGCAGTTAATGATCAGCATAAAAAAGACCTGGGCCTTTACAGCATGAGTGCCACCTCTGGGTTCATTTTATAGTTGATTAGAGCAAGTTAAACTTTGGCCCCTACTCGGTGAAGTTGTATATTTAATGGGCAGGGTTGGCAATGGGGGAAGTTATCAAAATTTCACAGGTGTTCCAGAGGGAGGTCAGCCAACAGGAGCTGATGCCAAGCAGCATCTCAACCATGTGAAAATGGTCAGTGGAGCCTGGAATTGCAGAAATGTTCCTGTGTTTCCCTCAAAGTGTGGAAATCAATTGATGTAACATCTAGTGGCCACCTCTCTCCCTCCCATTGATGTCTGACACTGGAAAATTCTTCACCTGTATTCAATTTTGTGTTTCCAACTAAGCATTAGCAGGAGTTAAACTCGTTGGGTTGTAGCCAATATTAGTCATGCTCAGAGCAAACCCGCTGAACTTTAAGGGCATGACTAACTTAGATTCATTCAGTTCAAGGAGTCTACTCAAGTAGATTTTCAGGCCTAAGTTAGTCAAGTCTGCTGTAAGTACAGTGGTACCTCTACTTACGAATAACTCTACTTACGAATGTTTCTACTTACGAATGGAGCTCCGTCCGCCATCTTGGATGCGGTTTAGATAGGATTTTTTCTACTTACGAATTTTTAGATAGGCTTGCTTCCACCTACGAATTTTTTCTCCCAATGCATTCCTATGGGATTCGACTTACAATTTTTTTCTACTTACGAATGTGCGTTTGGAACACATTAAATTCGTAAGTAGAGGTACCACTGTATGACTAACATTGGATGCAACCTATAATATGTATGAGTTGGGGATGGAGGGTTAGATAGATAAGAGACAGAGATAAGATATATTTTGGCCAGAATAATTATGCCCTCAAATTCTGACCAAGCACCCTATAAACTCATCGTCTAAAATGTTGGGCATCACCTCTACCAAGTGATGGATGGTCTATGGTAGAAAAAGCATCAATAACACATTCCCAGATGTTCCTTGTCAATTTATCCAAATCTGCCTTGAATTTCATTCAGTTGGATAAATTTGGGGAGGCCATTTGCCTTCGTCCGAAGCATTTTAACAGTGTGGTGTAGTGGTTAAGAGCGGTAGACTCGTAATCTGGGGAACCGGGTTCGTGTCCCCGCTCCTCCACATGCAGCTGCTGGGTGACCTTGGGCTAGTCACAGTTCCCTGAAGTCTCTTAGCCCCACTCACCTCACAGAGTGTTTGTTGTGGGGGAGGAAGGGAAAGGAGAATGTTAGCTGCTTTGAGACTCCCTAGGGTAGTGATAAAGCGGGATATCAAATCCAAACTACTACTCCTCCGCCTCTTCTTCTTTATCTTTTGTTTCATTTTTTGCAAATGCTACACCCTAGTTTGATGTTTTCTTCAAGCTGTCCACCATGACTCCTAAAAAGCTTTCATTTTCATTGTATTTGTGAAGTTAGGATTTATTTATTTATTTTTGACATAATGCACATTACTTTTACATACCACTGGACCACACTTGCTATTTCTTTGCACATTCACACCATTCTGGAGATATCATTTATGTAGCTTTTCACAATACCTTTGTGTTTTTACCCCCTCCCCCCTGAATAATTGCCCAATTCACTGCTCACTCCAGTTCATTGATTAACATTGCAACAAGCATTGGTCTTAATGACCACTGGACCATAGTATTTGATACAGCCACCTAGATGTAGTGCCTGCTTACAGAGATTCCTGCAGGAACAGAGATTTTCATTCATAAGGGCCACACTTTGCCTCTGGCTTCAGCTCAGTGGGAACAACTTCCTGCCTCCTGTGCAATCTTGAGCTACTTGTCACTGATCTTGGACTGGTGAACCTTGGCCCTTGCTCCTAGATGGGCCTCTTCCCCATCAACCCTTGTGAGAGCTCATTTCCTGCTGCTGAATCTGTACCCTAACTCTGATTAATAATAATAATAGTAGTAGTAATAACAACCACCACCACCACTTCCTTACATACAAGGAAAAGCATCTGCTGTTGTGTTTGGGAACAGAAGCCAGGGCAGGTGTTACATGTGAAGATTAGATGGTGAAGGCATTTCTTCCCACTCCCCACCACCAGCTTGCTGACAGGCCAAGGGAGAATGAAGCATCAGAACCAGTTATAAAGCTGCTTAGTTAGAATCCAGCTGATGCTGAAACAACAACTTTTTCTGCTGTGCTGCCTGCAACTCTGTGCTGGACACCTCCACTGCTGTCCTGAATATCCTTGTCTCTGACTCTCCTGGGCTGCTCTGGTGCAATGGAATTTTGAGTCATGTATTCTGCTCTGGTCAGACTGACTGGGAGTGGCCACTAAGAACATATAACACCGGTCCTGAAAGACCTTCATTGGTTCCCAGTGTGTATCCAAGCACAATTCAAAGTGTTGATGCTGACCTTTAAAGACCTAAATGGCCTCGGTCCAGTACACCTGAAGGACCGTCTCCACCCCCATCGTTCTGCCCAGACACTGAGATCAAGCACCAAGGGCCTTCTGGCAGTTCCCTCATTGCGAGAAGTGAGGTTACAGGGAACCAGGCAGAGGGTCTTTACGGTAGTGGCACCTGCCCTGTGGAACGCCCTCCCATCAGATATCAAGGAAATAAACAACTACCTGACTGTTAGAAAACATCTGAAGGCAGCCCTGTTTGGGGAAGATTTTAATGTTTGGTGGTTTATCATGTTTTTAATATTCTGTTGGAAGCCGCCCAGAGTGGCTGGGGAGGCTCGGCCAGATAGGCGAGGTATAAGTACCATAATAAATAATAATAACAATCCTATTTCTGAATGAAAACATGCATAAATAATATGGAAGGGAATTGATTGCTCCATTCATCCCTAAATGGAATCACCTCCCAGCCTCTGAGAGCATCGGAGGACGTATTGGTCCTTGTGCTTTGCCATCTCCATCCTGGAACTTGCCACAAGGGAGGCTTTGCTTATGGACAAAATGTGGGAGCATCCAAGATGTCACCAGGAAAAGGGCATTGTTCTATGACTGATAGTAGAGAAGTGGGGATGAATTGCTCATTGGCTGAAATTGAAGTCTCCACCCACCACACACACACAGAAATCCATGTAGGGAAGTGGGAAAGACAGCAGAGATCTGTATGCACATACATGCACAAATCGACTGCACAGACTCAATTGGTGTATGGTCAAACTGTTTTTTTAAAAAAGAAAATAAATCATTAGCAAGGTCCAGGAAAGCAGTTGTCCATTAAAGTTTATTATCTGGTTCCTGTTTCTCAAATGGATTTTTTGGACAGGATAAAAAGAATTGGGTCCAGAATCAACAGGATTGCAAAGATTTCCCCTTGTTCTGTCAAAAGGTAGTGATTATTGAAAAAGCTGCTCAAAGTAATTGAAGAAGTCCCGTTCCGATAAATTCAGCTGACCTATTGATGAGCAGGGTCCTGATTCTTTTGGGGCTGTGCACTGGATTTGGCTGAATCCTGAACCAAATTGGGGCTCCCAGAGAGATGTGGGGATGTCAGGGGGTGGGGTGTCAGATCAGATGCAGGTTTGACTGCACTGTTCCCAGCTGGGGATAACATGGGCACAGTCAAATTAAGCAGGACTGAACCCTTCATCACTACCCATCTGGTGAGCAGGGGATTCAGGAGCCTGCTTTAACACTGTGTTCCTTGCAAGTAACACAAGCAGAGACTCTTATCTATGAGTAAAAATATATATCTTTATTCATGCAAGCAACAGTACAGGCTGAACAGCACAAACTGCTCAGGAGTCATAATTCAGGACCAGGGGAAGAAGTACAGAACATTTTTTTTTGGGGGGGGGGAAGGCACAGTCTCCTTTTGGGCTACTTAATGCAGAGGATGTGGCAATGAAAGCAATAGCAAAGCTGGAAAATAAATGCTTGCTTACCAGTGATGTCATGGCCCTGGATCATGGTATGAAGTGGCATGAATTCATGCCCATTGTGACGTCCACAACATGACCCACCTGATGTATTGGTCGTTCAGCTGGGCAAGAATGACTTGGTTCTACCGTAAGGAATGGCATTGACCTGACCTGGCCGCGTGGTATGGCATCCCGCTATCATGTTTGATAAGGAGGCCTTGTTCCATAATGAAGGCATACATTTTTCTGACGTCCAAAACGATATTTGGATGGAAAGCATTGAAGAGGGCATTAGAGGTTGGTTGCATGTGTGAGAGTGTTGGAAGTGAGCCATATGGGCTTGAGTGGTGGTTAGGCATTGGGTAAGCCTTTGTTTAAGGGAGGGAAGGTTGTAGCCTCTGCCTGCCCCTCCTCGATAAGGGTATCCTGTTAAAGGGACCTGGGGTTGTGGATTCTGTCTGAAGCCCTAGTCCATGCCAATACCATAACAAGGACCCATCGGGGTGCTCCTATTTGATGTAAGTCACAGGGCTTCCTCTTCTCGTGGTTTACCCTTAGTTCGACTCCCTGCAGATGAACGGGAATAAAGATATAGCCTGGTTTAACCCAATGCCTAAGCCAAACCAAACCACTCACATCTGTAACCAGTAAAGTTGCGGCCTGTTTTAGCCCATAATCCAAAACACTTGTGTTGGTGTGTTTATTAATCAATGGGGAACTACAGGGCATGGGGCCTTGGCAGGCAATGTACATATGCATAGGAATTCTACAAAAGCCAGAGGAGGTAGTTCCACCGCCTCCTCTGTTGTCCCACAATTTGTCCCCTGCACCTTGAGTGACACTTCTCCCACTGGACTCTAACAACTGCATGGCAGACTCCATGGAGGATAACGACAGAGCTAAGGAGCTTCCACTTGCTCAAAAAGAAAACATGCCTTTTCTACTGACCCTGGTTGTTCCAGTGTTTCCTATCGCCTTTCCTTGGTGGCGGATGTTACCGTGGATCACAACACCTACTGAAAACCAGCTTTATGTTGCTCTAATGAGCAGCTATTAAAGATGAAACATAATTTTGTTTATGACGCATGTATTTGGAAATCCCATTTCATTTCAAAAAGGAGTGGTTGTTTGTTGTCCCCTCCTGGCATTTGCTTTTGAGTGCCAGCGAGGCTGTAATTTTTCCAAGCACATATTCTTTAATCCAGTGCATTAGAATCCAGTGCATTTTCTATTTTGCTTGAGACAAAAAAAACTATTCAGCCCAGTGTGGCATCATTTCTCCAGCTGGAGCATGCGCGCGCGCACACACCATAATAATACAGGTGTCACATACACATACACACAGAAAGAGAGAAGGAAGGAAGGAAGGAAGGAAGGAAGGAAGGAAGGAAGGAATGTTCAAATAATTAAAACAGGAAGCAAGTGGCACGCTTGCTCAGATTTCAATTTTGCAGCTGCCTGAGGGGTAGGGAAGGACAGCCATTTCACACAGATACGCTGTTTGATAAAGTGTGATAAGGACTTAAGGGGAAAAAATTGGCAGATTAAATTGAAATGAAAGCAATGGATGTTTGCATTCCAAAAGCTATTAAGAAGCAGTTCAATTGAACAGCAAGGAATTTTCTGTTGCATGCACGAATGAACCAGAGTGAGAGGCACTTCAAAAATAGTGTCAGGGAAGGTCAGGAGTGGATTTTCTTAAAGCAATAACTTTTGTTTAAGAAACAATAAAATGCTGCACAGCTGAGGGTTGCAAAATCATCCCCACAATACATTATTTCCCCTCTTTTGGGGATATGCACCATGTCATCTGAAACTACGTCCATACAGGGAAGAGAATCTGCAAACGCAGCTACTACCTGCCACTGTGGAATGGAACTTCCAAATGTACAGGTAGTATATATCTGAATTCTAGCTAGGAGCTGAGGCAGCAGTGGATGGCTAGTCCCTTCATGCTTTGTTTTTGTACCCCCTGGGTGCTGGCATACATGGGAAAGAGCACCCTGAACTAGGTGGACCTTTGGTCTGATTCAACAGGGCTATTCTTATATTTTATTACATACCACCTTATGCAGTGGTGGAGATCCAGCTTGGTTGTGATTCTGCCCAGCACACTTTTCTGTCAGGGAGGAGGAGACCCACCCATCAGCATAACTTCCTATGGATCTTTGTGGAGACAAGCATTAATGGGAATTCATAAGGTTTTCTTTAATCCAGCGGGTTCTGACAACCCTACTTCAGAGAGAAAAGCACAAATGATGACATGAATGCAGGCTAAAAGCATTTAGTAGGGCAGCTGTGGGACCTTTGGACCTCTTTGGTATGGGACCCTGAGACTTCTTCATGTAGCCCTTAGGGCATTCTCCAGGCCACATCCCTGCTCTGGATCCTTCTCAAGTAATTTTACTTCCTCAAGCACCTTCTTGAACCATGAGAGAACCAAGAGAGCAGTACATGTGAAAAGGATCTAGGAGTCTTGGTAGACCACAAACTTGACATGAGTCGACAGTGTGATGCAGCAGCTAAAAAAGCCAATGCATTTCTGGGCTGCATCAATAGGAGTATAGCATCTAGATCAAGGGAAGTAATAGTACCACTGTATTCCGCTCTGGTCAGACCTCACCTGGAGTACTGTGTCCAGTTCTGGGCATCACAGTTCAAGAAGGATACTGACAAGCTGGAACGTGGCCAGAAGAGGGCAACCAAAATGGTCAAAGGCTTGGAAACGATGCCTTATGAGGAACGGCTTAGGGAGCTGGGTATGTTTAGCCTGGAGAAGAGAAGGTGAAGGGGTGATATGATAGCCATGTTCAAATATATAAAAGGATGTCATATAGAGGAGGGAGAAAGGTTGTTCTCTGCTGCTCCAGAGAAGTGGACACGGAGCAATGGATTCAAACTACAAGAAAGAAGATTCCACCTCAACATTAGGAAGAGCTTCCGGGCAGTAAGAGCTGTTCGGCAGTGGAATTTGCTACCAAGGAGTGTGGTGGAGTCTCCTTCTTTGGAGGTCTTTAAGCAGAGGCTTGACAAGCATATGTCAAGAATGCTTTGATGGTGTTTCCTGCTTGGCAGGGGGTTGGACTGGATGGCCCTTGTGGTCTCTTCCAATTCTATGATTCTATGATTCTTCTATGATTCTATGAAAATGTGTTTTGCTTTTAGTAACCTCTGACATTTGCATGGCTGGAAAATACTGTACAAAAGTGCTATACCCATTTTTGCCTCTGGCCTCACCTACCGCTGGCATAAGGTGCTCAAAGGTTCTCTGTGAGGGAATGCGACCCTTGAGCTGTGAGAAATCCTCCACTCCTGCTCAAGGGCCACATCACCAGTAATTTAAATAGCCAAAGGACTGTCTGAACATCTTCTGAACACTACAGTTCTATATGCATTTGCCTACAGTAGGTGTCAGTGGGTTAAACCACAGAGCCTAGGGCTTGCTGATCAGAAAGTCGGTGGTTCAAACCGCTACGACGGGGTGAGCTCCCGCTGCTCGGTCCCAGCTCCTGCCAACCTAGCAGTTCGAAAGCATGTCAAAGTGCAAGTAGATAAATAGGTACCGCTCCGGCGGGAAGGTAAACAGCGTTTCCGTGTGCTGCTCTGGTTCGCCAGAAGCGGCTTTGTCATGCTGGTCACATGACCTGGAAGCTGTATGCCGGCTCCCTCGGCCAGTAAAGTGAGATGAGCGCCGCAACCCCAGAGTCGTTCATGACTGGACCTAATGGTCAGGGGTCCCTTTACCTTTATAGTAGGTGTCAGTCTCACTGAACTCAGTGATACCTACTTTGGAGCCAGCAAACACAGGATTGCTGTGTAACTGTCCAAATCACCAAGCTTTATGCAGAATGGTTGAGGGAGCTGGGTATGCTTAACCTGGAAAAGAGGAGACTGAGAGAAGATATGATATCCATCTTCAAATATTTTAAGGGAATGGAAGAGGGAACATGCTTGTTTTCTCCTGCTCTGGAGGGTAGGGCACGTATCAATGGCTTCAAGTTACAAAAAAGGAGATTCTGACTTAACATCAGTAACAACTTTCTGATAGTGTTGTTGTTGTTTAGTCGTTTAGTCGTGTCCGACTCTTCGTGACCCCATGGACCATAGCACGCCAGGCACTCCTGTCTTGCACTGCCTCCTGCAGTTTGGTCAAACTCATGTTCGTAGCTTCGAGAACACTATCCAACCATCTTGTCCTCTGTCGTCCCCTTCTCCTAGTGCCCTCAATCTTTCCCAACATCAGGGTCTTTTCCAAGGATTCTTCTCTTCTCATGAGGTGGCCAAAGTATTGGAGCCTCAGCTTCACGATCCGTCCTTCCAGGGAGCACTCAGGGCTGATTTCCTTAAGAATGGATAGGTTTGATCTTCTTGCAGTCCATGGGACTCTCAAGAGTCTCCTCCAGCACCATAATTCAAAAGCATCAATTCTTCGGCGATCAGCCTTCTTTATGGTCCAACTCTCACTTCCATACATCACTACTGGGAAAACCATAGCTTTAACTATACGGACCTTTGTCGGCAAGGTGATGTCTCTGCTTTTTAAGATGCTGTCTAGGTTTGTCATTGCTTTTCTCCCAAGAAGCAGGCGTCTTTTAATTTCGTGACTGCTGTCACCATCTGCAGTGATCAAGGAGCCCAAGAAAGTAAAATCTCTCACTGCCTCCATTTCTTCCCCTTCTATTTGCCAGGAGGTGATGGGACCAGTGGCCATGATCTTGGTTTTTTTGATGTTGAGCTTCAGACCATATTTTGCGCTCTCCTCTTTCACCCTCATTAAAAGGTTCTTTAATTCCTCCTCGCTTTCTGCCATCAAGGTTGTGTCATCTGCATATCTGAGGTTGTTGATATTTCTTCCAGCAATCTTAATTCCGGCTTGGGATTCATCTAGTCCAGCCTTTCGCATGATGAATTCTGCATATAAGTTAAATAAGCAGGGAGACAATATACAACCTTGTCGTACTCCTTTCCCAATTTTGAACCAATCAGTTGTTCCATATCCAGTTCTAACTGTAGCTTCTTGTCCCACATAGAGATTTCTCAGGAGACAGATGAGGTGATCAGGCACTCCCATTTCTTTAAGAACTTGCCATAGTTTGCTGTGGTCGACACAGTCAAAGGCTTTTGCATAGTCAATGAAGCAGAAGTAGACGTTTTTCTGGAACTCTCTAGCTTTCTCCATAATCCAGCGCATGTTTGCTATTTGGTCTCTGGTTCCTCTGCCCTTTCGAAATCCAGCTTGCACTTCTGGGAGTTCTCGGTCCACATACTGCCTAAGCCTGCCTTGTAGAATTTTAAGCATAACCTTGCTAGCGTGTGAAATGAGCGCAATTGTGCGGTAGTTGGAGCATTCTTTGGCACTGCCCTTCTTTGGAATTGGGATGTAGACTGATCTTCTCCAATCCTCTGGCCATTGCTGAGTTTTCCAAACTTGCTGGCATATTGGGTGTAGCACCTTAACAGCATCATCTTTTAAAATTTTAAACAGTTCAGCTGGAATATCATCACTTCCACTGGCCTTGTTATTAGCAATGCTTTCTAAGGCCCATTTGACTTCACTCTCCAAGATGTCTGGCTCAAGGTCAGCAACCACACTACCTGAGGTGTACGAGACCTCCATATCTTTCTGGTATAAGAGCTGTAAAACAGTGGAATGGACTCCCTCAGGAGGTTGTGGACTCTCCTTCCTTAGGGTTTTTAAAGCAGAGTTCGGATGGCCATCTGCCATGAATGCTTTAGCTGAGATTCCTGCATTGCAGGGGGTTGGACGATGACTCCACAATGATTCTATAATTCTGTGATTCTATATATTAACAAGCAACCCTTGTGGGTGTGTGCATTGGGTTCTAAATTATTTCCACAGCAGGAAAAAATGATTTTGTGCAGTGCCCACCAAAGAAAAAGATTTGAAACTTGGGACATGGAATATCAAGGGCCTCTTTAAGCTTTCCCCTATATCAGGTCTGGCTGTGTTCGTAGCTGGGTGTGCAGTCCACCTCTGAACAGCCCATAGAGCACTGCGGGGGTGGAAGGCTCCTGGATGAAAGCCTCTGCTATAAGTGGCTCCTCATTCCTCAGAGATTTTCAGTCCTTTCTCTTTCTTTCTCCCTTTTAACCTTACCCCCAATCATCTTCTTCCCTGTATCTTTTTTACTCGTTCCTTACTGCTGTTACCCCCTGATGGGCTACATCACAGCTATAACGCAGATCCTGGAAGGGGACATGTCTATCGTTCTTCCTATTAACTACACTCCCCACAATCTCTGGAGTTTAATCTTTACTTAAAAGCTACTTTGATCAGCTTCAGGCATCTTCTTCTTTTCTTTCCTCCCTCCCTCCTTCTTCCCCTTACTCTTTGTCTGTTCTATTCTCTTCCTTCTCCCCCTGTATCTTTCTTCACTTCCTCCTCCTCACTAGGTATAAGCAGTTCCCCTCTATTCTGTTTGCAACCTGACATTCCAATGCATTTTGGGGCTTTGCTTCTTTGAGATTCAGGTGGGAGATTGAGGGATGGTAAATCATCTTCATCATCAAAAAATCAGGAACGCGGCCTTGTAATTGTTGTACTCCAATCCCCATCAGTCCCACTCAGCATGGGCAATGGCTAGAGATGATGGGAATTGTAATCCAATGACATCTTGGTTTACCAATCCATAGGATTACGTGCATGCAGCCTTACTCCATAATCTCCACCACCTCCAAACCTATTTGATAATAGCTCTTCAAGGATGGTTTCAAATATAGCCAAGACATAGCTGGATTCATCTACCTTGTTTTGCTAGCACAAGCCAGCACAAGAACGCTTGCTAGTGCAATGGTGTTCCCCCCCTCTCCTTCCCTGCCTTATCCACTTGAAACTTCCTCAGATTTGCTGTGGAGTGTTGGGAGAATCCTTGGAACAGCAAGCAGAAGGAGGAAAGAGAGGTTTGTTCCAGAGGTTTGTGCATTATGCTGAATCCTACCCATAATCAATACACAAGAGGGAGGTATCTACAGGCTTAGTGGAACCTGCTAGGTAAGCACTGGAACTCAGTGGTCAAGCATCTGCTTTGCATACAGAAGCTCCTTGGCTCAAGCTTTAGCATCTCCAGGTAAGTCCAGCAAAGCAAAAGGACCAAATCTGTAGAGGCACCTTTGATATGCAAGTCCTACTCTTCTTTTCTCTCCCCCTATTTCTTCTACCAGCTTTCCAGGTAGAAGTTATTGCATGCAGGGCAGAGTGAACCCATGGAACAATTAAGGGGCAAAAGTGTGTGTGTGTGTGTCCATTTATTTCTACTTCATAGTTGTATCTCAGCTCATTAGTCTCCTGGCCTTCTCTCCAAGACCTGTCCTCACTCTATTGCTTCCTCCTTCAATTTATTTCCCATCTCCTCTTTTTCCTTCTTGAAAAATAACCAGCACCTCTCCCCCTCCCCACAAAGTATCTGGTCCCCTCTGGTGTCTTACTGAGGCTTTGAATGATTGTCTTGATGTATTCCTCTTTTTATGCAACTTTTCATGAATTGCTAATACAAGCACCCTGCTGAGAGAAGCTTGGTCTGCTTTCCATACTAAAAAAGCCCACATTCGCAGGGGAGGGTGTAGAAATGTATATCAGCTACAAGGTATATGCATCTGGCTCAGGTTGTTGGCAGTGGGGTCGGGCAGGGTGGAGGAGGACAAGTTGACTTTCTATTCATTTCCCGGATGCGTTCCTCAATAACGGGATGGACTTCCGGGCATTTTTGCATTGTAATGAGTCTTGCTAGCATAGCTTGAGATGAATGAAGCACATACATATGCAGCTATAATCCTTTATCGGTTAAATGGGGTTTTCTAGGACAATAGGCCTATATTTCTGTTGAAAGGGTCTCCCCCCCCCCAAGCTCAGCGGCTGCTGCTCATGCACACCACAGGGTGTGCTCGTGTCCCGTGTGCAAGCCACAGGTCATCTGCACGACACATCCGCATGCCCCACAACATGCGCGAGTGATGCCAGCACATCACGGGGCATGCATGCAAGCCACAAGCACACAGCAGTGTGTGCTGATGTCATGCATGCGCGCTGTGGAGTGTGCATGCATGGTGTGCTGATGTCAAGCAGCCCTGGGCCCCCTCAATTGTGGGGGCAAGGCGGTGCGCATGCTGAGGGCACCTACTGGAGCACAACAGCCATCTTGGGTGTGCAATGCCCTCAAAGGTGGCCTATAACTAGCTTTATAAGCAGACCTTAGTGCAGGCATCCCCAAACTGCGGCCCTCCAGATGTTTTGGCCTACAACTCCCATGATCCCTAGCTAACAGGACCAGTGGTCGGGGAAGATGGGAATTGTAGTCCAAAACATCTGGAGGACCGAAGTTTGCGGATGCCTGCCTTAGTGCTTGTGTTAATTAGAACTATCCCCTTACAAATTCCTGACCTGCACAGTCTGCAACAGAATGCAACTGCCACATTCATTTAGCAAAAGCATTGGTTCCTGCTTATTATTTCTGATATGTAGAGATGAAATAGAAGTTTGCCAGACTGAGAGACAAATTGCAAGCAGTGTTAACTGGGCCTATTAGCAGGCAATTCGACTGCAAACACTGGGATAGCACATTATAAAAAGGTGAGATAAGTCCTACTCTGGTAGTAATGGCGATTGTTTGCAGGAGTAAAAAAGGAATGCCTGCCTCAAACAGAGCTGGTACAAGTCTGGACAGGCCTGCTTATATTCTGCGAGTTCTAGCTGGGGCCTCCCACAGCTCCAGTGTATACCAAGGCCACCATCCTCTCCTGCACAAGAACTGTGCTGAATGCTTCACATGCTGTGTGAGTCGTTGAACATCAACAAAAGTGAGCTATCTGCAAGATGTGGGAAGATGGAGGTTGAGTAGGGGAGTCATTTCGTAGCTGTCTGTGACTAAGATCAGGCATGTTAAAAGACAACGGCTGCATCTTCACAATGCATTAGTGGCCTCTAGCTTAGGAGGCTGTTGAAAGTAATGATGGCACACTCGAGAGGAGAGTAGGCCTATGCATGGCAGTTAGCCAAGAGAGCTAGTAAAAAGAGAGAAAGAAAGACAATCTCAATGTTCAGAGTAAGGGTAGATCAGGTGCCGGGGATAAGCAACAGGTGCTGCCCCTAAACAAGTTGAGATGAAACAAGGCTGTGGGCATCTCTTGGACATCTCTTGGACGGCCATTAATTGGGGAAAAGATAGTTGGCCTGTTTGAACCATTGGCTTGGTACAGAGTGTATGGGGCACAAAAATCATCAGCACCAAGCAATTCCATTCCATAATTGCTCCAGTATTCTGAAACTCTCGTAGTTCCACTCCACTTTAATGCTACAAGGGAATTTTTAATTCTAGAGTGTACCTCGGAAAATGCTGCACACATGCCATTCATCTAAAATAAGAATATATATTTATTAGGTGTGTGCACTGACCACAAGATGCCATTCAAACTCCAGTTTAGTGCTTTGGCAAGCAGACTGCCTTGGTCTGAGGTGTTTTGTGGCTGCCCATTTCAGTCCAGGATCAGTCTAAGTCTGCTTCATTCATCTATTCACCATAGGGAAATGTAAAAATGGCTGTAAATCCTACCCGGTTTTTTAGGTGGATGAGATTTGCATACATAGTCACTCCCTGAAACTTGATAAAATCCTGCCAAATTATAGGCAAGTAGGTCAATGGGCATTTTATGTCCCATACCTTTAAAGTTTAATTATTTTTTTCTTTTTTAAAGGGAAACATCTATGTATATGTTTATGCTAGAGATGACGTTGAGGCATCTGAGTTCAAAGGGCATCTCCAACAGGAAACACGACAGCGCTTCTTCTTCTTTTATTGATGCCTTTCTCTGACCTTTGTTCGTCTGCGAGCCCAGGGACTCTCAGGATCATGTCCCACCCCTTCCTGTGATGAAGAGTCCCCCCCTCCCTTTTGTTACGACTAGAAGCTATTCCTCAGGGAATTGGCCTCCGTCCTGGCTGCTTTTGCTGTCCTGATAATTTAAAGTCTCTTCTCCTCTAGAGAAGGAGGTTGTGTGTGTGACCCACTGCCTTCAGCAGGCTGGGAAAGAGGCCAGTCTCTTTCTCCCTCCTCTGATTGACTGCCTGCCCCCCACTCAGAATCCTCATCGTGGCTGTGGGAAGTCATTTCTATGATATCCATGCTGCGTAATCATTTTTGATTTGTGATTCATCTGCATCAGATGTACACTTGTGTGTGTGTGTGTGTGTGTGTGTGTGTGAGAGAGAGAGAGAGAGAGAGAGAGAGAGAGAGAGAGAGAGAGAGAGAGAGATTGAAAAATAAATTATGCAATGTATTAATTGTGCTAATGGGTGTCTGTGTCAAGTGTGCTTTCATTACAGGGTTGTGTGTCTGTGTTTCACAGGTGGTGGTGGACCTGAGTTTACTGACTCGGGTTTTTAATGGAATCTGAAATAAAGTTTCTGAATGGTTTCTTTCATTCCACCCCCCTTTCATTTTTTAATATGTGCATAATTGTGCAGTGGCATAACAGTCCAATTTATCGTTTCACCACCGGATGAACTTGCAACTTTCAAAAAAAGAAAAACAGAAGAAGAATTAGTAAAAACTTATCTGCTACATTTCTTTTTATGGGACCCATTTTCTTCCCCCAAGATTAGCAGCCCAGTCTCCCTCATCCCCTGAAAAACTGAAAACATTTCTCCAGAATCTAACCATGATCCATTTCAACAGGCTCAGATGCAGAAACCATTCTGGAAGTGCAGAGGTACAAAATCCAGAGCACTGCAAAATCTGGGGCAGAATGCAGCTGGGGCAGATTCTGTTGAACTCTTGCTCTCTACATCAAATGTTGTGACTGTGCATTTGTGATGCCTCCGGGTAGGAATGGGAAAAACTCTGGAGAGCCACAGCCAGTCAATGCAGACTATACTGATTCTGAGCACAATTCAAAGTGTTGGTGCTGACCTTTAAAGCCCTAAACGGCCTTGGCCCAGTATAC
This sequence comes from Zootoca vivipara, assembly GCF_965207765.1. NCBI lineage: Eukaryota > Metazoa > Chordata > Lepidosauria > Squamata > Lacertidae > Zootoca > Zootoca vivipara. The sequence continues at coordinate 45,095,528 of NC_142585.1, read as the reverse complement.
CTGTCCACACATGCACAGTCCATCCAGGTGGCCGGCGCGCTCTGAAGCACAGCGCACTACGGAGCGGTTTGCTGCCACTGCCCGGCGACCCGCTCCGTAGCACACTCTTTTTCTTCCTGCTCGGGCGGAGGAGGCGAGGGGCGGGTTGGGGGCCAGGAGTGCTGCCCCCGGTGTGAGTAGAGCTAGTAAAGGGCTAGGGGCGGCCTGCCCCCTACGCCCCTCTCTTGCTACGCGCCTGCACCGAGGGCCTTCTGGTGGTTCCCTCGCTGCGAGAAGCCAAATTACAGGGAACCAGGCAGAGGGCCTTCTCGGTAGTGGCACCCGCCCTGTGGAACACCCTCCCACCAGATGTCAAAGAGAAAAAACATCTACGAGACTTTTAGAAGATATCTGAAGGCAGCCCTGTTTAGGGAAGCTTTTAATGTTTAACAGACCATTGTATTTTAATATTTTGTTGGAAGCTGCCCAGAGTGGCTGGGGAAACCCAGCCAGATGGGTGAGGCATAGATAAATTGTTGTTGTTGTTGTTGTTGTTGTTGTTGTTGTTGTTGTTGTTGTTGTTGTTGTTGTTGTTGTTGTTAGACCAATGGTCTGACTTCTGCATCCAAAGCTGATGCTAGAAATGCAATCGGCGGCGGCGGCGGGGGTCACAATCACAAAATACTTTGTGCATCCATGCCTATTCTTGCCCCTTTCTAAAAAGTATTTATTGGTGTGTTTTTTCTTTTTGTAAATCTACCAAAGAATAAAATAAAATCGGAGTTAAGGGGTCTTCTCAGGGCAGCGAAGGGTGTGTCCCATTGGTGAAGTTCTGATAGGAACTGCTTTGCAGATGGAGGAGAAAAATTGGGGAGGGGGTCAAGGAGGGTCAGTTGTGTGTGGGGTGTGTGTGAGAAACATCCCTATTTTCATCTGAGAAATGTTGAGAGGACATGTCCTCACTATCCTTCTATTATATACTGCTTTGCAATATTTTTATATATTCTCTCTCTCCTATTTCAGATAACAAACCAAACTTTCTTTCTTTGTGTGAGAGCTTCTTGTGAGCATAGGGTTAAGGGTTAAGACCAGTGCTTTTTTCAGGGGTACTCAGGGGTACTCTTTTTTTGTTGAAGTCTGGCACTTACAGTAACAATTTCATGGTGAATACCGACACATACTTTTCTGGTTAAGACATCCATAACAAGTGCATACCATTGCTGCAGATATTAAATATTGCTCAGTTTGAAGTGACTGGAAGCATAAGCAGTGACTGCTTTGGAAATGAAGCCTTGTCCAGACCTACAGAAATATTATTCAAACCTTTACTGGTAGAACTTTCTTCAAAACAGAATTAAAACATCAAAAATATCCATACAATCTCTTGTGCTGCCCAGCACAGGCTCAGCATTTTACAAAATATGAAATAATCCAAACAGACCTATAAGCAAAGGTCTCTCTCTCTCTCCCTCTCCCTCTCCCTCTCCCCGGCTCCAAGCCTCCAGGCTGTTAGCCCTCCCTTCAAGAAAGCCATTTACATGCATTGTTCTCCCTGCAGCATTCAGAGAGACAACTCCCTATACATCTTCCCTCCACTGAATTTGGGAAGAAAGACTCAAAAGCAACTCCCTTCAAAACTGAAATCGCAACTCAAAGCTTCTCACAAGATCACAGGTTACAACCCACACATATTAGCAACCTTGTTCTGAGCTGGATTTGTCATCATGTAATCAAATTTTAGGGACGCAGGTGGCGCTGTGGGTTAAACCACAGAGCCTAGGGCTTGCCAATCAGAAGGTTGGTGGTTAGAATCCCTGTGACGGGGTGAGCTCCCGTTGCTCGGTCCCAGCTCCTGCCAACCTAGCAGTTCGAAAGCAATGTCAAAGTGCAAGTAGATAAATAGGTACCGCTCTGTCGGGAAGGTAAACGGCGTTTCCATGTGCCGCTCTGGTTTGCCAGAAGCGGCTTAGTCATGCTGGCCACATGACCTGGAAGCTGTACGCCGGCTCCCTCAGCCAATAACGCAAGATGAGTGCCGCAACCCCAGAGTCGGTCATGACTGGACCTAATGGTCAGGGGTCCCTTTAACTTTACCTTAGCAAATTTTAGTGGTGAGTTAGTGTAATTTTGTTATCACACTGACTACATGATCCCCCGTTGTCTGGAATTGTACAAAACAGGAACAGGAACTCTTTTAAAATTTAAAAATGTGCCGCAGTATCTCCAGAGTGGCTAAACAGGTAATGCACAAACAATGGCAAATGAAGTGAGCAAGGACTGGGGAGCTGAGAGATATTTCATGTTCCCCTGGCATAATTTTTGAGCAGGTACTTTCCCATTGTGAAAAATCAGCACAGTTCTAGGTCTGGCTGAGCAGGATCTCTGCAGGTGGGGGTGGGGTTATGGGTAGAAAAGCTTCTGTGCCCTTCTCCTTGACTAGTAGAAATGGAATAAATTACAGAAAATAAGCATCTATATGCAAATTTACTTATTTTACATAATGTATACAGGTTGCAAAATTAAACTTTGCTTGGCGGAGATTGAATATGGGCTATTGGTGCCAAATTTTGATGCTTGTTAGCACAAGTTATTCAAAGTCTTGTTTACAGGTCAAACCCCACCAGAGCTATTTGCATTCAGGAAGCTTTACAGGAGCCAAGGGGTAGGCCTGGAGCATGAATTTCCAGTGCTCTCTGCAGCCCACATCTAGAGTTATCTGTGTGATGTTTTCTGTTATAGCCATTTGGTGTTAACTTTCCCCAGTATCACAAGCTCTGCTGGGAACACAAATTTGTTTGCCTTATTTAAAATTGCTGTTATACCATACAATGCAACCTAGCGAACTACATTTGGCAATGCTTTAGTCTCATTCTTGTTTATGCTCAGCAACCAATGGAGACAGCACGTTCTCGCTCTCTTTCTCTTTGTCCTGATAAGAATCCAATCACTGACGTTGATTGAACTGCTTTGAGCTTTTCGCTTGCATTTACACTCTCGGACTAACTTCAATTGTTTAATCTGCAGTTAGTTTAAGAGACACCCAGCTACCATTTGATGCACCAGGAGATCAAGCATTGCGGCTGGAGGTTGTTTTACTTTTTTTACGAGGTTTTTTGTGGGGTTTTTTTACGTGAAAAAGTTCTTCTGCTATTGCAGTACATAAATCATGTGTTGTGAAATCTCTCATTGTCTTTAGGCAATGTCATAGTTGGAGGGGAAATCAATCTATTCATGAACAGAAAGTCAAGGAATTACAAAGGGTTGGGAAAGTAGCTTTGGTTAAGGAAAACAAAACAAAAAGGGATTCTCCCTCAAGCATCCCCCAATCTCTGAGCAGTGTGAGATGCCAGGGGTTCCAAGCACTCACCAAAGGCTTGTGTTTCCTTTTGGAAATATTGTACAGTGGAGACCGAGGTGTCTTTATGATATATGGTTTATGTACCAGTGTGTGTGGCGGAATGGAGCTGCAGAGCCACCTCCTCCCAACATTGGGGTCATTGCTCCTCAGCAGTGTGGAAGTGACACTGAACTTCTGCAAGCGCACCAGTGGGAGCAACAATCTGGCTCTACTGGTGTGCCCCAAGAGCCATGGACGTAGCCAAGGGGGGCAGGGAGGGGCAACTGCCCCTCATATCAATAAAAATCAATAAAAATACATAGCAAACTGAGGTTCTGCCCCCGCCCAACAAAAAGCCTGCCCCTTCTAACAAAAGGCATGTCCCTCCTAACAAAAATCCTGGCAACGCCCATGCCCAGAGCCCTCACTTCACTACCACTTTGTCCCTGTCCCACTCAGGTAAGCAGCTGTACCAGTATTGGGAGGGCAGTCCAGTGGCTCCACCCCACTTCATAAACCACTACTGCACAGCCCACTTTTATGCTGCTGTTCTTCCCAATCTCTCTTTTTTTTGCTGCCATTATATTCCAAGTCAAAGATTATTAAACTTGAATTATTTACCCCACATCCCAATTAAGCAAGCAAGCAAACAAACAAACAAACAAACCCCTGATTGCCTATTGCAGTGGCGTACTGGGGGAGGGGGGCTGGGGCTGGGAGGGTTGTAGCCCCAGACACATTTTTTGAGGGGGTGCAACCAGGCACCCCCATGACAGGCTTCCTTATTTGGGATTGGCGCAGCAGTGGCGGCTGCTCCATCTCCTTAGGGAGCCCCCCCCCCCAGATTATTGATAGTTATAAGAATTTTTTTTTTTTTTAATGACATCAGATATTGATTTTAGTTAGGCGGCTAAATTTTTAATCTTAATCTTAAACCTTCAAGATATGTTCTTTGAATTGTTAATATTTGTCCTCGTGAGCTGTGAATTGTGTTATATTATCTGTGGTTTGTATGAGTCTGTGGTTTTTATTTGATTTGTTTTGTTGTGTTGTGTTTTATGATGGGCGTACAGCCGAATAAACATATTTGATTTGCACCCCCCCCCAGCCAGCCGCAGCTCCACTCTGGGTTAGGCCCAGCCCAAGGGTGGAAGTGGTGGGCTCCTCCCCAGCACACCCCGTCCACCCCCTGTGCACCCACCCCAGGCAGCAATAGGAGACACTACGCTCCTGCCCTATTGACACATCAGGAGTGGCTGGTGCCCATTGGATATAGTGAGTCAGAAAGCCCAAAAGCAGGTGGCTCCAGAGCCAATCAAATTTAGTTTTGTCCCCATCCTCCTCTTGCTGAGTTCTACAAAGGGAAATACTGAGATTGAGGAAGAGGAAGCTGGCAGGCAGGGCCATGCACTGGCCTGGATGTAAGCAAGAAGGCAAGCAGGCAGGTGGGAGCTGGCTGAGGGCAGGCTGAGGTTGGTGGGGCAGTTTCCCATTTGCCCAAATGGATTAGCCTCCACTGCACCACAGAACTCACGACAGGTGTATAAACTTTAGGTGGGTTCTGTGACACTTTTTCATCTAAGCTAAAAAGGTAAAGGTAAAGGGACCCCTGACCATTAGGTCCAGTCATGACCGACTCTGGGTTGGGCGCTCATCTCGCATTATTGGCCGAGGGAGCCAGCGTATAGCTTCCAGGTCATGTGGCCAGCATGACAAAGCCGCTTCTGGCAAACCAGAGCAGCACACGGAAATGCCGTTTACCTTCCCGCTGTAGCGGTTCCTATTTATCTACTTGCCCTTTCCATGGAGGCGCAGGTTGCATCCACAGCAAAGGTGGCATTTTTCCATCTCCGCCGCATCAAGCAGTTGGTCCCTTACCTCTCTCGCCCCGATCTGGCCACAGTGATCCATGCGACGATCACCTCCAGGCTTGACTATTGTAACTCGCTCTACGCAGGGTTGCCCTTAAAGCTGACCCAGAAACTCCAGCGGGTGCAGAATGCCGCGGCGAGGCTCCTTACAGGGTCCCGGCCGCGGGATCACATTCATCCAGTGCTTTACCAGCTGCACTGGCTCCCGGTGGAGTACAGGATCAGGTTTAAGGTGCTGGTTTTGACCTTTAAAGCCCTATGCGACTTGGGACCCTCGTACCTACGGGACCGCCTCTCCTGGTATGCCCCGCGGAGGACCTTAAGGTCCACAAACAATAATATTCTGGAGATCCTGAGTCATAAGATGGCTAGATTGGCCTCTACTAGAGCCAGGGCCTTTTCAGTACTGGGCCCAACCTGGTGGAACGCTCTTTCCCAGGAGACCAGGGCCCTGCGGGATTTGTCATCTTTCCGCAGGGCCTGCAAGACAGAGCTATTCCGCCTGGCCTTTGGGTTAGACTCAGCCTGACCCCTGTGTTTTTCTCCCTCATGGCTTGGATTTATGGCCTACTTGAAATGAGGCTGCATTTTAAATTTTAATACTGTATTTTAATCTGTATTTTAACTAATTGTTTTTATGTTTTATTGTGGTTCTGTTGGTGTCAGCCACTTATGGCCTACTTGAAATGAGGCTGCACTTTAAATTTTAATACTGTATTTTAATCTGTATTTTAATTAATTGTTTTTATGTTTTATTGTGGTTCTGTTGGTGTCAGCCGCCCTGAGCCCGGTTTTTGACTGGGGAGGGCGGGGTATAAATAAAAATTTATTATTATTATTATTATTATTATTATTATTATTATTATTTTGAGGTGCTTTCGAACTGCTAGGTTGGCAGGAGCTGGGACCAAGCAACGGGAGCTCACCCCGTCACAGGGATTCGAACCGCCGACCTTCTGATCAGCGAGCCCTAGGCTCAGTGGTTTAACCACAGCACCACCTGGGTCACAAATAGTCACCAATAGTTTAAGAACCTCTTTTCCTAGGGGAGAGGAACCATTCCCTGATCTTTTAAGTTGTGCGTACAGTGGTACCTCGGGTTACAGATGCTTCAGGTTACAGACGCTTCAGGTTACAGACTCTGCTAACCCAGAAATAGTACCTCAGGTTAAGAACTTTGCTTCAGGATGAGAACAGAAACCATGCAGCAGGAGGCCCCCATTAGCTAAAGTGGTACCTCAAGTTAAGAACAGTTTCAGGTTAAGAACGGACCTCAAGAACAAATTAAGTTCTTAACCCGAGGTACCACTTTATCTTCTCCAGTTTTACTGTATCTGTTTTCTTTCTTTCTTTCTTTCTTTCTTTCTTTCTTTCTTTCTTTCTTTCTTTCTTTCTTTCTTTCTAAAAACCAGTTTAATATGGACACAGTTCCATAATAATCCCATTTGAAAGCTCCCCCTGAGGATTCTGTGTGTTTAATGTTGTCTCAAGGACCTTTGGTGTTTGCTTCAGTCGCTGCTATTTGGGGCTACAGCTCTTCCATCAAATCTTCCCTTTCAGTGAAATCTCATTAGCATCACTTTGCTAAATTAAATGGAATTAAACTTGGAATTGCGACTGATACACAGAGCACCACAATCAAATTGCCTTCTTCTTCCTTTCCCTTAAACATAGAAGGCTGTAATGTTACCATCTCTGCTAGCAGGCAAAAAAATGTGCTTCATCTATGGGTGGGTGGCAGCCATGTGGCTGTTTACTAAAAAGGTGCGGTCAGAATTGTCACAGGATTCGCGAAAGTGGAACCACAAAGGCAGCTGTTGAGTGGAAGCCAGGAGTCAGGGGTGAGAGGGACAAATGAAGAGTCAAAGCCAATAATCTGAACCAGAAAATAACTCAAAAAAACTAGCAGACAATTGTCAAAGCAAAATCTCTGTCTGAGCAGGAAGCCTTTGTAGCCATAAGTAGAGGAGAGCCAATGATCAGTCTGGGTGGGTGTGTCTTCTCCTGTACCTGCCCAATGAGATGCTCCAACATGTAGTTTTGGCAGCTCACGTTCTTGTCTATTTGTCCCTGTGTCGTTTTCAGTCTATTGGGGTGTTATAAGCTCTTTAGATGTGTTACAAGCTCTTTATGATGTGAGTGGGCATTATCTTGGAAAATGTGTTGATAAGGGTTCTCCAATCTGTTAAAGTCATCTTGAATTCAGATTTTGCCTTCAGCAGCATTAGCTACCCCTCCCAGTTTGGTGTTCTGCAAATTTGATGAGCATCCCCTCAATTCCTTCATCCAAGTCATTTATTAAGTCATTGAACAACAATGGGTCCAGGACTGAATCCTGCAACATCCCACTTATCACTTTTTTCCATGATGACAAGGAAATGTTTGACTTCGGTTAGTCAACCAGCTACAGCTATCTTGTCCTGTGCACATGTTACCAGCTTCTGCACAATAATATCATGGGAAATTTTGTCAAAAGCCTTACTGAAATCAAGATGCGCTATGTCCACAGCATCCCCCTGATCTACTAAGCTTGTTGTTGTTGTTGTTTTTTAGTCGTTTAGTCGTGTCCGACTAAATTAGCTTTGCCACATGACATGTTTTTGAGAAACCCATGTTGAGTCTTAGTAATCACAGCATCTTTTTCTAAGTGCTCATAGACAGTTTAAGTTTCTGTTCAAGGACCTCATGCATTCCTAAAAGTACAGCAAGAAAGGCCTTTATGGAAGATGTTACGGTAGTTCTCTTGCAGGATTTTATGAACGAAGGTGTTCCTCCAAGAAATGTGGTCGCAAGCTATTTCAGGCTTTATAAGTCAAAACTAGCACTTCAAGTTGTACTTAGAAACAAATAGGCAGCAGAATATTATTCTCCATGACCTTCCGAAATTTAGTGTTTGAAACAGTGCACTACTGCTGAGACTGTACTACATATTATTTTTGTGACTAGCACCTATTATGTAACTGTTTCCCTCAAACCTATTTTGCTTATACTGTATTTTGGTATGCTTTTCTTTCATTTAGAAACCTAACTTCCTTCTGAAGTTCTTTCAACTTTCACATCAGAACGAACACACACACACACACACACACACACACACACACACACACACGGAAAAAGGAAGATTAATGAACTTCAGAAGCAGTACTAACTTATTCTTATGAATCAGGCCCAAAATGATTCAGTGGAATAATAAACCTTAGTGTTAAAGGGTTTAAAACAATATCAAGGCTGCATAGAGCCTTGCAACTACATTTTAAAAGTGAGATTCTACATTTTCTACACTGTAAAGGGGTCTTTTGCTACATCAGTATCATGTAAGATTTCCCATTTGGCATGAATAGAAATTAACAAGAATTTCCTAGGGAAGATGTGAGAGCTGAACACATGGAAGAAGGAGATTGCACATACAAATTGGGTAAAACAGACTAGGAGAAATCTACACAGAGGATCAGCTGTGTACCATGTAAGGACTGGTTAGGTTCCACAGAAGGGGGATAGAAGCAGACCTGTGAGCCTCATGTCACCATTCTGTGATTTCACACACTGTAAGGCAGGGGTCCTCAAACTTTTTTAAACAGGGAGCTGGTTCACTGTCCCTCAAACACTGCCAGGGGCCGGACTATAGTTTTTTTAAAAAAATGTGTATTTACACGGAAGTCGTTCCCCTATTTTTTTCCGCAAGAGTAGACCCATTGACATGAGTGGCCATGCCTAACCCAGGTCCATTCATTCCAATGGGCCTGCCCTCTGCATAAAAGTTAAGTTGACATCACACCCCACCAGAGCGCAACAACTCCTGGCTAAGTGCGCACCATGCAACGATCACAACAATATTGTGGCAAGGTCTCTGTGGGCATGCGTAATCACTGACTCCATGCAAGTGCCACACAAATCTTCTTGCAACGATCATCCCCTCTGCTTTGCATGCTCTGCTTTGCCGTGGGGAGATGGAGAGTGTCAGGAGTATGGGCAGGAGTCAGGCTTTGGGGCCTGTAGTGTTTTGCAGGACTGGGGCCTGCCTCAGCTTGTGCTGGAGAAGCAAGGAGTGGCCACTCAGGTGAAGACCTCAGCTTGTGCTGGAGAGGCAAGGAGTGGTCACTCAGGTGAGGCCACTTGATACCTCACTGCACCTGGTGGCAAGAGCTGGGAGGGATAAAAGCCCAGCATTTCCCTTCAGCTCTTTGCCACAGCAACGCTATCCCTGCCTGGTTGCCTCTGGCCTCTTGCTCCTTGGACCCTTGCCGACACCTTGATCCTCGACCCTTGGACCATCGCCTTGCCGATGCCTTGCTCCTCGACCCTTGGACCTTCGCCCTGCTGACGCCTTGCTCCTTGACTCCCAGACCTTCGCCTCTGCCTTGCTCCTTGACCCTGCGACTGCCTGCTGCTGGACCCTCAGCCCTGCACCTGTTCCTGCTTCTACAACTCCATCTTGCCTCTGGTCCTGACATCCTCAGCCAGAACTTCAAACGCCCGCTGACCGGACCGTGACAGAGAGCAGTCCCCCATTTAATCCCAAGCCTGATTACCTGCAACGGCGGCGGCACCTCTTCCTCATATCCCACCCGCCTGGAAAGGGGCCGTGGCTGGTACAGGGGCATTGGGAAGGAGGAGAAGCAGCAGCAGCAGGAGCAGCAATGGCAGAGGAGGAGGAGGAGGAGGAGGAGGAGGAGGAGGAGGAGGAGGAGGAGGAGGAGGAGGAGGAGGAGGCCGAGGGGAATCCAAGGGCCCTTGCCAAGTGCACACCGTCACCATGGAGAAAGCCCCGTTCAGCTGCTGGGGGCGGCAGCGCTGCCTCTGCTCTGCTCCACGCTATCGCCTCCCCTGTGCGCAAATCCAAACATCACTGCTTCGGATTGGCTGCAGGAAGCTCCGCAATCTGAAGCCGCACCAGGGTCACCATCCGCCCAGAGGCGTCCGCACCCAGAGCCAATGCGAAGCCACGCCAGTGTCACCGCTCACCTAGAAGCCATGTCAGTATGGCGGAAGTCAGTCCCCACATGGCAAGGCGTCTGCAGAGCGCAGGGACTGACCGAGCAGGCGGCAGGGTCCACGGGCCAGATTTGCAAGCCTGGGGGGGGGGCGCATCCAGCCCCTGGGCCGTAGTTTGCCAACCCCTGCTGCAAGGGATCTCTTTGCTATACATTATCAAGCCAAACACTGGCAAAGCTAGATGCACTGACTCTAAAAATGATACGGAAATAGCAATCACAGCTTGCTATGGGAAATTTGCATTGGGAGCCATGCCTACTCTAAACAATGGGAGGAAATTATAGGGACAGTCTCTTTATACACAAGCAAGAAATCTGGGTAGAATGTGGTCAAGCTGCATTTATGATTACAGTTATATTCTGCCAGTGTTGATCAGTGTCAGCAGCTTAGGCTTCATGCCTACTGGTTTGGCCACCACTGCATCCACAGCCTTGAGGATCATGGTGGCCAGAGCAGGAGTGTGTGTGTGTGTGGCAGGGAAATTGGGCAAATTGTGCCGCATCGGTGAGATTGGCCTTCCAAGCTGGGTCAACCCTGCCACTTCCATGCCCATTTCAACACTTTCCACCAGTGAGGAAACTACTTGCAGGACTCACCTATATGTTTGCTGTCTGGTGAGAGGCTGTCTGAGCTGGGAGGGGTGGGACACTTCCACCTAATCCAACAACCCCTCCAGCCGAATGTAAGGGATGGGTAGGAAATGGCTCTTCTTATTCTCCTATGTCGTTTCTTGGGCCATTCCAGTTTTTCTCCTCCCTGGGTCCCAGTGAGAGTGAGGATGGAGCAGAGTTCTTTCCCCCCTACGTTTTAAAGGGAACTCAGCAATCATCCCTGCCCCTTGCAAATTATACAAGGATAAGGACACAACTATCCTTCATATTTCAGCCTGCTCCGCATTTTGTGATGCAGCTCTCTGCTCAAAAGATAAACCGAAAAACATTTTTAAAAATTAGTTCACACTAAAATGTGTTTGGAAATGCATCCATTGAATAAAACGTGTATTTAAATAGGGATTTCTTTTTACAGACTTGTTGTTGTTGTTGTTTAGTTGTTTAGTCGTGTCCGACTCTTCATGACCCCATGGACCATAGCACGCCAGGCACTCCTGTCTTGCACTGCCTCCCGCAGTTTGGTCAAACTCATGTTAGCTTTGAGAACACTGTCCAACCATCTCGTCCACTGTTGTCCCCTTCTCCTAGTGCCCTCAATCTTTCCCAACATCAGGGTCTTTTCCAGGGAGTCTTCTCTTCTCATGAGGTGGCCAAAGTATTGGAGCCTCAGCTTCACAATCTGTCCTTCCAGTGAGCACTCAGGGCTGATTTCCTTCAGAATGGATAGGTTTGATCTTCTTGCAGTCCATGGGACTCTCAAGAGTCTCCTCCAGCACCATAATTCAAAAGTATCAATTCTTCGGCGATCAGCCTTCTTTATGGTCCAGCTCTCACTTCCATACATCACTACTGGGAAAACCATAGCTTTAACTATACGGACCTTTGTAGGCAAGGTGATGTTCTCTGCTTTTTAAGATGCTGTTTAGGTTTGTCATTGCTTTTCCCCCAAGAAGCAGGTGTCTTTTAATTTCGTGACTGCTGTCACCATCTGCAGTGATCAAGGAGCCCAAGAGTCTGTACTTTACAGACTTATCAACTGCTTTACATCCAAAAGCTATCAAAGCGGTGTGCCAAGATACAAGGATACAAACTAAAAACAACTATAAAACACATTGTATAACTAATAATAATAATGCAAAAAACATAATGGAACAGACTTACAACAGAACACACATGAACTGGGCATGAACCTAAACTACTGTAGACTGATTCATCCATCCATATTTGGGACAACAGTTTGCCTCCTTTGGGAAGTGAGGGAAGAGAATCCTGTAGTGTGCAGGGCTAAAAGCAGCCTGGATGGAACGTGTGGTGCATTTTCCAAGAGCACATTCTCAAAGGCCATCCTTTTGTAAAGGAAGCACCAATATCTGAATACACTGACATTAGACCTTCCCTGACAATCCCTCCCTAAAACATCAATATTGGTGCATAATTAATGCAAGGTCTTATCTAAGGCAGACTGGAGAGGGACCAAGTGTTTTCAAAAATCAATTTGCTCCCTGAATTACAAATGCTACAAATTGAACCTGACAAAGGAAGAGAGAGGGAAAAAAAAAGAAATCTCATGGGGAGAAAGAGGGGCAAAGAGAGATATCTTAATTAGACAAGCAAGTCATTCCAGAATTTTGACCTCTCTACGCATCTTAAAACATGGTCATTTTCTTCAGCCAACATCCTATTAATAAATTCCAGGGGTGGGGAACCTTGGGTTGGTGGGCCAAATGTGGCCCTCCAGACTTCTCTGTTTGGCCCTGGGAAGATTGCCCTAGAAGCTTGTATTGGAGCTGAAACCTGGAATCCATCAAATGGGTTTTGTGTCTTCCTAAGACACAGATGAATGGCAGATTAGTTAAATTTCCCCTCACCACTGCCGCCGGCTTCAGTGAATTCAGTTACAGAACTCATGCTAAGCTTACTGGAGTTGGAACATGACCTTCTCTTCATGCCTAGCAGAGGTACCTGCTGCTGAAGGCATCGTAGGTTTGCTTTTAACATTCAATGCTCTTCAGCTTTCCCAGTCTACACTGTATGGCTAATGATACTGACCTACCTTGGAGGGTACTGCTGGGTTGAGTTAATTAACTTTTTTAAAAGTGCTTTTATTTAGCTGGTGTTAAAAAGAAGACTCAGATATCCAACTAGTGCAAAGTGCAACAACAGCAGAGCTCCGTTGCAAATTACTCACTTTCAGGGGGATATTTGGTTGCCTTCCAGTGTTGAATCCCATGAGATTTGCCTGGACTCCAAATCCCAGCAACCTCAGCTAGCATGGTCAAGAATTATAGGAGTTGTAGTCCAATAACAGCCAGAGGGCCACCCATTTCCCATTCATGGCCTGTTTCAGGATTCAGAAACTTGATCTGGCCACCACGCTCTACAAGCCAACTTTGTCAGGTTGGCCAATCCCCAACCTGTAGATCCCTTGATGTCATTATGACATCAGATGAGGACTTCAGGGGTCTGCTTGGCTGGTGCCTAGCAGATTATTGGCTCTGAGAAGATCTTCTGAGGAGGTGCACTCTCAGCATCAATCTAGCAATCTTATTCTCCCAGTGCACAGTCAGAATCAAGTCATGAACACAACCACACTCTTCCACCCTGCATTTCCTAGCAACTGAAATGGAGATCATCCATTTGCAGGCTACCTATAAATGCCCATGAGCTGAGTGGCACTGAGAGGAACTCTTTGAAGGTATGCTCTCGGCACCAATAAGCTTATTGGGACTGATAGTACAGTCACATCTTTACCTGTCCCACACCTGATATTGCATCTGACATTAGGTGTGTTAGGTGGATAGGGATGGTTGGGGGAAATGGCCTCACAGCCCCTGCCAGTTCTAATTAGGCCCTTGGGCTGAAGGTTCGCCACCCCAGCCTTATGTTATCACCAGATTTGGATAGATTCTATAAAGACTTGGGAAGAACCTAGCCATGAGATCCGTTCACACAACAAAACACCGTCCAGTCCGGTTTTGTGGGTTGAATTCAAGTAGTTACAACATGATGAAATAGTCAAGGTTCTAGGAGGAGGGAGGGTGCCTAGAACCTCTCTAGAATCTTGCCACAGCTTGACAGAGGTTGCGTATGCCTGGCATCCAAATAATGTAACAATATTTTACGGAGGGAAAATGAGGATATGTGCACATCTTAGGGCAGGGGCCTTTGCTGTAGAAGTATGATACAGTAACCAGTACCATAGGTTGCCCTGTGTGTGTGTGTGTTGTGTGTTGTCACGGTGTCTGGTCGGTGGGAGGTAGCAGGCCCACCAGAGGACGTCAGAACCAGGGGCAAGATGATGGTGTGGAAGCAGGAACGGGGGCCAGATGGTGGAGGGCTGAGGGCTGAGGGTCCAGCAGCAGGCAGTCGCAGGGTCAAGGAACCAAAGGTTGGGAAGCAGGGCATCACGGAAGCAAGGGCCCAAGGGTCAAGGAGCAAGGTGGAGGCGAAGGTCTGAGAGTCAAGGAGCAAGGCGTCGGCAAGGCGAAGGTCCAAGGGTCAAGGAGCAAGGTGAAGGTCCAAGGAGCAAGGAGCAAGGTGAAGGTCCAAGGAGCAAGGCGAAGGATCAAGAAACAGGAGGCCAGATGCAACAAGGCAGGGATCGTGTTGCTGTGGCAAAGAGCTGAAGGGAAATGCTGAGCTTTTATCCCTCCCAGCTCTTGCCACCAGGTGCAGTGAGATATCAAGTGGCCTCACCTGAGTGGTCACTCCTTGCTTCTCCAGCACAAGCTGAGGCCTCACCTGAGTGGCCACTCCTTGCTTCTCCAGCACAAGCTGAGGCAGGCCCCAGTCCTGCAAAACACTACAGGCCCCAGAGCCTGACTCCTGCCCATACTCCTGACAGGAGTCCACAATTGTTTCTCTGCCCTTGGGGGCCAAAAGGTTGGTATCTAGTCCAGCATCCCTGTTCTCACAGTGGCCACCTAGATGCCTATGGGGAGCCCCAAAGCAGGACCTGAGTGGAGCAGCATTCTACTCTTCTGTGGTTTCCAGCAACTGGTATTTTGAAGCATGCTGCCTCCAACACTGGAGCCATCAGAGTTAGGAAAATGGTTGTACAACCTGTGGTCATCTAACTACTGTTGGACCCCAACTCCCACCAGCCCTAGGCAACAGGGCCAACAGCTGGAGATGTTTAAAGTAGTAGTCCAGCAACATCTAGATCAGGCATGCCCAACCTTCGGCCCTCCAGATGTTTTGGACTACAATTCCCACCATCCCTGACCACTGGTCCTGTTAGCTAGGGATCATGGGAGTTGTAGGCCAAAACATCTGGAGGGCCGCAGGTTGGGCATGCCTGATCTAGAGGGTCACAGGCTCCCCACACCTGCTTTAGGAATAAATGCACCTAAAGTCATAGCAATTGCATCTAGAAATTGTTTGAGCTCAATATCCATCAAGTTCCAAATTAAATTAATTTAAAGCAAGCAGCGACAAAAGGTTGTGTCCGATGTTAGTCCTACACAGAGGAAACCCATTGAAATTGACATGCAAGACTCATTCGAGTACATAAATTTCAGTGGATCTACTCTAAGTAGTTCTTACTTAGATACAACCAAAAGTATATGAATCCTGCAGGTGATGTGGAATCTGCACACCACCAGGAAATAGTGCAGGCCACACCTAAACTATAAGTTTAAAACACTGCCACACTAATTCTGTTAGTGCTTTTGGAGACCAATATTCCAGCTAGAATTTCCTGGTCTCTGAGAAGATTGATTGTCAAATCACTATGGGAACTGTAGCTCTGTGAGGAGAATAGGGGGTTTCCTAACAACTCGTAGCACTCTTAACAAACTACAGTTCCCAGGATTCCCAGGACTGCTAAAGTGGTATAATATTGCATTAAATAAATGATGCTGATATGGCTGCATTAGAATAGGATGCCACACTTTTGTCTCTCTTTTCTGCTGTGGAATGGGGGATGGAGAGCCACTTCTGTACATCACCTTCACATGCCTGGAAGCTCATCCAGAGTGGATTGCCTTGCATGACTAGCATGCCAGAGATTGGTAACTGAAACGGCAACTATTACACCCCACTGGCCCATTTTCATGCAAACATCAATTCACAATGCACAGGAAAGTGCAAGAATGAAACACACACATACACACACAATTAATATCTATAAATGTACAATTTGCACAGAAGCCCCCTTTCCAATTTTCATTACTAGAGATTTTATAGCCTGCCTGAATGTGACACATCTGTGAAAGCCCATCCTTTCTCCAATGCTCCAGATGTTCTGCCGAGCACCTCTGGTGCGTGCACTCCCCCATAAACATTTGCTGTAAACACCCAAAGCTGTTTGTTTGTTTTTATTGTTCCATTGCATCTCATTACCCAGGGAAGGTGAAGCTCGTCTGCATTTTGCCAGATTTGTCTGCCCGTCCCTTGATCAATTTTTAGGAAATTAGAATGCAAGTGGAATCCATGTACAAATCCTCTTTTATCACTTGGCCACTTTCCCTCCGTGTCTCTCAAAGGAATACCTCATGCTCCAGCTTATATCCAGAATGCACTACAACAGGCATGTGGCCCTCTGAACCTTTCTGTCTGGCTCTTCGGACTCTGCCCTCTGGAGTCATATGGTTCACACCCACAATTCTTTCAAGCTACACTCCTCAGCAGCCCTGTTCCCCCTCCTAGAATAATTTTGCCTGGCTGGAGTATGTCACTGAACTTTCTTCTTCTTCTTCTTCTTCTTCTTCTTCTTCTTCTTCTTCTTCTTCTTCTTCTTCTTCTTCTTCTTCTTCTTCTTCTTCTTCTTCTTCTCACTCATAGCCAAGTAAGATTGTCTTCCCTGAACACAGTCTTAACGGTGTGTCTATGGGTGACTGTGGAGGCCAATTCTGGATCCACACGTCCTTCCACAGGGAGGACATAGGTTTCTGGGTGGGAGTTGTTCAAGGTGAGGGTTTGCCAAGCATGCCTTCCTCTTAGCATGTTTCTCCCTTTTGTCCTGAGTTCAAGCTTCTTCAAAGTCCACAACACCTTTGGTAAAGGCTGTTCTCCAATTGGAGCGCTCGCAGGCCAGTGTTTCCCAGTTATCAGTACTTTTACTACATTTTTTAAGATTTGCGTTTAGAGAGTCTTTAAACCTCTTTTGTTGATCCCCAGCATTACGCTTTCCATTTTTAATTTCAGAATAGAGTAGTTGCTTTGGAAGATGATAATCGGGTATCCAAACAACATGACAAGTTCAACGAAGTTGAAGTTGAAGTATCATTGCTTTGACATTGGTGATCTTTGCTTCTTCCAGTACACAAGCATTAGTTTGCCTGTCTTCCCAAGTGATATGTAATTTTTTTCCGGAGACACCATTGATGGAATCTTTCAAGGAGTTGGAGATGGCATTTATAAGTGGTCCATGTTTCACAAGCATACATAAGGTTGGTAGTACAATAGCTTTTGGTTTCCTTGTGAATGTCCTGGTCCTCAAACACTCTGCACTTCAATCGGGAGAAAGCTGCACTCACAGAGTTCAGGCAATGCTGGATTACAGTACGGTACCAATGTCAGCCCTTGTGGAAAGATAACTGCCTGGGTAGGAGAAGTGACCGACATTTTCCAACTTTACACCATTGAGTTGGATTTGTGGTGCTGCAGAGGGATTGTTTTGTGTTTGTTGGTGCAGCACTTTGGTTTTTTTGGATTTTAAGCAATATACCAAGCTTTTTGTGAAATTCTGTGAAGATATTTAGGATGGTTTGGAGGTCATTCTCTGAGTGTGCCCATTCTGTGCAGCACAGAGACTCATCAGGGAGGACTTGGTGGTGCTGAATAGGAGGTTGTGGCAGAGGAGCTAGAAGCAGAGGGGCTGAACAAAATCCTTCAACCTTGGATCTCCAGATATTGTTAGACTTCAACTCATATCATGCCTAACCACTGACCAAGCTGGTTAGGGATGGTGGAACTTGTAATCCAACCACTTCAGGGAACCCAAACTTGAAGAACAAAGTTTTATACCACAGCAATCTATGGGCAATGATGCAACTTTACATCCATTCCAAACTTGGCAGTCAATGCTTACATACAGGAGGGGTGGTGGTGGGAAGAAATGAGAAATTGTGTTAAGTTCTGCATGATATAATTTGACAATTATTTTAAGAGTTTTTCCAAGAACTGAAAGAAGTGGGACCTGGGAAGCTGCAGTATGGCTTGCCTGCTGTAGGATTCCATTCACTCCATCTCATTCTCCCCACCACAATCCTGGTTTTTATCCCCCCCCCCCAACGTTTCATGACCACTGAGCATGCTCAATCCTAATTGATAATTATTTATTCAGGTTTATTTTTTCCATTAATGATATTTGTACTTCTGAAAACCTGTTGAGACCTGCTTCTTGTGTGCAGATGTTACGCTTTTGGCTACATAGGCAATGACACTCACAGCTTGAACATTTAAAATAGAGGGAATGTTGGAAAACTGAGCAGAGTGAATCCATGAAATGTTAATTGAGCTGAATGGGGGAAATGTGCTCATACTTATTCCAAGTTGGGTACATGCATTTTGGCTAGGCATGATGTATGCCTAACTCATCTAAATGTTCAGGACCCAGGACAGTTCACGGAGGCTACATAAATGATCTTTCTAGATCAGGGTGGTCCTATGCAAGGCCCTAGGGCTGCATGTGGCCCTTAAGACCTTTTTGGGTGGCCCTCAACAACATATGACCCCTCCCCCACAGACCTCATGCTGTCTCCCCAAAGCTGGACAAGGAAGGCACTGGGCTTTGGGAAGGAGGTGTAAAGGCTCCAACAGGGTCCTAGATTCCTATTGTCTCTTTCCGCACCCCCTGTAAAACAAGGCAGTGTGTGGACCATGGGTTCAGTGTCTAAGTACAATTGTGGTAGGGTTGCCATACATCCAGGAAAGCCGGGACATGTCCTCTTTTTGGGGGGCGGACAACAGGCCCTCTTTTTGGGGGGCGGGCAACATGCCCATCCTGGATTTTTACATTTTAAAGGAAATATCTGGGGTTTGGGGACTTGTGCTTGGTCTTGGTCTCAGGCTGCTCTGCACACTGCAGCCGCGTGCCTCTTCCCTGGCTCAGGCTGGCAGCAGCTTTTTTGCTCTTCAGGATACAGCAACCCTATCTTGTGGCACACTTGGTATGAAAAGTTGGACCACCCTGTGCTAGATCAGCACTGATTAGCAGAATCAGTGGCAAGCAGGAACCTTGAGGTGTTGTTCCAGCAGTGTTCTGAAGGTTTAAGTAGTCTTGCAGAGACACATGATTGCCTCCACACTAATGAGAGCAAACACTGGGGAAATGATTATGTTTATTAATATAACAATTTGGAGGAGCTGCAATTATTTATTGCATTTATACCCTACCTTTCTCCCCCAAGGAGCTCAAGAAAGCATACTTGGTTCTCCCCTTCCTCGTTTGATTACCATTAACCAAATCAACCAAATTCAGAAAGTACAGGCAAGTAAGGAATTTAATTGAATCTGGTGGGAAGCAACTCTCTAGACCAGACATAGGCAGATGTTTGGGACTACAATTCCCATCATCCCTAGGTAACAGGGCCAGTGGTCAGGGATGATGGGAATTGTAGTCCAAAACATCTTGGGGGGCCGGAGTTTGCCTATGTCTGCTCTAGACTTCTGGGCATGCAATTCAGCCACAGACTGTCACTCCTCAGCAAAGAATGGAGAGGAATTCCTCATCACTAGGTGACTCTCCATTCCAGGCCTAAAGGGCACCCTCCATATCCCACCAGGCTTAAAGCACGGACAGATCCCTAAAGATCTCTTAACTCAATAATGCCTCAGTATACCTACACCCCACCCCCGAATTAGGAACATAAGAAGGTGCTTTATACCAAGTCAGATCATTGGACCACCTAGCTTAATATTGTCTACGCAGGCAGTAAGCGCTCCAGGATTTTAGGTCCTACCTGAAGAAGCCTAAGATTGACCCTTCGACATGCATGCAAAGTGTGTGCTCTGCTACAGAGCTACAATCCTTCTTCGTGGTATCAATAAGCGGCTGGGAGATTGGTTTGTGAGTTGCTTCTTTGGGAGAAAAATATATATATGAAAAACAAAACTACAGTCAAGCTTCCCAGTCTCCTGCTTCTGTCTTATCAGATAAAGAAAGCTTTGAGGATTGGAGGAGATTAATGGATAATGGGATGAGTCTTTCCATTCTGTTGAACATAGAAGCTGCTGTTTTCATACAGATTGACCTTTTTTGTGTAAGTGCTGGAGAATTACAGGCGAGGAATGGGAAACCATTCCAAGAAATGGGGATCTTGGAGCAAAGAGAATGTGGGGGTGGGGGTGTTGTTAGGGAATAGTCATTCATTTATTTATATTCAATATTCAATTCTATATTTAGTATTTATTCATTTATTTATCCTCCTCCTCCCAATTACTCAGTAGCATATTGGGCTCTCCCCGGTTTTTCCTAAACCTCACACCAACCCTGAGGGGTAGGTCACACTGGGAAACTGTGATCGCTGATAGGATAATCCTATGCATTAAGGGGGGGGGAGAGAAATGCATCTATTCTCCATTTTAAAGCAAATTTCCCCAATTTCCCCTTCTCACACCAATATGTGAGCTGAAACATAGTTTTCATTTGAAATTGCACTCCCCTTGAATTTTCATAGAATTGTAAGGGACCCGAAAGGTCATCAGGCCCAATTCCCTGCAATGCAGAAATCACAGCTAAACAATCCCTGGCAGATTTTGCAGCACTGTCAAGGGTTGGATCTTTCTTCAAAGAGGAGGAGGAGGAGGAGGAGGAGGAGGAGGAGGAGGAGGAGGAGGAGGAGGAGGAGTTTGGATTTGATATCCCGCTTTATCACTACCTGAAGGAGTCTCAAAACAGCTAACATTCTCCTTTCCCTTCCTCCCCCACAACAAACACTCTGTGAGGTGAGTGGGGCTGAGATACTTCAGAGAAGTGTGACTAGCCCAAGGTCACCCAGCAGCTGCATGTGGAGGAGCGGAGATGCGAACCCTGTTCCCCAGATTACGAGCCCACTGCTCTTAACCACTACACCACACTGGCTACACTTAGAGCCGTAAGTTGGCAGATCCTATCCCATACCCACCCTCTCCCAATCTATTTTAACTGTATTTTAAAAACTCTTAGCCTCCTCTCCAAAAACAAATCCAGGGCAGGGGCAGCACAGGGTGGATTAGGTGCCGCACCCCTACCAATAACATTAATAGGGCCACAGGTTCCCCACTCCTAATACTGGGAGAAAACATGATTGCCCTACACTGTATTATCAGCAGCTCTGAACATGCTTCAACAGCTGCAAAATGTATTGCAGACTGTGGTCTACATAGTACTTTCCTATCCATGTACAAACATTTATCTGGATGTGCATTGCCTGCAAAATGCACCACCCTACCTGCTAAGATATTTAAGTTATAGAGATCATAGGGCAAGGATGGAGAAAATGCTGTTGGAGTATGTGTCCCATCATCCCTGACCATTGTTGATCAGTTCCAACTTCAGCCTCAGTGGTGGTGGTGGTGGTGGTGCATTATGGGGAATGCAGTCCAACAATATTGGGATAGCCAAAGGTCCCCACCCGATATCTCTTGGGATATATCTGAATCTTGAAGAATGGCAATTCTAGTCACACTAACAAACTTAAACAAGTCAAAAAAGGACAAAAGGACAAAATCAGGGCAGAAAACTGGGACTTGCTCTAGCAAACTTAGGCATTTGGGGTGTAAGAGTTCCCTGCAAACCAAAGTGGTAGATTAGCCTGGACTTTCCTGTTTTCATCTGGTAAATCTAGGGCCACAGCTATGTGGTGACCTGCTTTAAACATAAGAACATAAGAAGAGCCTGCTGGATCAGGCCAATGGCTCATCTAGCCCAGTATCTTGTTTTCACAATGGCCAGCTGGATGCCTGTGAGAAACCCAGCCATGAGAGCACTCTCCACTCCTGCAATTCCCCGCAACTGTCATTCAGAAACATTACTGCCTCCAAACATGCATGGCTAATAGCCATTGATAGCGTTGCAGAAGCAGAAGACATCAAGAAGAGGTGGCAAGAATACACAGAGGAATTATACCAGAAAGATATGGAGGTCTCGTACACCCCAGGTAGTGTGGTTGCTGACCTTGAGCCAGACATCTTGGAGAGTGAAGTCAAATGGGCCTTAGAAAGCACTGCTAATAACAAGGCCAGTGGAAGTGATGATATTCCAGCTGAACTATTTAAAATTTTAAAAGATGATGCTGTTAAGGTGCTACACCCAATATGCCAGCAAGTTTGGAAAACTCACCAATGGCCAGAGGATTGGAGAAGATCAGTCTACATCCCAATTCCAAAGAAGGGCAGTGCCAAAGAATGCTCCAACTACCGCACAATTGCGCTCATTTCACACGCTAGCAAGGTTATGCTCAAAATTCTACAAGGCAGGCTTAGGCAGTATGTGGACCGAGAACTCCCAGAAGTGCAAGCTGGATTTCGAAAGGGCAGAGGAACCAGAGACCAAATAGCAAACATGCGCTGGATTATGGAGAAAGCTAGAGAGTTCCAGAAAAACGTCTACTTCTGCTTCATTGACTATGCAAAAGCCTTTGACTGTGTCGACCACAGCAAACTATGGCAAGTTCTTAAAGAAATGGGAGTGCCTGATCACCTCATCTGTCTCCTGAGAAATCTCTATGTGGGACAAGAAGCTACAGTTAGAACTGGATATGGAACAACTGATTGGTTCAGAATTGGGAAAGGAGTACGACAAGGTTGTATATTGTCTCCCTGCTTATTTAACTTGTATGCAGAATTCATCATGCGAAAGGCTGGACTAGATGAATCCCAAGCCGGAATTAAGATTGCCGGAAGAAATATCAACAACCTCAGATATGCAGATGACACAACCTTGATGGCAGAAAGTGAGGAGGAATTAAAGAACCTTTTAATGAGGGTGAAAGAGGAGAGCGCAAAATATGGTCTGAAGCTCAACATCAAAAAAACCAAGATCATGGCCACTGGTCTCATCACCTCCTGGCAAATAGAAGGGGAAGAAATGGAGGCAGTGAGAGATTTTACTTTCTTGGGCTCCTTGATCACTGCAGATGGTGACAGCAGTCACGAAATTAAAAGACGCCTGCTTCTTGGGAGAAAAGCAATGACAAACCTAGACAGCATCTTAAAAAGCAGAGACATCACCTTGCCTACAAAGGTCCGTATAGTTAAAGCTATGGTTTTCCCAGTAGTGATGTATGGAAGTGAGAGCTGGACCATAAAGAAGGCTGATCGCCGAAGAATTGATGCTTTTGAATTGTGGTGCTGGAGGAGACTCTTGAGAGTCCCATGGACTGCAAGAAGATCAAACCTATCCATTCTTAAGGAAATCAGCCCTGAGTGCTCCCTGGAAGGACAGATCGTGAAGCTGAGGCTCCAATACTTTGGCCACCTCATGAGAAGAGAAGAATCCTTGGAAAAGACCCTGATGTTGGGAAAGATTGAGGGCACTAGGAGAAGGGGACGACAGAGGACAAGATGGTTGGACAGTGTTCTCGAAGCTACGAACATGAGTTTGACCAAACTGCGGGAGGCAGTGCAAGACAGGAGTGCCTGGCGTGCTATGGTCCATGGGGTCACGAAGAGTCGGACACGACTAAACGACTAAACAACAACAACAACAAGCGTTGCCCTCTGCGAATTTATACAATCCTTTATTAAAACCATCCAAGTTGGTGGCTGCCGCTGCCTCCTGTGGGAGTTGAGTCCATGAAAGAGAGAAAAATACTTTTCTCTATCCACTTTCTCCATGCCACCATGCATAATTGTGTAAACTTCTCTCATGTCACCTCTTACTCACCTATTCTCTAAACTAAAAAGTCAGTCCCAAATGTTGCAACCTGTCCTCATAGGGGAGTTTGCATGCAAAAGGTCCTCGGTTCAACTCCAAATTGGACTGGGAAAGACACAAGTCTGATACACTGGAGATCCACTGCCAGTCAGTGTGGGCAGTACTGAACTAGATGGACCAATGGTCTGATTTGGATAAGGTAGCTTCCTGTCTAGGCTGTGAACCCTCCCAGCCCCACCATGTTCCTTACTTATCAGCACTGAACAAAATGATACATAGAAAATAACTTGCACAAACTTGCAGTAAAAAGGGAAGCCATTTCTTTCCCTTTTTTGTATATTATTTTTAATTGAATTTCAAGAATTTTTACGTTAACTTCAACTTCAACTCATATTTCCCTTAATGTTTTGACTTTCCACCCTTATCACCATGTGTTTTTATCCCTACCCCTTTTCTACTGCATTATATAGTGTACTGTACTTTTATCTATTACATCCTTCCTCTATTACAATTAATTTTATCATTTCCCTTCCGCTGCTCACGTTTTGAATCCTGCCCACGATTTCATTTGACTATAATACTTTCTCAGGTAATCCAGAAAAGGGCTTCACTCTTCAATAAAATGTTCATCACTTTTTACTCTTGCTGTTAGTTTTGCCATTTCTACATAGCTCATTAATGTTAAGATCCATTCTTCCTTTGTTGGAATTCCACCTATATATGATTTTGCATATATGATTCTAGCTTTTGTTGTTGCATACATAAATTATTTAATCATCATTTTTGGGACATCCATCCCTATTATACCTAGGATAAAAGCTTCAGGTTTGGGAGGAATAGCCAATCTTAACATTTTCTTCATTTCATTATGTTTCATTTCCCCAAATCCCTTAGCTTTGTCGCATGCCCACTATATATGGAAAAAAGACCCTTTGGTATGTTTATGTTTCCAACATTTACTTGACACAGTCTTATACAGGCACCCCCAACCTGCGGCCCTCCAGATGTTTTGGCCTACAACTCCCATGATCCCTAGCTAACTGGAACAGTGGTCAGGGATGATGGGAATTGTAGTCCAAAACATCTGGAGGGCTGAAGTTTGGGGATGCCTGGTCTTATACATCTTGGCCATTTTATTTGGTATTAGATATCACCTGTATGTCATATATATATATATATATATATATATATATATATATATATATATATATATATATATTCTTTAAAGGTATAACAGGCAGTAAATTTCAAACCCACTCTCCACAATTTTGCCTTAAATCTGTAGCCCATTGTACATTGCTGGTTTAACCATTTCATCTTTTGTTTCCCATTCTAGTAACATTTTATTCATTTTTGAAATATTTTTTTCTTTATTTTCGAGCAGTTTTACTTCAAAGTAAGATCTTTGCTCTATAAAACCATGCAACATATCTTTCTTAAATAGTTCATTTATTTGATGATTCTAAAACCAGCCAAGACCCATTCTCAAATTTCTTCTTGTTTTTTGTTTACAACCACTTCCAGAAAAAATATATCTTTGTATGTGCCCCATTTCACCTTCTTTTGGTGCACAAGTCTCTATGGGGGATAATCACAGTGGTGTTTTTCTTTCAATAAGTTTTTGTACCTGGTCTATACTTCATACGAACGTCTTACAACACTGTTCAAAAATTATTTGTGCACCTTTTACTTTCATACCACAAATATGAATGCCACCCAATCATTTTACCATAACCTTCAAAGTCTAACAATCTGGCATTTTTCAATATCAACCATTCCCTTATCCGGGACAGACAGGCTGCTTAATAATATAATTTTTAATCTGGCAGTGAGAATCCTCCTCTTACAAAAGGAAAGTCATTTCCATCCATCTCTACAGTGCAAATCTCTCTGGGGAAGGGTGAAGGCAACAGCTGTTTAGTGTAAAACAACAATTTTCCTCTAAGAGTGCAGGGATTGGATTATAATAAAAATGTTAAAACTTTTATGCCATGATTATGCATCAAGATTATCTGTAATCCAATGCCAAAGCTTTTCTTAGTGGAGGGGGGGGGCAACTTCATCTGGTTCCATGGTAGCTTATGATTTGCTAGTGTTTTTCTTTATTATTATTTATGCATCATAAGAACATAAGAAGAGTCTAAACACTTATCTCATCCAACAGTGTCCAACCAGATGCTTCTGGGAAACTCAAAGTGGGGCATGAGGACCATAGATCTCTCACACTGTTGTTTCCTGGAAACTGATAACCTGATATAAAAATCACTGATAACCTTTTCCTTCATGAAATGATCTTATTCTCTTTTAAAATCATCTAAATTAGTGGCCATCACAACATCTTGTACTAGGAAATTCCATGGTCTATGACAAGGGTGGGGTGCCCTTTCTAAGTTTTTAGAATCATAGGATTGAAGAGTTGGGAAGGACCCTGCAATGCAGGAATCTCAACATGCACCACAGTATCTTCTAAGCAACATCTTCTGAGGGACACACGACAGTTGTTGGCAGAGCAATGAATATATATTTTACCGTTGGATAGTATGCTAGTTTCTAAACACACACACACACACACACACACACACCAGAGGCGTAGCAAGCCCAGGTGGTACCTGGTGTGGAATTTTTTGTCACCCCCCACGTGGCTCTGGTGAAAAGTGAAAAACATGAATTGCAAAAAACAACAACCTAGAGCTTACAGAACAAAACCGACTTCAGATATGAAATCAGCATTGAAAAAAACATACAAGAAGAGTTGAAAAATCTCATGCAACAGAAAAAAATGTTCCCCAGAGGGGGGCGCCGAGTGTCACCCCCCTCCAGGGTGGCACCTGGGGTGACCCACCCCCATCGCCCCCCTTGCTACACCACTGACACACACACACACACACACACACACACACACACACACTTACACATGGCTCTCTATCCTCCAATCAGACAAGCAAGAGGCATTATCAGAGTTGAATGACATTCCTTATAAGGAAAAATACTCAAGGAGGGTGTAAAGTTGAGGGGTGTGGCCTGGGGACACCAGCGTGGTGTAGTGGTTAAGAGCGGTAGACTCGTAATCTGGGGAACTGGGTTCGTGTCTCCGCTCCTCCACATGCAGCTGCTGGGTGACCTTGGGCTAGTCACACTTCTCTGAAGTCTCTCAGCCCCACTCACCTCACAGGGTGTCTGTTGTGGAGGAGGAGGGGAAAGGAGATTGTTAGCCGCTTTGAGACTCCTTTGGGTAGTGATAAAGCAGGATATCAAATCCAAACTACTACTACTACAGAGAAGAATGGAGGTACACACTGGCCTCTGGACCTCAGGTTCCCTACCTCTGAACTACACACTGTGAAACGGTACTTCGTTTTATCTGTCTTGAATCATCCACTATCCAGGTTCCTTGAAAGATCCTATTGGGTTCCAGTATTATGAGAGAGGGAGGGGAGGAAACGTCATATCCATCTCCTCCACATCCGGTCTCCCTTCTCCCATACTCAGTGAGAAGTGGGTTGCATGGAAGTTTCCAAGGTTTAGCAGTCCATCATGGCTGATGTGATTTTAAAGCTGAAAGGCAATCTCCCCTTCTTTACATTTCTTCCTGGTGCACTGCTAAACCTTGTTCCCAGGTCCTGCTTGTGGGCTTCCAAAGATGGGCCTTGGGCCTGAAGCAGAAGGGTTCTTCTCATGTTCTTACTTCCCCTCAAAAGCTTCATTAAACAAACAACAAGAAGAAAAACAACAGCAAATACAATTAGTCAGATCCTTCAGCAAATAAGACAAGAAATAAAAGTTGCCATAGTCCAGTGAAAAAGCAATATAATTTGGAGAACTCTCCGTTTCCTCCTGTTCTTTCAGGTCACATCTCCCAGACTTGAGATACAAGTATTGCTCCAACAAGCTCCCATGTTATATCATTTAGCAGTACAGCCAAACTCATAGCTTTGCCAAGAAGGCAAAGCTCTGTTCTGAAAAAGGGGAAGACTCAGTATACCTGGGCCGTACTGCATGCAGTTTGTCTAGAATCTCCTACAGTCCATACATTTTGAAAACATATGTCAAAGCCCAAGCCCTCCAGCATTTCCTACTTCTGTAAAATATTATGTTCTTATGGTTTTGGAATTGTAGCTGCTCTCATTTCCAGCTATGTTCTAAGCAACTGAGCTATTAGAGTGGATGCAATAGAAATTTTCTATTGTCCCATTTTAATTTTCTTTTGCAAATTTTTGTACAGAGCAGTGTGCAGCTTTCAATTCTTTAAACTATTCTGTATCTTCTCCCGCTCTGCATTACCAATGCACATGAAAAAGCAATCTTTTATTATTATTGATTTTAAATGCAAATTTATTAAAGAAAAGAACAGAAAAAATGAGAGGGGGAAAACCATCAGCTCGCATTAGCAATACAATAACCATCAATACTTCCATCGTAGTTTACACATACAACTTGATATATGCCACCAAATGTACAAATACGTACCTAATTCAAGTTGATATTCATATATTGTTCAAATGTATCATGGATGATAGGGTCTTTGGACCATTGTGAAATAGATGGTGGATACTGATCCATAAAGGCTTGCAAAAAATTAAAAATTTAAAGTAAGCAATCTTGAGGTGGCTATATGAGTGAGGGCATCAAGATTCTTTGCATTGATGAAACACTGCCCCAAAAAAGAGAGATGCAAAATAAATATTACTGTACCTTGTGCAATCATAGAAAGATTATTTTTGCATTGTATGTTACCAGCAGATGGGAACACAACAGACTGCTTGAAATGGATCTTGAGGCGATCAAAATATAATCAGATCCAGATTCACTTTGAAGGTTTTGTTTTTTAAATCATGTACATTAGTAACAAAGAACCGTAGACTCAGAGCTGGAAGGGTCACCTAGCCTAACCCCATGTCAGCGTGGATTGGGATGTGCTACAGTGTACAATTCCTTATTCCCTAATGTCCTGGTCTGAAAAGCAGAAAGGCAGAAAGAGAAAGCGGACACAGGTAGGTGATCCTCGAAATATTCCATCAACGGTGTCTTCGGAAAATTTTACATATCACTTTGGAAGACAAGCAAACTAATGTCAACAACTTTGCCAAAATCGCTCAACAACTTTTCCGTTGGGATTTTCACTGTTTGAAATATGACAATCCTAGTGCTTTTCAATTATAATTTTATGATGGAGGTGTCTCTCCCCCCACATTGGTTTTTTTTGGGGGTGTGTGTGTTATGGGGGACATACCTGCACCTTTCCTTTGGTCTTGTATATTTTCCTGCTCTTTTAGCTGTGGCAAGCATTTTGTTCTGCCATGCCCTCATGGAAGCAATTTTGTGGTCTGCCGCTATCTCACAATAGCGACTTTTGACTGTAAGCCACAACACTTCCTCAAAATTCCAAATGTGCACATATGTGTTCTCTTTCAGCCATAGTAATTGATCACCACATCACTGAAGAATAGGGAATCTCAAACTCAAAGAGAAATATGGGTTAGAAGATTGTCAGAAGCATCCCCTGCCTTTGCCTTGTCTTTCTCTCTGTGATATCATATTGCTTAATATATGCTACAATTACTTCAGCTGATAAAGCATTTTGTTTGAACATTAGAGCTGGAATGCCAAAGGATTTTGTTACCTATTTCAATAACTTGGCACGGTTTGCAAGAGATTAAGCTTCCCACCCCTACTCTGCACTTGCTGTCTGCAAACAGAACTTAATTGGACTGCACACTTTGAACTGACTCCAGTTGCCCCCATCTCTCTTTTCTTTTCTTGCAGTCTAAAATTAACAGGCATGACTAACTTAGGCTGCTGAAATCAGTGCACAGGCCAAATATTTTATCTGGGTGTCTTTATGTCCTTTTGCAGTCTTAATACAGTGGTACCTTGGTTTACAATGATGATCCATTCCGGGGAGCCCGTCACTCCCCTAGTTCGTTGCTCGCTGAAGGCACGTGTGCATGAAGCACTGATAGAGCACTTCTGCGCATGCGCATGCTGCACAGATCGCTTCTGTGCATCCTCACACGCAGAACCCGGATGTAAATACTTCCGGGTCCGCGGCAGTCGCTCTCCGAGTTCGTTGTAAATGGAGGTGGTCGCAAACCGAGGTTCCACTGTATTGGTGTCATGAGAAAGGGAGAAGTCTGGAGTTAGTCAGGACTGAAGTGCTATCAGAACCAGAGGTGCAAGTTAGGATGTTGAACCAATGAGCAAAACCAGGCACACCAGAGCTCAGGCATTACTGCTCACGCAAGGGAGTACTGCCACAGGAACCCCTCTTCATAGCAAAGAGAACCCAATACCTCTGCAGTTTACCACCTGGGACAGTGTTCAACAGTTCCTAAGGATATCTAATCAGTCACATTTGAGTTGCTCCTCAAACCTAGAAGCCCACCCTACAGTAAATTGGAACAGGGCTTTCAGTGCAGCTGACCCTGTTTTGTGGAACAGCATCTCTGCTGAAATATGACAAGGCACCCACTACTTGCAGTTTCCAAAGAATATCTGTGTTAGGCTGCATTAACAACATACCTTTAAAAAACAAGAACGACAACAACCCTGACCGATGATATGATATATGATATGTGCAGGCAAAAAGGTGCAAAAAATCTATCGATACCATCACACCTATGATAACATGTCTTGTGTCCTTTCGATAAAGCACATTGTGACTTGGCACCTGCTTTTAGCATTGCAGCACCAGTTCTCTGAAATCCTATTTTCTCTAGAAGTATAGCAAGCTCTAATGTTGTTATGTTTTCAGTGCCATTTCTTGAAAACTTTTCTCCCAAGCCTTCCCAAATTAAGTTTGTTTGATTTTTGCAGTTTTAATTCTTGTTGGGTTTTTTTTAAATGTCTTAATACTGGTTTTATGATCCATATTATTTCTTATATTATATTTTTGCACATTTTCACACTTCTTTACCATTTAGGTATACTGAAGGTAAAGGTAAAGGTATACTGAATTTTGCATTAAAAAAAACCATAAACATGTTACTGTCAAGGGGAGTTTAGTTTCTATTAGAGATGGGAAGTTGCTTTGTGGTGGACAACTCTCAAAATGTGGAATACAACCACCACCCTTTTTGGCAGTGTTTTTAAAATGAAGGCATGTGGGTATTGTTGGAAGCACAGAGAGGAGAGGAGAACTGAAGCAAAATTTCCCGAATTCCCCAGTAAAGTGTGGGAAGGCTGTGAGTATTATTCAACTGCCTACACCAGGCTTGGACAACTTTAGTTCATGCAGCCCTTAGGAATGTTCCCTCACCTGAAACCTTGGAGAGTCACTGCTGGTCAGTGTAGGCAATACTGAGCTAGATGGATCAATGGTTTGACCTTCCAATGTTCCTAGAATTGTGGGTGGGGTGGCAGAAAAAGTGAAGGAAGTTGTTCAGAGAGAGAAAATTGGGTGTTTACTCACATTCTGGATCCTGTTTTGCTCCCTTTGGACTCCATACCCCCCACTGGTATGTGGCCCACCACCACAAATCAACTCATGAGGATGGTCAACCTGAAAGGAGGTTAGGGAGTGGGATGGAGTTAAATATACGTAATTTTAGTCACTACTGCAGATCTTGTATGTTTATAGAAGGATGTCCCATTTTTAATCCAGAACTTTTATCTTTCCATTTAATTCCTGAGCTTTCTCCTGATAGTAGATTGTTAATATGTAGATGCAACACCCATCTACCTATATGGTAGCTTTGTATGCACCAGCAGAGAGAAAGTAACAGGCTACTCTCTTGACCAAAACAGTGATGATGGCCAATACCTAATTTTTAAAAAGCCAATTGAGGAGAAATAATAATGTTAAGATTTGACAATTCACATTTCTGAAGAGTTAAATGCTAATTTCAGTGATGGGTGGTCCCTGAGTCTGCCCCATCCAGTGAATCCCCACCTCTCTGCCTTCTTACATACAATCAGCCCAGAAAGTGATATTTGCTCTCAGCTCTTCCTCCTTGGCCCCTTTGGAACTCAACCAGATGTCATACTCCCATTCCAGTGACTCTTACTTGAGAGTGAGGAAGATCATTTTATTGTTTGAAGATTAAGTGGGACTCTCTTGCTGTCCAAGACCACTGCATGTTCAAAAGTGAATGCCACGGTGAGTGTAATAATAATAATAATAAGAGCAATAATAATTTATTTGTACCCTGCCCATCTGGCTGCGTCTCCCCAGCCACTCTGGGCGGCTCCCAATCGAATATTAAAACAATACAGCATCTATATATATAAAGTCCATGTTGTCCCTGCGTCCAGTTGTCCCGTGTGTCCCTGGGGTACTGCGCATGTACCCCAGAGACACAGGGATTGGACGGAGAGACAGGACGCACACACACACGCGCTCTCCCCCCCCCTCTGCCAACCGCCGCTCGCCCTCACACTCTCCTCTCGCATTGCCACCCGGCTCAGGTGCAGGCGGCAGCCGGATCCGCTCGAGCTTCTCCCTCCCTTCCCAGCCCTCAGGGCTACCTTTCATGAGAGGGCAGAGAGAGCGCTGAAAGCCGCGGAAGCGTGTGGACAGGGACGTCTGCATCCTACAAAAGGGCCTGGTTGCGAACGGAGCCTCGGGGACTGCAGTCCTCCCTCCCTCCACCCATCCTCCATACTTCCCCCGTCGTCGTCCTCTTCTTCTTCCACCTCCCACCGACTGCATGCTTCCCCCACCAAGGATCGCTAAGGATCGCGGCGGCGGCGATGGCATGCCTGGCGGCTGCGGGACAAGCGTACAATGGAGCGCGGCCGCTGGCAACATCAGAGAGCGCCGCAGCGCCGTCGGCCCCGCCAGCAAGCCCGGGGCGGAAGCAGCCGTGCTCCCTCCCAGCAGGAGCTGGAAGGGAGCGCGGCTGCTTCCGCCCCGGACTTGCTGGCGGGACCGGCGGCGCTGCGGCGCTCTCTGTTGCTGCCAGCGGCCGCGCTCCTGGACACCTGCCCTCGCCCTCCCTCCATCCCCCAGGTGCACCGCCGACGCTGCCGCGCTCCTTGGGAGCTCGGCAGGAGCTGGGAGAGAGTACGGCTGCTTCCGCCCCGGGCTTCCTGGCGGGGCCGCCGGCGCTGCAGCGCTCTCCGTTGTTGCCAGCAGCCGCGCTGCGGGAGCCGGCGGCAGAGGCCTCTTCCTTCTCCTCAGGGCTTCCGCTCTGTTCCCGCCCGGCTAGCGCCCGTTTATTGAACGGGCTGAAATACACTAGTCCTATATAATAAAGTCCCTGTGTCTCTGCATCCAGATTCCGTGTGTCCCGTTTTCCGCGCTACTGAGCATGTGCCCTACGGACACAGGGATTGGACGCAGAGACTGGACGCACACAGAGCCGGGGGGGGCGGAATGTGGTTCTTTCTCCCTCAACAGCTTCCCCTCCAAACTGCCATTCCGCGCCTCGCCTCCCGATTAATGGCGCGTGAGGGATTGAGACGCGAG
The DNA here is from genome assembly GCF_965207765.1 of Zootoca vivipara. Classification (NCBI taxonomy): domain Eukaryota; kingdom Metazoa; phylum Chordata; class Lepidosauria; order Squamata; family Lacertidae; genus Zootoca; species Zootoca vivipara. The sequence continues at coordinate 45,062,530 of NC_142585.1, read as the reverse complement.
GGATTGAGACGCGAGCGCGCTCCCCCCCCGCCGCCGCTGGGGCGTTCGTGTCCCCGCAGCCGCCGTTCCCCACCCCCACCCCATTGCCGCATCCCAACCCCTCCCCCCACCCGGCGTGTGGCGGGCTCAGCTCTGGGTGGGTTGGGAAAGGCGAGGAGAAGGAGGCTGCTTTCCCCCTTTTTTTCTCTCCTACGCTCCCCCCCCGACGACCAGCACACACTCTCTCTCTCCCCCCCCACCCCTCTGCCTACCGTTTCCCTCGCGGTGCAGGGTCAGAGGCAGACAGAAGCGGGGACAGCGCATGGGGGGGAGGAAGAGCAGCCCGGGGCGGAGGAGATGTTTAACAGGGAGCAGGGAAGGAGGGGCGGGTGGCAGCCGCCCGCTGCCCGCCCCTCTTTCCCTGCTCCGTGAAGCATCTCCTCTGCTACCCCATGCCTCCGCTGCGTTCAGCAAGAAGCCGGTGGCAGCGGAGGGATGCTGCTCATTCTTCCGCACCAACCCTTCGCAAAAGCAGGCTCGAGCCCAGGGGGAGGGCAGGAAGGAAAGAGGGCCCTGGCCGCCCCTACCTTCCCCCCTCCCCTGCCTAGGCATGGACCGCAGCAGCGGAGGAGGAGGAGGCAGAGCAGCGACAGAGGAGCAGCGCCGGTTGCAGCCCAGGAGAGTCCCGGCACGTGTGGGTGGAGAAAAGAAGGGAGGGGGAGAGAGGGGGGAATGGGCGGGGGAATTGCATGTTCTAGCATCCGTTAATTTAACGGGCTTCAAGATACTAGTTAAATATAAAAAACTTCCCTAAAGAGGGCAGCCTTCAGATGTCTTTTAAAAATAGGATACCTGTTGGAAGGGCGTTCCACTGGGAGGGTGCCACTACCAAGAAGGCCCTGAGCCTGAGCCTACTTTGCTCTTGGTGACAAGACTGTGTGTTTCCCCACCACCATCAACTCCAGCTCTGCTGACTCTACCAATTGGTTATAAATAACAAATATTTGACTGACTGTTGCTACCTCAAAGACAGCATCTTAAAAAGCAGAGACATCACCTTGCCGACAAAGGTCCGTATAGTTAAAGCTATGGTTTTCCCAGTAGTGATGTATGGAAGTGAGAGCTGGACCATAAAGAAGGCTGATTGCCGAAGAATTGATGCTTTTCAATTATGGTGCTGGAGGAGACTCTTGAGAGTCCCATGGACTGCAAGAAGATCAAACCTATCCATTCTGAAGGAAATCAGCCCTGAGTGCTCACTGGAAGGACAGATCGTGAAACTGAGGCGCCAATACTTTGGCCATCTCATGAGAAGAGAAGACTCCCTGGAAAAGACCCTGATGTTGGGAAAGATTGAGGGCACTAGGAGAAGGGGGCGACAGAGGACGAGATGGTTGGACAGTGTTCTCGAAGCTACCAACATGAGTCTGACCAAACTGCGGGAGGCAGTGGAAGACAGGAGTGCCTGGCGTGCTCTGGTCCATGGGGTCACGAAGAGTCGGACACGACTAAACGACTAAACAACAACAACACCTCAAAGAAAGTGAAGTCATCAGAAAACCCACAATTCCAACAGAACTTCAGAGGCACCTTTAATTGTCAGCCATCGTTTTGAGCGTTGCACAGTATGTAGCCCATCATAGATGCTATATACATGTTCCACAGTGAGAGAAGTGTTATTTTTTTGCTCTGGTTTAATCTGCTTTATATTATTTAAGAGTTCTCATCAAGTCTGAGTAAATCCCATTATTCTGAGGCCATCCATTCCTAACCCTAGAAATTACCAAGGATGCATTTTTCAAAAGTTGCATCTGTCCCGCGTGCATGGCTGTGGCAACAAAGATGAAAATATCACCCAGATAGCATAATATTACAAGATATCTCAGCTGCCAAGGGGGAGAGTATGTTGGGAAAAGTTTATTTGCACAACTGAGGAAATGTCAACTAAGTCGAGAGCTACTTGAAATATTCAACCCTTATCCTGTGGGTATTAAAAAACAACACTCACAAACACAATCATTTTTGAATTGACATGAACTAGATACTAGAATAGGGACCCAGGTGGCGCTGTGGTTAAACCACTGAGCCTAGGGCTTGCTGATCAGAAGGTTGGCGGTTCGAATCCCTGTGACGGGGTGAGCCCCTGTTGCTTGGTCCCAGCTTCTGCCAACCTAGCAGTTCGAAAGCACGTCAAAATGCAAGTAGATAAATAGGAACCGCTACAGCGGGAAGGTAAATGGCGTTTCCATGTGCTGCTCTGGTTTGCCAGAAGTGGCTTTGTCATGCTGGCCACATGACCTGGAAGCTATACGCCGGCTCCCTCGGCCAATAATGTGAGATGAGCGCGCAACCCCAGAGTCGGTCACGACTGGACCTAATGGTCAGGGGTCCCTTTACCTTTACCTTTAGATACTAGAATAATAGAATCATAGAGTTGGAAGAGACCACAAGAGCCATCCAGTCCAACCCCCTGCCAAGCAGGAAACACCATCAAAGCATTCTTGACATATGCCTGTCAAGCCTCTGCTTAAAGACCTCCAAAGAAGGAGACTCCACCACACTTCTTGGCAGCAAATTCCACTGTCGAACAGCTCTTACTGTCAGGAAGTTCTTCCTAATGTTTAGGTGGAAACTTCTTTCTGGTAGTTTGAATCCATTGCTCCGTGTCCGCTTCTCTGGAGCAGCAGAAAACAACCTTTCACCCTCCTCTATATGACATCCTTTTATATATTTGAACATGGCTATCATATCACCCCTTCACCTTCTCTTCTCCAGGCTAAACATACCCAGTTCCCTAAGCCGTTCTAAACTAAAGAGCAGATTGAGCCTTTCAGTGAAATTTGGCATGATATATGCACACAGACACATATTTGTCTGCTTTGTGAGGTGGTCTGAGGGCTACTGTCTTCCCCCCATGTCACTTTACACTTTCCAAGCTGCCTTCATAAAATAATATAATTGTAGAGTTGGCAGAGACTCGAAGGATCATCTAGTCCAACCCCCTGCAATACCTTATACTGACATTGTCAGACCATCTGACAATATGGCTTAAGTATTGCTGGAACTTCAGTGGATCTTCAGAATTTAGGACAGCAATCTCTCCCAGCCCTACCTAAGGATAGAACCTGGGGGTTGAAGCTGATGACACTCAGCTCCACTTCTCCTTTACATCCGCAGGTGAGGCAGTGGAAGTGCTGGAACAGTGTCTTGCCTCAATAATGGACTGGATGAGAGCCAACAAACTGAAACTCAATTCAGTTAAGATTGAGGCACTGTTACAAGAACACATTACACTGATCCTGGTCCAACTGCACTAGCTACCAATAAGTTTCTTGGCCCAATTCAAAGTACTGGCAACACGAGAAAGTTCCTTTTTAACAAGGCATTTGGTTGATCTGATTTACATCCTATGCCCTTTTAATATGTGGTGTTTTTATTCTTATTATGTATTTTGTGGTTTTATATCTTGTTTTTATTCTGTGAACTGCCCTGACACCCCCGGGTACAGGGCGGTATATAAATTCAATAATAATAATAATAATAATAATAATAATAATAATAATAATAATACGTTTTTTTCTGTACGTAAAGACATATAGTTCCAGCCACTTCCTGGAACATTTTGTGAGCATTTTCAAGCCATACAGCAGGTGGGAAGGGTAGTAACTCAACTCCGGAGCATTTGGACACCCCATGAGATTCATCCACTATAACAGCAGAGTCAAGATTTTGGTGGATGCAAGCAATTTTATCTTCAAAATGCTTTGCAAACAAGTCACAGCGAGCTACCATTGGTTCTATCACCTCCTTGGGGCCAGCCTGTAAAAGGCCCTGTACAATCCAGAAAAGCTCTGCCGGATGACATAATGAAGATGCAATGGAGGCAGCAAAGTATGCCTTCTTTGTTGCCTTCACTGCCACTAGGTAGGCTTGATGATGAGCCCTTACCAGTGTCTGGTTGCATTCTTTCGGATCTTTCCTCTGCTTGAGTTCAAGCTCCCAGCTTGTTTCCTTGCCCTAAGCTCTGGAGTATACCAGGGGACTAACCAGGCTCCACAAGGTGGGAGAGGGTGCCAGTCACATCAGCTGGAGCACCAGTCATATCAGCTGGAAAACCACCCAGAGCTATTTGGAATCTCACGGGATCCATCAGCCTTTGAGGGTGGACCTTCCTAATAGGTCCCCTGCCTCTGCGGAGGAGGAAAGGTGCTGTCATCCTAAATCTCAACAGGAAGTGATCTGACCATGGCAAGCGACTGATGTCAATGTCCCCCACCTTCAAATCACCCTCTTCCTGCCCAGTTGAGAAAACAAGGTCCAGAGTGTGGCCTGCCATTTGTGTTGGGCTGGTTACATGTTGGGACAGCCCCATGGTTGTCATGGTGGCCATGAAGTCCTAAGCCACCCCAGAGCCAGCTGCCTCGGCATGGAAGTTGAAGTCTCTCCAGACCCAGCAGTTTGGGAGTCCTCAACACTGCCTCTGAGACCAACTCAGCTCTGTCAGGGAGACTGCTGGGCAGCGTGGCAGGCAGTAAAACAGCAGAATCCCTAATCTGTCCTGATTGCGCAATGCCAGGAATACACACATTCTAGACCCTCCCAAACTGGACAGAAAGCCTGGAGATAGAGGGAGAATCTCTACAGACCACAGCAACTCCCCCTCCCCCAACCATCGAGTCTGGCGTGGTGCTGCACTGAGTACCCAGGTGGGCACAGGTGGGTGAGTACCAACTCCACCCTGTCCACCCACCCAGGTTTTAGTGATACATGCCAGATCAGTGTCCTCATCGTGGATTTGTTAGGGATTTGTTAAAGGATTTGTTAGGGAGGCGGTATCTGCTCATCTGCCCTTAGAAGCATATTATGGATTAGAAACTTTTATTATTTATTTTATTTTATCTATATCTATCTATATCTATCTATCTATCTATCTATCTATCTATCTATCTATCTATCTATCATCTATCATTATTAGAAAAAGAAAGAAATCCAGGAATTCAAACTGGAACCTGCAAATGGACTTCAAATGGACTTCAAAGGGGATTGGCTCAATGAGTCCCTTTGAAGTCATAATGACATCATGCGATGCCCCCATTAGGGGTTGCCTGCGAGAGCAGGGAGGGTGAGATAAGGATGAAACCTGCCAGACACACCCAGTTCCTCATCCCTGTTCTAAATCTAGGATCTTCCCTATTTGCATTCTCTTGGAAAGGAATTCAAAGGAAAGTGGGATAATTGTGAGCTTGTCAGGTCAGTCCCCCATCCAGTATTTTATAGGTAACCGCTTAGTAGCCTCACATTAAAAAACACACACCCTTAATATCCGTGACTACTTTACAATTATGGAATGCACTAGATCTGAATCCCGAAGGGTCGTCTCCAAAGAATAACCTTTATTTGCTTGATTGCTTCTGTTCAGTTAATTCTGCCTAATTACTATTTTCTTCCTATTAGATCCTAATTATATACAGTATTTTCATTATAAAATGTAATGTTTCCCAGAGAGCCATGTCAACTGCACAGGCAATATTACCGCAGGTCTCATTTACTTCATTAAACCAGGGATCAGCAGCATTGCATCTGATTAAAAAATCCGGATAGAGTTTGACACTGGATACGTCTTTCTCCCACAATGCTTATAAGAGTAATTGATAAACATGTGGGCATATATTCTCTTTCTTTCTTGTATATAAAAATATTCCTTCAGTAGCACCTTAAAGACCAACTAAGTTTTTATTTTGGTATGAGCTTTCGTGTGCATGCACACTTCATCAGATACACATGTATATCTGGTGTATCTGAAGAAGTGTGCATGCACACGAAAGCTCATACCAAAATAAAAACTTAGTTGGTCTTTAAGGTGCTACTGAAGGGTTTTTTTTAATTTTGTTTCGACTCAGACCAACACGGCTACCTATCTGTAACTTTCTTATATATGAATGAAATTTCTAAATTATGCTGCATCTTACACAGGGCTCCATTCAGCTAAGTTCTATTTGGGTCATATCCAACTTTAGTCCTACTCTGAGTAGACCTGTTGAGATTGATGGGCACAACTAAGACGGGTACATTAATTTCAATTGGTCTTCTTGGTATAAAACCTGGAATGAATGCACCTGAGTTAGTATTGCTCATCAGTTTCAATGGGTAGAAGTCTTGTAGAAGTGCATTAGATTAGAAGTTCCCCCTGAACATCACAATACCAAGGGACTAGTATGAAAAAAAGCATACATTGTTATGTGTTGTTGTGACATCCAAATCTTCAAGCTGTGTGAGATTCCAGGGGTTCCATGTGCTTACCTAGGATTCATGTTTCCTTTCAGAAATAAGGCACAGCAGAGACTGTGGTGTCTTTAGGATATATGGTTTATTTACACATATATACAACCTGAGCCTACGATGAAGGGGTTCACAGCATTAACACCCCAAAATGGTCTTGTTTCTCCCATAGCCTTAGTTTTGGATTCAGACAGACATAAAAAATTGCTCTTAGTTATTGCTTTGTCTCACCTGCTTCCTGCTTTTCTTCTAGGTCACATTACTGCCAATTCTCAACTCTATACTCTGACTTTTGTCCTTCTATCTCCAGGTGCTCTTGGAAGAAAAATTTCTAGATCCATTTCTTTAGATTGGATGGCTGGGAGGTTGCCAGGGGTTGATGGGGTTACACTCCCTCTGAAAGAGCAGATACGTAGCTTGGGGGTATTCTTGGATCTGTTGTCATTGCTTGAGACTCAGGTGCAATGTTCAAAACTCCAATTGTTCTAGGTGCATTTTGTGACAGGGAATTTCATTAGTGCAAGCAGTTCATGAGCTCTGGGCACAGTACTGTGCCTAAGATTTCCCCATCCTTAGAGGGTTTTTTTTCAGGTGTGTGTGTGGAATAATTTTTATGAAAGATTTTCTTGAATTACAATAGAATGTGCAATCTCTCTCAATCATTGAGTCTCTTAGTTACGTCCAGGTAAGACAATGTTGTATCTAGTATAGAGTTGAAGGGGAAGAGAGGTGGAAGAAGAGAGTAATTCTTTGACTGAAAGGCATATTATGTTTGGGGTGGGGAGAAATATAGCCATGTGGGAATTCCTACAGTGACTCAGAGCTTCCTGGTGGGTCCACTGATACTCTTGAGGCCAGGGGATAAAGGCAGGAAATAAGAAATGTTGTTGGATGGGGTTATTGGGAGGGGGAGCAGGTGAAACATCAATGATATGCGGTATTTCAGGCTAGGGTTGGGTGAATCTGTCAGTTTTGTTTCTCTCAGTTTCTCATTTTTCTATTGGGCTTCTAGAGTTACGAGAGAGGGAGGTGATGGAAACAACAAGAATCTCTCTCCTCCTTATCCATTTTCTCCACACCATGCACAATTTTGTCAGACTGTACTTTTATTTCTGGTTTTTGTGGTTTGTCAGCCACTTCAAGTTTAAAAAGTGGACGCACGTGTTTTAAATAAATAAAGAAAACCTGGCATCCCCCTACCATTTCCTTCTGGCTAACCCTGCCTCCCCCCCCACCCCCCCAATTTCCTCCTCTGTGCTCATTAATTCATTTTGATTCTATTTGCAAACCATTTCCCATGAAATACCTTGAAGCGATTTCACGGTTAAAAATAAGTTCTTCTTTAATTTCTCCTCTTTTATTCTTTTTCACATTAATCTATTGTACAATTTCCAATGAAATATTAACTGAAAAATAAGATAGCAATAAGTACAACTTGATCAATACTAAGGATTAAAAACAATTCCATGCATAAAACCCATTAAAATCAACTTCATATGTATAAACAATTGCAATTTCAGTACAAACACAGACTGAGGGAGTAAACCTCCACGTAAGAGGAAAATTGGGAAAGGAGGTTCTTCAACAGATGCTAGAGACAGCGTCTGATATGTAACGGGAGGGAGTTCGAAATGGAGGTGCCACCATGCTAAAGGCTCCATTCCCAAATTGCACAGAGCAGACCTCCTGATGAGATGGCACCTGCAGGAGGCACTCTCCTGAAGAGCACAGTAATCAGCTGGACATTTAAGAGATTGCCTTTTAGCCATCCTGCTCCCAAGCTGTGTCAGGCCTCACACACCAGAACACCTTGCACTTAGCTCATTAGCTGTGTTGCCATCTTCATCTCCACCTTTGTCTTCTTTGACCCAAGAGGTGATACATTTCCCCTACAAGATGAAATCCTGCCCCCCCTGAATGGACTTCCTCCATGTTGCATATTCTCATTCTCATTCTCTATGCCTCTGATTTTATGCTGTGGCTCGTGCTTTTGATGTCAGCCTAAGTGAGAGAGAAAAGTTAAAAAATTCATAGCTGACCTTTCTATGACACAATCTGCTTCCGTGAGGAGAAGCACCACGCATGGCATATTGGCAGGGCTGATGGGGTGGGCCTCCTTGCTTTCTCACTTACCTTTTACCCACAAAAAAAAGGGGCGGGGGGAAAGGGATATAGTATGGAATGAGTCGGGCACCAGGGGCAGGGTTTAGAAACAGGCTTCCCCAAAAGGGAAACACAGAGAATGAAGTAGAGCCAGTCACACTGCCTCAAAATGTGAGGCTTATGAAAAATAGATACACCTCTACAAAAGGAACATGAATACAAATTGGATCCTTTAAAGGGTGGGGAGCAGGTGCCTTTCAAAACGGAGGATTTTAAGGAGAAACGGTTGGGTATAGGGGGGCAGCGAAGTAGGCATGAAGGAAACATGTCTCTTAAATATCTTCAGAGCTCTCCCTCTGCCTCCTCTAGCCTGCAGAGCTGGGTTTGTTTATTAGAAGATAAGATAGTGAAAAATGTATTTTGCAGGAAGAAAATAGTGACGCTGGTTCCCAGGCAGATAAGACACCAAATTTCTATTTTATGCTCAATTGAATGATTCGCTTACATTATCTGAGGAAGAGCAGTGAAATAACACCCTTTGGAAAACAGGCAGGGAGGACAAGCGAGTTAGTTAAGCCTGTCAGGTACAGGCTCTTTCCCTTGTGTGTGGGGAGGGGACGGGGACGGGGGAAAGAGTTAATCCCATTCACATATTATAGGCAAACCTACCTAATCTGCACCAAAATACACCCATCCTTTGAAATTTTGCACTTCTGCAAATTTTGTGTTGCAGTTCTCCAGCCAAGTAATGTGTGCAAACAAGAGGCATTGTCAGAGTCCAGCCAGGCAGAACAGTCAGGGCAGGTGCAAAGCAGGGCTGGTGGCCTAGGGAAATGGAGCATGGCACCAGGTGAGTCCTGCATTTGACTTCTGGGTCCTTAGTTCCCCACCCCAATCCTAGAGGGTGAAGGTTGCTTGAGGAGGTGAATGCTGGAAGTGGAAATCCCCCCCCCTTCGCAGACTGTTACGCCTGAAGCTATTAAAAGTTACCACCCTCTTGGACTGGTTTGATGCCCAGCCACCTTCTCTAAATACATCATAAACAGCATGACTGACCTCAGCAACCTAGCAGAGAGGCAGTCCAGCTTATACATTATGGGAGGCATCACATCTATCCAGTTACCTCTCAGTTCATCTATGTGTGTCCCTGGTTCTGCAATGATGCATTTGCCGGAGTGGGGAGAAAGCAGGTGGCAGAGTGGTGAGGAAGTGGTGGTGTGGTGTTCATTGACAGTTTTGTGTGTGCCATGCCCCATGGGAAGGTAAATGCCCTCAATGTTTTCTCTGCAGGCTTTGTCTGTATTACCCAAGTTCTCTAAATAAATATTTACTCTTTTTTTCACTACACCATTCTAATGCAATTAAAAAGGAAGATGTTTTGATCCCTGCTGGTTGAGCTTTCAGTAAAATGTTCCTTAAATGAGGTGAGTAGATCCCCTAGGAAGGGGGAAGATTGAAAATTAAAGAATCTATTTGCAGCCAATGTAGCTACTCATGAGTGGAGAACTCCAGAGTGTCATAAGGCTAAGAATTGTGTCCCTCTGAGGCCCAATTTATATGTTAACCCATGGTGCAGCTGCAGCAGCAGCAAACCCATTTCCATGCAGTCAGCTTCTGGGTCACATCTACAGTGGAGATCAAAGCAATGGTCCACTCAGCCAGACCACAGAGTTCAAAGGCCACATGCCCCTTTTAATACTGTGGTAGAAGGTTTCCATGTGCTGGTGATATAATATGGAGAATCCACCTGCTCAAGGATGCTTGAACAAGTGATTCATTGATAGCTGGATAGACAAGAGCCTGGACAGAAGACAGAATCCTTGGGGCAAGCTGAGGAACAAAAACTCTGCATCCATCTGGAGCTGCAGGATGCATCTGATGAGTAAGACCCTCTCCTTGCTCTTAATCTAATACTCTGATCATCTAATAGCCAAACCACCTATCCATAATACCTATGCCCCTACAGAATGTGTTTTTAGTCTCCCCCCCCCCACATTGCCCTGTTTGCAAGAGAGCTCATTGATCTTCTGAACTATATTCAATAAACCTTGTGTTCTTATCTTTTCCCCTATATAAGAGTCCCACTAGCCCTTTGAGTTTAATGCACAACACACATTCTACTTCAACACTGATGAGCAGAGACAGGTGGGGCAAGCATGGTAGGCACTAACCAGCTCCAGGAGTGTGGCTTCACCCAGAGGGAAGCAAAAGGAAGTGCTATCTCCAAAGACCTCTGCAGCTTGGTGGAATCCCCATTATCCAAATATTCTATTCTCTCTGCCTTGCTGCAGATCATTGGTGGATTAATAAAGTGACCCTTTACTAGCAATGAGCAAATCTGTCAATTGTTGTTGTTGTTTAGTCGTTTAGTCATGTCCGACTCTTCGTGACCCCATGGACCAGAGCACGCCAGGCACTCCTGTCTTGCACTGCCTCCTGCAGTTTGGTCAAACTCATGTTCGTAGCTTCGAGAACATTTTCCAACCATCTCGTCCTCTCTCGTCCCCTTCTCCTAGTGCCCTCAATCTTTCCCAACATCATGGTCTTTTCCAGGGAGTCTTCTCTTCTCATGAGGTGGCCAAAGTATTGGCCAAATTCTTTCCAATCTAAGTTTGATTCCCCACATCTGTGCATTAAATTTCCTTGCTCTACAGCAAGAATAGCTGATATGGTGTCATCTAGTTGTTCTGAGCATTGGACATGCTGGCTCAGTCTGATGTGTGCTGGAATCCAATAACATCTTAAGGACTACAGATTCAACCCATCTGAGATGCTACCTTAAGTTGTGAAACTCCCTTCCCACAGTTGCATCTGCCACCTTCATTATACAACTTGTGGCAAATGCTGATGCTTTTGACATCTGAGATGAACACTTTGAGGACACATTATTTTCATAATGTTAAGTTGTTTTACATTGTTTTGAATATTGCATTTAAATATTAATGGTGTGTTTTTAGCCCTGGAGCCTTAGGGTGAAGTACGGGCAACCAGATACAACAACAACAACAACAACAACAGTGCAAACCTATACATTTCTACTAAGAAGTACACACCTCTGAGATCATTGGGACTTACACCCTGGTAAGTGGATATTGGATCACAAATCATTTACTACATTTCACAATGTATTCCGTTCAGCTGACTCTAAAGAAATATCTCTAACTGGAAGCAGGAACGGGGAAATACCGATATAAAATCTTAAGCAGGGGTTGGCAAGGTTTACCTCGCCTGCGCTTGTTCACTCCAGCCGAGATCCCTTTGTAGGCCGGATTGCGCACGTACGTGCGTGAGCGCGCCCGCCTGCGATTTCCAGCGTCTGCATCTGCGCAGACATGATTTCTGGCATCTGCATCTGCGCAGATGCGATTTCTGGCATCTGTGCATGCGCAGACGTGATTTCCAGTGCCGCAGAAGCTAGTCCCCATGCCGCACTGCGCCGGTTTAGCACAGTGGGTGGTGACTCGCTGAGCGGGCAGCTTGGTTCAGGGGCAGCTTGTGGGACAGTTAAACGACCCCCGTCCTGTGGCCCAAGGGCCTTAGGTTGGTGACTCCTGGTTTTAAGGAACCAATAAATACTCATAAAGATATTGGATCAGACCCTAATGTTCTTTCTTTTGTTCCTCCCCAGAAGTCATATTTATTCTGGCCCCTTCAAACAAAATAATCCACAAATAGCCACAATTTCATTTTAAACAGGCTTTTAAAGGGGTGGGGGTGGGGAACAAATGATAATATATATATATATATAATTGCATGGGGTGTGACATTTTAATGGTGCTAATGTGTTGTGTGCCACTTACCCATGAAGCTTGCCAAGGTCAGCCACTATTTGTTTAGAGTCCAGAAATTCCACAGAAATGAACAGCTTTCAGTGGGGAAAAGACGGATATTCCAGTTCAAGTCTTTGAAATGGGGAACAAATGCTCTACATCCACAGCAACTGAATAAGATCCTTTAGAATTAACAACCGATTTAGTCACATTAACCTTGGAGAAACCTCCACTGCATAACTGGAGGAAAGGGCAATTATGGGTTTTATTTTTTCAAGGATTGGTGAGGTATAAAATTGCATTGTCGGTGGGCAATGGCTGAGACTCCCCCCCTCTCTACCTTATTGATGATTAACATTATTTATTAACAAGAAGGCTAGAGACCTTAGTTGGGGATGTGATACAGGACTCTCCAAAGAGAGATGAAAGGATGCTGGAGTATGTGAGGTAGTTCTTTACCATGAGAAAGGTGACTGAATTGGGTGCTGCAGTAAGGATGTATCTACTGTGGTTTATTTATTTACTTAACTTATTTATTAAAAAAATATTACTATACTATTGCGTCATAAAACATAAATAACAATAAGTCATAATAAGTTATTACAACAATAAGTCATAAAATGCCTGCAGAAACCATACAAATACACTTGTGCGCATTGTAGTCCTATTCACTGAAATTAATGAGCACGACTCATTTGGGTACATTAATTTGAATGGGTCTACTCTGAGTAGAATGTAGTTGGGTACAACCTATAACAACTGAAGTGATTACCTAATTTATTTAAATGGCACCTGCAAGTCAAAAATGAGGATGCTTGCCTAATCTCCGTTCCACAGCATGGGGCCGGCAATTTAACTTCTGGTTGAGGACAGTCAGGCATCTGTAATGTGCAGGACAATAGGTAGATGATTTCAGTGGTCAAACTGGGTCATAAAGATTCAGGAGATCGTCAAGTTATCCAGAGCCCAAGGCTAAGGCTATCCTAAGACATTTTAGCACCTGAGGTGAATCACAAATTGCCAGCAACTCCCAGCCAGGGAAGAAGGGGTGAGTGAAGATCTACAACAGAAACAAGGGAGGGAATAAAGATCTACTTCAGAACAAGGTTGAAACGAGACCTGTAGCACCTCTATTCACCAAGAGGTCACTATAGAGGCAGTAATTGATGGAGGGCTGCTAAGGAGGCAACAGATCCGGCACACTGCAGCTGTCGCTGCTACGGTCCATGGTGGCAGCAGCAGACAGTTCATTACTTGGAGTCTGGATTTGCTGTCCTTGTGGATCCTGCTGCCAGTGGCAACCACCTCACTTTGCCTCATGGATGGGCTGGCCCTGCCTAAGGCCTTTTATAGCAACAAAAGAACCTGGAACCTGGCCCAGTTTGGGTCTACCTAATCTAGTCAGTGGGGGATAGAATCATCTGTTAATTCTGGTTCTCTCAGTTTCTCTATCTTAAACTCAATTCTCTACATTTCTGCAACAATTTGGTTTTCTTTTTTTCTTTCCTTTTTTTAAAATCCACATGAAACTACTTTAACATTTCACCGTAAATTTCTCCTAATAAACACAATCTTGTATGCAGTTTTGACTAATGCACCATTTCTGCCAGCAAGTTCTCCTAATATACTGCATATTGTATGTTCTCTCATATATTTATTTATATGCAAACTTTTGCCTAGTATATGCATTTTTGGAAATATTATTTGGAGAACTACACAGAAAAATTCAGACAATTGCAAATTTCAATTGAGTCTCCTGTCATCTGAGTCTCCTGTCATTTTGAAAATTGCAGAGTTGATAAATTCTCGTTTACATAGGGACTGAATTGCATTTCTCCTTCTTCCCTAGCAGTCAGGGGATTGTTTCAGGCCAAGCCCTGGTAGGGATTGAGAAGAAGTTTGCTAACTTCACAAGCTGAAATGCCTCTAATCCTTCAACAATTGCACTTCTCTGAATTTTGTGTTGCAGTCCCTCCCCAACTAATATTCTATAGGAAAGTGCACACAAATATCATATTTTGGTGAAAACAATGTACAACAGTATATTTTATATGGGGAAACAGCTTGCAACCTGCCCTGTGTGTAGGAGATAAAATTGCATACAAACGTATTTGGTGCATGAAAATGTGCATGAATTTTTATGCTGTCTTTCCTTAAGAAACCGAAACAAACCAGCTAACTAACAAAACCCAAGAACCCTTGCAAAGTGTTGTGGAAATAGGGTGAACTGAACTTAGGATCCCCAAAGGCCTGGAAACGATGCCTTATGAGGAACGGCTTAGGGAGCTGGGTATGTTTAGCCTGGAGAAGAGAAGGTTAAGGGGTGATATGATAGCCATGTTCAAATATATGAAAGGATGTCATATGGAGAAGGGATAAGTATTGTTTTCTGCTGCCCCAGAGAAGTGGACACGGAGCAATGGACTCAAACTTCAAGAAAGAAGATTCTACCTCAACATTACGGAGAACTTCCTGACAGTAAGAGCTGTTCGGCAGTGGAATTTGCTGCCAAGGAGTGTGGTGGAGTCTCCTTCTTTGGAGGTATTTAAGCAGAGGCTTGACGGCCATATGTCAAGAATGCTTTGATGGTGTTTCCTGCTCGGCAGGGGGTTGGACTGGATGGCCCTTGTGGTCTCTTCCAACTCTATGATTCTATGAAATAAGGAGAACTGAAATTGACAGATTTATCCATCCGTAGGCCTGGGTAGGCTGAGTCTACTCTCCCCTTTTCTAGGGTAGGTAACACTGACCCCTCCAACTTGGAAAAGGCAAAATAGAACAAACATCAGTATAAGAAACCAGCTTTCCTCTCATTTCCTTCCCACATGATTTCTATTATGATCTATTTTTATTAATTTTCCAATTAAAAACAATTATATCTCATTCATTATTTCAAATTATACAAATACATATCAATCAAACCGAATGTTATGCCAAATCATCTAAAAATTTTCGGGGTTCCCATGCTTCAAGAAATTGGGGATTCCTCGCAGCTGCCCACTGCCGTCTTTTTCTAAAGTCCAAATCATCACTCAAAGTCTATTATAGTCCCGATCTTTCACTTACAGTCACAAAGATGTTTTCCTCTCATCCGATTTTTCCCCAGCTGCTGAGATAAGTATCAAACGAGATTTCACATATGTTCTTTCTCCTGTGTGAGTTAATCAGTCCGGCCTCCCCATAATCTTCCCACATGATTTCCATTCTCCTCCCTACTGCTCACCATGCTGCTCTTAGGTTGGAGATTCATGGTTTGGCACCTCAGCTTCTTTTGGTGCTTGTTTGCAGTATTTATTACTGGTAGAATTCAGGAATAACACCTGTTGGCACAGATTTTCTTGGGAACCATTTACTGTACTTGCCGAGCATACACGCACAAGATAAATCAAAATAAGCTTTACTGCATACGTGTGTGTGTGTGTGTGTGTGTGTGTGTTCGCACGTGTGTAATGAAATTCCATTTGGTGAATGATGTGATGGTTATTTTTTAAAGTAAGCATATGGTAACCACAATGGGTGTGCATTGCTTTTGGAAAAATCCCAAACTCACAGTCAAAGAACAATGCCTCGTAGGTATTTAGGGCTTGTTAGAAGCAAAATGGGATCTTGTGGCACTTCTGTGATCTTGACATTTAAAAAAAGAAAAGCTGCAGATGAAAGCAAATGTAGTGTTCTGAAGCTTACCATAATGCTAGGTTGGGATGATGGGGGATTTTTGAGCAAACAGTAGGGTGGGGAGAGTACATGGAGGATTGGCGGAAGAACTCAGTTTTAACAGACAGGTCTAGTTATTTGCAGCAGGTCCTTCTGTGCATGATAGACTGAGCCAGGCTAATCTTCCCTTTACAAACATGCTCCTTTCAGTAGCCACTGACTTCCAGGTTTCTGGTAGCAGATCCAGAGTGTACCTCTTTTTTTGTAGTTCCTGGGATGTTTTCCACCTTAAACATTGGCAGGAAGATCAGCCCTTAAATGTTGACTTCATCCAAACATGCTCAGAAGATTTCAGGACGAAGGAGTTTCTATTGTACAGATAGTCACGGGAGCCTTGATTCTGAATCTGATCAAAGCCTAACAAGTATTCTGAGAAATACATTGGGAATTCTGTTAGAGCATTGCTCTCTGGGTGACCTGGAGCAGACGGCATCAACAGCGATCATGGCACAGAATGAGAAATGCTCTTGTGGGAAATCCTTGTATGCTTCAATGTGTCACAAATGCTTCAACATGTCAGGGTTCTGCTTAGGCTGGTAAATGCCCCACTGTTCAAAATTATCCTCAGCACTTGCTGGAGCCATTCACAAGACCAGCATAACATGTCCAAACCCAGCTAAGAAGTCAACTGCTTTGAGGTTTCTTTTACAATCAAGTGGTATACAGTACATATAAATTATGTGAAATTAATCAAATTAACCACAGGAATAGGGACCCAGGTGGCGCTGTGGGTTAAACCACAGAGTCTAGGGCTTGCTGATCAGAAGGTCGGCGGTTCGAATCCCTGCAACGGGGTGAGCTCCTGTTGCTCGGTCCCAGCTCCTGCCCACCTAGCAGTTCGAAAGCACATCAAAGTGCAAGTAGATAAATAGGGACCGCTCCAGCGGGAAGGTAAACAGCATTTCCGTGCGCAGCTCTGGTTCGCCAGAAGCAGCTTTGTCATGCTGGCCACATGACCTGGAAGCTGTCTGCAGACAAACGCTGGCTCCCTCGGCCTATAGAGCGAGATGAGCGCCGCAACCCCAGAGTCGGACACGACTGGACCTGATGGTCAGGGGCCCCTTTACCTATACCTAACCACAGGAATGGGCCGAGCAGCTAATTGCATCCCATTTTGGTCTTGCAATTGCAGTGAGATAATTCCATCTTCTTCTACCCTATTGGTTCTCTTCTTCTGTCCCACCCTGCTGTATTTTGCCCACATTTTGTGTGCACATTCTGCACCATCTTCAGTCTCTTTCAATGCATTCACTCAGGTGCATGGAGCCCAGATTTGCCTTTTATCTGTTTTCCTTGTTTTTAATCCAATCTCATGAGCAAATCTGAGGGCACTCAGGACTTCTTGTGGGCTTCCCAGAGGCATGCGGGAACAGACTACTATTCCCAGAATACATAAGCATCCAGCAAAGCTCTTCTGATGTTCTCATAGTCTTACTGTTGAGAGACCTACCGCTGAATATCAGTTCCCACGTCTCAACCCTTTCATTTGAAAACCTAGCTGGCTGAGACTGATATTTTCTTCTCTTTCCTTTTGAACTGCTTCTGTGGATTTATGGAAGCCTGGGCTCAGTGGTGGCATCATCCTTCATCACTGCTAAGTCCGTATAATTACACAGAATTATAGACACACTTCCCATCAACGCCGAAAATGATAATGGGAGCATCAATTATTCCTCTCATAAACCTGCTTAAATAACTTTTAAAAACGCTGTGTTCAGTAGGTAACAGTGGTGAATAAAGGGAATTTACTGGCTGCTGAGTTATTAGGAGCGTGTAAATACTACAATCTGTAATGCATAGTGGCTTCTAACACAGGAGAACAGTTCCACTTAAAGGGTGATAGGCAGGCAGGTGTCATTGGATTTGCATAATATGGGTTCCCCATGCTGTGGATGCTTTCAGCACTACCCATAGTGCATACAACTTTATCCTTGGATATCACCTGAGTCCAGGAGAAGGGCCATAGCCCAGTGGTACAGCAATTGTTCTACATGCAAAAAGTAGACAATACTGGACTAGATGAACCAATGTTCTGACTCACAGTATATAGCAGTTTGCCATATGTTGGATATACTTGGTTTGGCACCTAGGGTATAGGAGAGAGGGAGGGAAGAAGTCCCAAGGTCCAATGGGGCTCAGACCCCCATATGACTAATTTATAGGGGCAGAAGATGAGTGGCAGGCAGTTGAGCCAGCTGCAGGTAATATAGTCCAATGACAGAAAGTCAGGTTATAGAAGGGCGTTATAGAAATTTAATAAAATAAATAAATCACAAATCTCCTTTCTTGGAGGTTTTTAAACAGAGGTTGGGTGGCCATATGTTATGGATGCTTTAGTTTAGATTCCCGCATTGCAGAGGGTTGGACTTAGATGATCTTCGGGGGGGGGGGGTTCCCTTCCAACTATACAATTCTATTATACTATGATTCTATGCCCAGGAATAGGCAGTGACCTGGTTCTTCCAGTCTTAGGGACATTCCCTGCCTGGACTATAACTTGATTTAGATAATTATAATTTGGTCTGCAGACCCTCTTATAATAAAAATTTTCCCTTTGCAATTTTGTGTCCTGAGTCTTCTTTTGGGTGTGTTGGCGATGTCTAATTCCAAAGTGTTGGTGTAAGCAGCAACAACAGAAGGCTTGGCTTGGTCTTTTCGAACTGAGAAAGAGAGAGAAACTTAAACCAGCTCTCTCTCACACACACCCTCCCGCACATTTCACTGAACAGTTCTCTTGGAAATACCTTGAAAAGGGCAGGATATTGGACTTTGAGACAATGGGGAGAAAAATGATGTAACAAGGAAGCCTGGTGGCATTATAATGAGAAAAGGTTATTTCTGGGGAAAGGAGGAACTTTAATAAAGTCGAGCCAAATCATCTTCCAAATGCATTGTGCAATAGCTGGGCAGAATATCCACTAGGGAATATTGGGGGAGGGGGGGCACGAAGAGACCTTTTGGAAAATCTGGAACATTTTCCTGAAATACTCCTTAAGTGGGGGTGTGCGCAGGCCCCATGGGGTTTGCTTTGTATCTGTGCATTAAAAAAAATCAATCTATTTCTGAAGTGCAGTGCATGCGATCTTTCTTTGCTTTGATCTGTAATTCAGATTCTGGGCCGCTCTGTTTAAGATAGAGCTCTGTGTTTCCCCAGTCAGTATAATGGGGGATTCTAAAAACAGCTATAAATTTTTCACTTTTTGGCACAGGCATCCCTCCAGAGTGGATTGGGCCTGCCATATTGTAGAAAAATAGATCCAGGGGCTTTTGATGGGGAACCTTCCTCTGCAATCCATTTTAGGGTAATATCTTTATTAGGCCAACTAAAACTCCAAAATCTGTATTAGTTTCATGGGGGGGGGGGAGAGGGAGCAGCTGGGTTTTTCACTTGTCTTTTCTTACCTCGTAGCAACTAAGAGGTGGGTAAATGATGTGTAAATGTTGCTTTCAGTATTTTAAACCTTCCTGGTGCTTTTTTGCCAGCTAAGACAGCAGGGGCGTACCCAGGATCAAAACTAGGGGGGCAAGGGGCGGGGCCAAGGCACGGGAGGGGAGCGGCCACAAAGTGGGAACGTGGGCGGGGCTACAGAGCTCAGGTGAAACTGACTCCCTTTATGAACAGAGGAAAACTTCCCAATTGAAAGCCTCAAAGGGGGAAATGGGAGGGTGTGGGTGGGTATGTATGGTGAAAGAGGGTTGACATTTTCCCCCTGTCCCTCCCGTTAAACTGAAGACACCCTAGGAGTTCAGCAGGCTGGCCTTTCCATTGTTGTATTTTTCCTCTTGATTCGATTCTGGTGCTGTTTATATTTCCAAGAGGACTCCATCGGCTGAACACCAAAGAATTTGGTTTAACTGGGATACTGACCCCACTGTGTGAGGATTGTGTACGCGAGGTGTGTGTGTGTACCCTTATTCTGAGAGCGGCACTGCCGGCGGGGCTGGTGGGCAGAGGCGGAGGCAGAGCACAGCCCAGAGGAGTGCGAATTCGGCGTTCCTGCCCGCCGCACCCTCCAGCTTCCCGCCACGCTCTTTGGTTCCCCGCCGCGCTTGGCCTTGCCGGAGGGCACAATGGGGAGCTGGAGGGAGGGCGCGGCATGGTGGACGGGAACGCCGAACTCGCGCTCCGCCGGGCTGTGCTCCGCCTCCGCCTCTGCCCGCCAGCCCCACCGGCAGCGCCGCTCTCGCCCACGGCTGCGCCGGCACTGCTTCTGGGGGGGGCAGCTGCCCCCCCGCCCCGTACTTGGTACGCCCATGTAAGACAGACTTTCAGACTTCCAATATGCTTTACAGCATTGGGCTGTCCAGAACACTGCCTGAGGAGTTTTGAAGAGCCATGGAGTAGGGTTCTCTGTTTCGGTTTTTGTTAAAATGAAGTATTAAAGGAAATTTTAAGATAAATATTTTGATATTTTTTATTAATTTATATGTCGCTTCATGCCAAAATGGGTTTCTAAAGAATTGTGCAACTATAAAAACCAATTACACAAGCATTAAAACATAAACATCCATAATTAAGTTTGTCATTGGTATGAGCTAACAATGACAGCTCAAAGCAATGACAAACGTAGTTGGTCTCTAAGGCATTACTGGTAGTATTTTTTTTAAATTTTGTTTTGACTGCGGCAGACCAACACGGCTACCTACCTGTACCTGCAATTAAAATATACACTAAAACAGTCCCATTCAAGTGTTAACATGTAAACATCCATAACTGAAACATAATAAGATGAAACGATTACAACAGCACAAGCATTTTTGAAACCTTAAATAAAGTTTTTAACTTAATAATAATAATAATAATAATAATAATAATAATAATAATAATTTTTGCTGCTGTGCCTTCAGAAAAAAAGAAACTAGAGCTCTTCAGTTCTTCACAAAAAACATTTTGACAAGCCTCATTTTTTGAAAAGCCAACTTTCCAACCTTAAGCTCAGTTGGTAATGATGGGCTACCACCTCAGTGGCAAGTCTATAGAGACCCTGAGTAGCCCTGGGGGACCTATCCCAGGCATTTTTCTCTGCTGTCACCACTCACTTAAGCATCACCTGGGATCCCTACTGCCTTATGGTGCCCTTCCTGAGAATAGGGGAATAGCCAAAAGAATTCCAAATATTATGCCTGGCAACTTCAGCCCATCTCCCCTCCTGTATCTTCCTTCCTGTTCAGTTCCTGCATGAAGGAGAGGATGGAGCTTCTGGGGTGGTGCCCCAACTCCCTAGAAAGTCTAGACACATTACAATTTTGGGTGCCAGGGTAAGACTAAGGGTAGGAAATTTTAAATGAGCTTCAGGGGGTTATTTGGCTACTTCTGTTGGTTTAGCTCAGGCATCCCCAAACTGCGGCCCTCCATATGTTTTGGCCTACAACTCCCATGATCCCTAGCTAACAGGACCAGTGGTCAGGGATGATGGGAATTATAGTCCAAAACATCTGGAGGGCCGAAGTTTGGGGATGCCTGGTTTAGCTGTTACTTTTGGTTTTTGTTTTCTAATAGATTACGATTCGCTTTTAATGCATTTAATTACAGTTATTATAACTGTATAATGCCCAAGGATCCATTTAGATGAAGCATGATTTGAAAATAAATATATAGACCATGCTCTTGGAGCAATTCCTGAGACCAGTCACAGGAGCATGGCAGCCTTATACTGTGTCAGACCATTGCTCCATTGAGCCCAGTAATGTCCACATTGGCTGACAGCAGCCCACCAGGTTTTTAGGCTTAGGTTTTCCCAGCCCTAGGGGACCCAGGTGGTGTTATGATTAAACCACTGAGCCTAGGGCTTGCTGATCAGAAGGTCGGCGGTTCGAATCCCTGTGACGGGGTGAGCTCCCGTTGCTTGGTCCCAGCTCCTGCCAACCTAGCAGTTCGAAAGCATGTCAAAATGTAAGTAGATAAGTAGGAACCGCTACAGCAAGAAGGTAAACGGCGTTTCCATGTGCTGCTCTGGTTTGCCAGAAGCGGCTTTGTCATGCTGGCCACATGACCTGGAAGCTATACGCTGGCTCCCTCGGCCAATAATGCGAGATGAGCGCGTGCGCGCAACCCCAGTCGGTCACGACTGGACCTAATGGTCAGGGGTCCCTTTACCTTTACCTTTCCCAGCCCTAACTGGAGATGCCATGGGTTGAAACAGGGACCTTCTGCATACAAAACAGATCTTCAACTACTGAGCTATGTGACCTGAGCTCAGGAGTAGGGACCTTGTGGGGCTACAGATACCACTGGACTCCAGCTCCCTCGTCCCTGATCATTGGTCATGCTGGCTGTGACTTATGAGAGTTGGAGTCCAGTCACATTGGGACATAGCTGCCAAGTTATCCCTTTTTTACAGGGATTTTCCCTTATGCTGAATAGGCTTCCTTGCGAGAAAAGCGAAAACTTGGCAGCTATGCATTGGGAGGGCTGGAAGTTCCCCACCCCTGCTCTACCTCAACATAGCCTGCACCTGGAAAGGAGGTTGAGCAACAGATGGGTCTTCCATGCAAATCTCCTGCTGCTCTTGCTTTGGATGAGTCGCAGCAGCTGAGAGTGAGGGCTGCATGATGGAACGCAGCTGCAAATGAGCCTTTATTAGCTTTCACTGTCTATCTCAGATACTGGAGGTCTTGTAAACAGCTACACTTATCTCTCCAGTTCAGCGTTTAGATGATTTCCATAATAAGCTGTGTTGAACGGAGAGGCCTAGAGGGGTCTCAGGGCTTTGTGAGATGCAACGTGTTCTCCAAATCTGATGTCTGTAAAGGTGATGGCAATTGTGTTAACGGAGGAGAAGAACACGATCAACATGCAGCAGCTGCTGGGAAGTCAGTCTTGTCTGCAGCTGCTTTCTGTGCAGTAGACAGTGACAGCCATTGGCTGCAGGCTCTGGAAGCGCGAAGGCGAGGTATTAGAAAACATTGTCTGGAAAAAGGTACTCGGATTTGCAGTCAATCAATCTTCTGTTCACAGCAATAAGAAACCTGTTAAAGCAAGACTGAAACACAGACTCTCCGCTAAGTCAGCATGATGCAACAGTTAAAGGGCCAAATCAGCATAAATTCCCCTTCTTAAAAATCCCTTTTTCTTTTTTATGAGGATAATTACCTTATTATGTATTTTTAAAATAAAAATAAAAATCTTCTCATTTATTTGCAAATACAAAAAACAAAACATGAAGCTAACAACAACAGTTATAGAAGAAGAAGGAATAAAATTAAAAGATAACATAATAATAATCATAGAAAGCTTAATATTTGGTCCATCTTTGTGCTTGTAGGGTTGTAAGGCATGAGGAACATATTGGCATATGTGGTGGAGGTGTAACTACGTAGGTAAGTTCTGGAATAGGTTGTCATGGAGATTGGTATTACTGTTAGCAAACAGATTACCTTGGATGCTAAAGCTATATCTCTTATCCATTTTCATTGGTGCCAATGTTGATCTTACTTCTCTTCCCCCCCCCAATTATTTTTTATAAATTTTCCAATTTTAACCCTATACAAACACCAATTGATTCTACATTAATACAATTTCATTAAAGTGATTTCCCGCATGCTGTGCTTGATGCATCCAATATGATCTAATATTACTACGTTTCATAATCTTATTAACTTCTAGTTACATTCCGTTTAACAAATTAATCACTTAGACAACAGCTGCATTCTTAATTATTTCTATTCATGTTATTATGTTATTTCTCCTTTCATAGAACTTCAAGTGAGAAAGTCTGACTCTTTTTTTCAGTCTGCATGTAACAATCTAGTACAGTTGTACCTCAGAAGTCGGACACCTTGTGACTCGAATGTCGGCTCGAACGTTTTGGCTACCGAATGCCGCAAACCCGGAAGTGAGTGTTCCGGTTTGCAAATGTTCTTTGGATTCTGAATGTCTGGCGTGGGTTCTATGGGTTCCAATTGGCTGCAGGAGCTTCCTGCAGCCAATGGGAAGGCGTGCCTTTGTTTCTGGATGTTTTCAAAGTCGAACGGACTTCCAAAACAGATTCCGTTCGACTTCTGAGGTACGACTGTCCAATTGTTGATTTCATTGACCTTGTATGCTGCCACGTCCTTGAGCTTCTCCTGCTGCTGTTGTTACTTTCCCAGCATAATTCAGGGTGGAGCTATGATCTCAAGGTTAGCTCCTACCAGGGGAGTCTTACCCATAGAGGCTAGTGGCATGGGGCGCCAGGGCGCCAAGTTTTGGAGGGCGACAGGGAAGAGGCGGAGGGAAGAGCCTCTGTCTGCCATGTCCAGCATGGCACGAAGCGGCCAGCTTAGCTGGGAGGCGCCGCATCCAGCCTCTGCCTCTTCCCCACCAGAGGAGCTGCCCTCCAGCTGCTGCCTGCCTCCTCCAGCCCCGCCAGCAGCGCCGTCCTCCCTAAAAAAAGTCTGGGAAACGGGGGGGGGCACACCGGAGGGAGCTTTGTACCATGGCGCCGGATATGCTTAAGATGGCCCTGGCTCCTACTTCCTCACCTTAGCTCCATTCCATAATGCTTAGGCAGTTCCAGATAAACAACAGCCCACTCCTTCCTTCTGATCAGTTGAAATCTTGAAGATTTGCCATTTCCTCCTCAGTCTGGGAAGGGAGAGCTGTTTCAAAGCTGATGATCTGGCAGTGCTTTCCTTTTGATTCATCAGCATCCTTAGAGCCCCTGCACCACTTTTCAGCCACAGCCACCAGAATCCTTTCATCTTTATGGCTGCATTTTATTCTTGGCCAATATCCTTTCTCTTAGGTTATGTCTCAACTCCTTTTAGTCTCTTTCCTTTTTCCATTGTTTTGGGGCCTGTGTGTGTGTGGATCAGCTCTAGTTTCCCAGCATGATCAAACAATAGATATCCCCCCCCTTCATTCCCTTTAAACCACACACAGCTTCAACTCTTCTTTTAATTTCAATATTACACCATCGTCACTTGTATATCTTTAAAATTTGCATTTGGATAGGGTTGTCATAAATGTAGAAACTTCCATAATATAAAGAAGAAGAAGAAGAAGAAGAAGAAGAAGAAGAAGAAGAAGAAGAAGAAGAAGAAGAGGAGGAGGAGGAGGAGGAGGAGGAGGAGTAGTAGTAGTAGTAGTAGTTTGGATTTGATATCCCGCTTTATCACTACCCGAAGGAGTCTCAAAGCGGCTAACAATCTCCTTTGCCTTCCTCTCCCACAACAAGCACTCTGTGAGGTGGGAGGGGCTGAGAGACTTCAGAGAAGTGTGACTAACCCAAGGTCACCCAGCAGCTGCATGTGGAGGAGCGGAGACACGAACCCGGTTCCCCAGATTACAAGTCTACCGCTCTTAACCACTACACCACACTGGCTCACAATAAACAATAGCCAAGGAGTTCCCTCTCTGCCAACCACACAGGATAAAATATTTTCTCCATTTCAAACCTCAGGTCAATGCACCAAGATAGTACACAATTATGGTGATCACATCCCCTCCACTGCACACCTTACTTCATGTCAACAAAGATCCAATTATTAGGAGAACCTCTGCTTCTGAAGTGCTTAGCACCCAGCGCCTCCGTCTGCCCCCACGTTCCATGTGGGAGTGAGCCATTGAGGCAATCTACAGGCGAGCCCCTTCCTCCTGTACCCCAGGATGCATTCCAGGGAATGATTTAACCCCCTTTGTTCCCTTTTCCTTTGATGTTGAAAGAGCCTCCACCATTCAGGCAGACAGGAACTGGAAACCTGATCTTGCTTCTCAACAGTATCTGCTGGTGGCTGCTCATTTAGCAATTTCTCAAGGATGGAAGGATGCATCTTGTTACACTATGGATTTATGGGTTTTAGAAAGTCATGTTCATTGCTATTTCTGAAAAACGGACTCATAAAATGTATGCTGCAAGGGGTGTTGCAGACTCCCTTGACTTTGCTTCTGCTTGGGGGCTGTTTGTGATTTATATGACCAAACTATCTCATAGTTGCACATTCCTACTAAATATGAGTTTATTTTGCAACATTCATGATTTTCTCTCTCTCTCTCTCTCTCTCTCTCTCTCTCTCTCTCTCTCTCTCTCTCTCTCTCTGTGTGTGTGTGTGTGTGAAACTTCTATTCCACTACAGAATATATTTTATGCTACTCATTCTTAGAAAAAACAACAACAACAAAATCACTTAATCACTTAAATGAGGGCAGATGGGAAATGCTAATCCCCAAGACTCTCCTCAACAACCTGCCCTTGCATATTGGAGGCCCCATGACCACCCAGTTCCCTAAGGTGCAAATACGTAGACAATGCACAGCATGTTGGTTTTGGATCAGATAAGGTCACAACTTCATTGCTTACAGATGTGAAGGTTTGGCCATAGGCATTGTGGTAAGCAACTGTGTATGTCACTCCCACCCAATCACTGGGAGTGTTTCTAAGGGTGAAGCCAACGGGAGGGGGGAGCCCTATGACCTACATCAAATTGGGGCATCCCTCAAGCGGCCCCTTTTGGAGGAGTGGTATGGCCCTAGCCCGCATCTGGACATCAGACAGGAGACACTCCTCCCGGGTCTTTTTAGCAGGATACCCTTACCCATGGAGGGGCAGGCAGAGGCTACACCCCCCCCCCAACCAAGGCTAGGCTTACCCAATGCTTATCTACCTTACAAAGTTGTGGTGATTGCTATGAGGTAGGCGAAAATCCAAATGGCAGCACCCCTGAAAATCCTGCCCGGTCCCTGAAAATAGGCAACCAACATTGTCCATAGTAAGATCGTACCATCCACAAAACCCCTAAACTGAAGGAGAGTGGGTGGGAGAACTGGCGCAGCAAGAAAGGACCAAAAGGCCCAGCAGGCTGGGTATTTATCCTTGCCCTGCCCTGGGCGTGGAAACAAGCACCACTATTGGCCAGTTGGTCCTGCACCCAGAGGAACGCCCACCAATTCCTGCCACCACTGGCCAATTGGGCGACAGGAGGACAACCTGGCCTGCAGTAGGCCAGTTCACTGAGGAGGCCCGGGGCCCTCCTGCAAAGCCACCAACCCCAAGGGGAGCAAATGGACTTCTCCTTGAGTGTTCCTTGAGTTTCTTTGCCTGGCTGGAATGTGTCTTGGAGTTCTGATCATGCCTCTTGCTTGCCTGGATGGAGGATAGAGAGGGGCAGTGCAAGTGTGTGCAGAAACTAGCCTGCTACATTTACTTCCATTGCTGTGCCCACTATTGCCCCTGGCTTTCACTGGCATGTGTCCCCATAAGGTTGACCGGAAGGAAAACCAACCCTCTGGATG
This sequence comes from Zootoca vivipara, assembly GCF_965207765.1. NCBI lineage: Eukaryota > Metazoa > Chordata > Lepidosauria > Squamata > Lacertidae > Zootoca > Zootoca vivipara. The sequence goes on along the minus strand of NC_142585.1, from coordinate 45,035,473 downwards.
AAGAAGGTTCCACACTCTTGACTTAAATGAATGTATTTCCTTCAAATCACATCTTCATGAAAACATTGATCTAAGCAGGGCCATCCCAAGATATTTTGGCACTTGAGGCAAATGACAGAATAGTCCCACCCCCTCCCCATCAGGGAAGAAGGGGTGAGTGAACATTAAGAATGAGGGGTGGTGATAAAGATCTACACCCACAGCTGCCCCTGTGGATTCCGTTACCTGAGGAGGTTCCCTCACTTTGCCTCATGGCCGGGCCAGCTCAGGATCTAAGTCCTAATTCATACAAGGGCGTGAACAAGGGATTATTTCATTAGCCAAGAACTGTAATAGATGGTATATTTTAGCATTTAATGTTTAGCTTTCAAATGTTTTGCCGTGATGGTTGTAACAACTTCTTTTACTTTCTCTGTGGCCTCTCAATAATGCAGCTTTCAATGCAGATGTATTTCTAGACTCAGATCACAATGCCCAAGGATCTCTGATTATAATCATAGGCTTCGAAGAGCCAGAATTTGATTCTGTGAGAACAATGTTAAAAAAAATAAAAATAAGGATGGAGGTCTTGTTTACATGTCAATCATGTTTGTTGCATATTAAATCTAGTTTAGTAGAATAGCCTGGGATGGCTATGTAGGAAATGCTCAAATAGGGTAATTGAACATAAATCTGTGCAGCACCACTCACACTTTTCAGGCACAGACATGCTGAAATGCTTGTTTCCATTTCACAAGTAAATAGAAATTCCTCTGCGGATTCATGGCTTACATTTCCAGTGTTGTTTATCTTCCAAGGAATATAAATGCATACAATGGCAGTACCAGAGAGGACAATTTTGTCCTTGTCATTTTGAGTGAAGGTGCATGGGAAGGAAAGGGCTGGATGCCCATCGAGCCAACTGGGAGAATGCATGGCGATACCAATTTAAGGCAGCCACTCTCCCCTCCCCAGGAACACTTGTAAGCCTTTATATCCATGAAGAAAAGGACAAGCTGGTCATTAGTAAGGCTGAGTTGAAGATGGCTGAGGAATCTGTTCTTTGTGAATTCCTACCAGTGGTGGCGGGGGATGGCAATGCTAGGTGGAGCTACAGCCAATGACAGACCCAACTAATTCTAGTTTCCTCCCTGTTGAATCCATAGCCTTGGTTTGTTTGTTGTTGTTTAGTTGTTTAGTTGTGTCTGACTCTCCTGTCTTCCACTGCCTCCCGCAGTTTGGTCAAGCTCATGTTGGTAGCTTCGAGAACACTGTCCAACCATCTCGTCCTCTGTCGCCCCCGTCTCCTAGTGCCCTCAATCTTTCCCAACATCAGGGTCTTTTCCAAGGATTCTTCTCTTCTTATGAGGTGGCCAAAGTATTGGAGCCTCAGCTTCACGATCTGTCCTTCCAGTGAGCACTCAGGGCTGATTTCCTTCAGAATGGATAGGTTTGATCTTCTTGCAGTCCATGGGACTCTCAAGAGTCTCCTCCAGCACCATAATTCAAAAGCATCAATTCTTCGGCGATCAGCCTTCTTGATGGTCCAGCTCTCACTTCCATACATCACGATTGGGAAAACCATAGCTTTAACTATACGGACCTTTGTCGGCAAGGTGATGTCTCTGCTTTTTAAGATGCTGTCTAGGTTTGTCATTGCTTTTCTCCCAAGAAGCAGGCGTCTTTTAATTTTGTGACTGCTGTCACCATCTGCAGTGATCAAGGAGCCCAAGAAAGTAAAATCTCTCACTGCCTCTATTTCTTCCCCTTCTATTTGCCAGGAGGTGATGGGACCAGTGGCCATGGTCTTGGGTTTTTTTATGTTGAGCTTCAGACCATATTTTGCGCTCTCCTCTTTCACCCTCATTAAAAGGTTTTTTAATTCCTCCTCACTTTCTGCCATCAAGGTTGTGTCATCAGCATATCTGAGGTTGTTGATATTTCTTCCGGCAATCTTAATTCCGATTTGGGATTCATCTAGTCCAGCCTTTCGCATGATGAATTCTGCATATAAGTTAAATAAGCAGGGAGACAATATACAACCTTGTCGTACTCCTTTCCCAATTTTGAACCAATCAGTTGTTCCATATCCAGTTCTAACTGTAGCTTCTTGTGCCACATAGAGATTTCTCAGGAGACAGATGAGGTGATCAGGCACTCCCATTTCTTTAAGAACTTGCCATAGTTTGCTGTGGTCGACACAGTCAAAGGCTTTTGCATAGTCAATGAAGCAGAAGTAGACGTTTTTCTGGAACTCTCTAGCTTTCTCCATAATCCAGCGCATGTTTGCTATTTGGTCTCTGGTTCCTCTGCCCCTTCGAAATCCAGCTTGCACTTCTGGGAGTTCTCGGTCCACATACTGCCTAAGCCTGCCTTGTAGAATACTGCAATACTTAAAATCTTTAAATACTGATTTCGCTTATTTACAAGAAACACATTTGTTGGAACAAAACAAAAAAGTGTTAATGAAGGATTGGGTAGGAATGGTATATGCTACAAATTATAATTCCAGTGCCAGAGGCGTTGCTATCTTGATATGAAAAGAATTGAGGGTAGATATACTGTACAACAAGTTATTAGGATCAAAATGGACACTATTTAATTTTGTGTGTGAAAATTGCCAAAATGGTAATAATGTTGATTAATATATACAGTGCTACCTCGACTTACGAATGCCTCGACTTACGAAAGTTTCGACTTACGAAGTCCGCTAACCCGTAAGTATTTTTGCTGTGTCTGTGTTCTGCGCATGCGCATGTGCAAAGTGGACGCTTCGACTTACGAAGGATTCGACTTCTGAAGAGTGTCGCGGAACGGATCACCTTTGTAAGGCAAGGTACCACTGTATGGGGCAAATATAGACTCCCCAGATGTGTTGTATCAATGTTTTAGTCATCTAAGTCAAAGTACATATGATAAACTTATAATATTCAATTGGTCCTAACTCGGATAAAAACACACTTCCATGAAGAAAGATTCATTAGAGAAACTCTCAAAAAGTACATGCAAGAGTTGAATCTGGTTGACTCTTGACACTGAAAGGAAGTTTACGTTTTATAGTCAAGTATATAAAAATTGTTTTAGGTTGGATTTTTTCTTAATATTAGCGTCCTTGTACCATCAAATTCTAGACTTTGGTATTAACGTATGTTGTGTATGTGATCACAGTGCAATTAGCTTGAATTGGAAGTCTTATAATACAGCTAAGATACTAAGAAAGTGGTATATTAACTTCTCACTACTTAATGATGACCAGTTTGTAAAACAAAAGAAGACTGAGACTGAACAATTCTTTGATATAAATACTGAGACTTTGACCGCTAGGATATATATGAATGGGAAGCGTATATATAAAGGTTTTTTTAGACGTCGAATTATAGCGTACTCATCACATAAAAAAAAAAAACCTTAGAAATAGTAAGGGAAAAAATTGAAAGAGGAATTAAATGACTTAAGGACATTAATAGTTAATAAGATGAATTGTAAATATATGAAGGAAGAAATTTGAGCTAAATAATATATTGTCTCAACAAGTTGAATTCATGCTTATGTGTACAGGGCAAAAGTATTGGGAATCAGGTGAAAGGACAGATCCTTGCAAATCGACTTATGCAAAAGAAAGAAGTGTCAATAATCTCACAAATTAGAGGTGAATCAGGTGGAGTGCATACATCTCCAACTGCGATTAATAACCAGTTCCTAAAATTCTATTCGGACCTATTCTATTCAAACCAGAAGAGGTATCAGAAGAAGTCTTAGAAATTATTATTATTATTTTTTTTAAAAAAATAAAACTCCCAGGGCTAGAAAACACACAAAAACAACTATTGATGTCTCCAGTATCAGAAGTCAAGATTAGGGAAACAATCTCAAATATGGCAAATGGCAAAGCACCAGGGCTAGGTGGCTTTCCAGTGGAATGGTATAAAACATATATTGATCTCCTGTCACCTAGATTATATCAGTTATATGATGAGATATTTAGAGAAGGAATCAGCTCAACATTATTCATCCAGGCTTACATTACTGTTATTCCAAAGCCCAACAAGGACCTGACACAATGTGCCACTATCACCCAATTTCTTTGATAAACATTGATACAAAAATCTTAACAGCGATATTGGCAAACAGATTACAAGGAGTAATACCAACTATTATTAAAAATGACCAAACAGGTTTATAAAGACGAGACAAGCTGCAGATAACATCAGGCTGGTAGTGGATTTGATCAATTTAAACAGGAACAGTGAAGACAAATAAAAAAATTAAAAAATAAAATTCCTTCCAGTAGCACCTTAGAGACCAACTAAGTTTGTCATAGGTATGAGCTTTTGTGTGCATGCACACTTCTTCAGATACACTGAAACAGAAGTCACCAGACCCTTATACAGTATATAGTCAGATAGTCAGAGGGTGGGGAGGGGTGTTACTCAGAAGGGTGGTGGGAATGGGTGATTGGCTGGTAGGAGTGGTAAACCTGTTGATGACTGTTAACAACTGCAATTGGTCTTGCAGGAAAAAGCAAGGGGTGAGTGAAGATTTAGCTATACTATCCTCTAGATGCAGAAAAAGCTTTTGATAAGGTCCACAAACTATATATGGAAAAAGTACTACAAAAATTTGTTTTTCAATTAGACTTTATAAAATGGATAAACATATTATTGCTCTCCTACATCTAGAGTTAAGACAAACGGCATAATGTCTGCACCTTTCACATTATCCAGAGGTACTAGGCAAGGCTGCCCACTTTTGCCTTTGCGTTTAAATATCTGTTTGGAGCCTCTGGCATGTACTATTAGACAGCATAAGGAAATCTTTGTTGTAATTCATACCTCACTTGACTACAAACTGGTAATGTTTGTAGATGATATTCTTCTGTTTATCACGAAATCTCACAGTACTGTCCCAATATTAATGCAAAATATAGATGTTTTTGGCAATATCTTTGTATACACTATACTGTAAACTCGTCCAAATCAGAGTTGATGTTAATAGGAAATAACTTTTTGGTTCAACTATTTAAACAATACCAATTTCATATTTGCAAAGACAACCTTGAATATCTAGGCATATTAATACCACAATACTTATCTAAATTTGTTTATGTCATTAAACACCAACAAACTATATCATGAGGTATCAATAGACATTGACAGATGGGAGTCATTGAACCTGACCTTGGGGGGGGGGAGTGAATGTTCTTAAAATGGACATAATACCTAGACTAGTTTATATCTTAAGAGGAATTCCAATTCAAATACCGAGCAAATACTTTCTCAAAATTAAATCTTGGTTTAGAAAATGCCTTTGGGGCTCTTCAGTTCCAAGAATATCTATGCAAAAAATGCAAATACTGATAAAAGGAGGATTTGGGATCCCAGACTTAGAATTGTATCACCAAGCACTTAATACTAAAGATGCTATTGGAACAATGACATCAGTTTGAATGATATGGCACCACATGCCCAAAAAATATAAATTTGACCTTTTTTCCTATGGCAAAATGACTTTGTGGGGAAGCCCGTCTTTAAAAATCGGGGAGAAAATGGTCATGTGGAAGAGGTGGATGAATTTGGGTATATTAACGTTAGACCAGTTGATAAACGAAGATGAATTTTAAACATATTCCATTTTAAGAAACAAATACAGATTACCCACAAATGCTCAATGGCAATATCTCCAGATAAAACACTTGCTGACAACCTCTACGGACCAGCAGCTTTTACAGTCTCAGGGACCCCAGAGATATTGAAGCAGTTGATTAATTCTTACACAAGAACAAAAAGCTAGACACCAACATATATGCATCTTTGTTATTAGCAAATGAATTTGATAGACAGGTATTGAGGGAGGATTGGAATAAAGAAATAGAGATCTCAGTTTCAACCACATGGTGTTTTAACTGCTATAACAAGGGTGTCTCTGGAGCTTAATTTGAGGCTCATACAACAGAAAATAATATTCAGAATATACTGGACCCCATTACGTTTGTTTTAAAAAGGGCTATCTAAGGCATCTAACTGTTGGAGATGTAATAGGGATAATGCTTCTCTAAAACATGTGTTTTTTCATTGTCCTATAATAAAATATTTTTGGCAGAAGGTAACTGAAACTATCAACAGAACTGTACGGATCAACTTTACATTTGCAAAGCAAAATATCCTCTTGAATTATATACCCAGCAAATGGAACCTTACAAAAGGACAATATGAGTGGACTCTCTGTGCGCTTACCATGGCAAAAAAAACCTGATACTAATGAATTGGGAAAATAAAAATGCGGCTCCCTTTTACGATTGGATCAAAGACTTATACAAACTCGCAACATATGAACAACTTGCATATAAATGCAGACTTGCCATGGGCAAATTCAATGAGATTTGGAATCCATTCGTACAAATACTGTAATAGGTTAAGATCTGGTGAAGTACAACAACCGCCTTGTAAAACATATTTTTGGGTTTCCCCCCTCCCCCCTTTGTTTCTCCTTCTGCATGGGTTCTGTTTTTCTCTTTTCTGTTTGCATCTCACCATGTCTGGTGTACAGGTACCCCCTGATCACATGACCTGGAAGCTGTACGCCCACTCCCTCGGCCAATAGAGCAAGATGAGTGCCGCAACCCCAGAGTCAGTCATGACTGGACCTAATGGTCAGGGGTCCCTTTACCTTTTACCCCTGACCACTAGGTCCAGTCGCGGACGACTCTGGGGTTGCGGCGCGCATCTTGCTCTATAGGCTGAGGGAGCTGGCGTTTGTCCACAGACAGTTTCCAGGTCATGTGGCCAGCATGACTAAGCCGCTTCTGGTGAACCAGAGCAGCGCACGGAAACACTGTTTACCTTCCCGCTGGAGTGGTACCTATTTATCTTCTTGCACTTGATGTGCTTTCGAACTGCTAGGTTGGCAGTAGCTGGGACCAAACAATGGGAGCTCACCCTATCGCAGGGATTCGAACCACCGACCTTCTGATCAGCAAGTCCTAGGCTCTGTGATTTAGACCACAGCACCACCCACATCCTGGTGTACATATATAGTTATGTACTTTTTGAACTTTCAATACAGGTGTTAATTTAAAATAAATACATAAATAAGAAAACTGTCAAATAGGGCATGTGAGGGGTACAGCCTGTGTAGAGGGGGTGTAGCTAAGGAGACTATGTGGCCTGGAAAGAGTCCCAAAAACCAACTGGAGAAGCCTGCAGAAGTGCCTTTGGCCCCTGGGGCTTAGATTTCCCACCTCCTTCTCTAATGCCCAGGAAATCAAGTGGGCAAGTCAACTGGCTTGGCAAATTTGGCAATGTGAGCTTTCTAAGAAATAAGGCTAGACACTAGGGCTCGGTCCCTCTTGCACTGTGGTACTGCAGGCCATTCTTTCATTAGTGGGAGATCTATAAGGAATTGCTAGCATTACCGAAGTCCATTAAACCAAATGCATGTGGGGAAAATCGTAGTTTGATTTAGTCAAGCAACACGGCAATATTGGCAAGATAATCACATAAAAGTGACACCATTTATGGTTGAGCTGTTTGATTTTATGTCAGTGTGTTTCAATTTCACACATTTTTATGATCATATATAGGTCTAATGTATGCATTAACCAGCGTAAAGGTTAGATAGATTGTTTTAGCATTTCAGCATAAAGATTGGAGCTGACGCACTGAGTCTGAAGAATTATAATCAGAATGCAAAGTGCGTCGCTCTGCTCCTCCAACCTGGTCTCTCTCTCTCTCTCTCTCTCTCCCCCCTCTCCCCCCCCCACTCAATTACTAGCACAGTGTGGTCTGCAAAAGAACAAACCAACTTTCTTCCAATTTACAGTAGAACCTCAAATAACAGCTGGTGTAGGTTAAGAAACACAGGTTTTTATTTGATGATGCAGAAAAGCAATGCTATTGTGTAGCAGGAAAACATGCAATCAGATCCTTTAAAATCACAAATGACTCGTAGGGCTTATCCACACTTACCTCCCCTCTGCGCTCTTCAGACATGGTCTGTGCTTTAAAGCTCCATGTCTGAGTGCTCTCTTTTTTTTTTTGTTCCCATGAAAACCTGCTCTTTACTGCAAACAGAAATCCCCACAAATCCCCAATTGCTGTTAGTTGTGTTTCTGTTTTAAAGAGTGGGTTTTCATTGGGGAAACCCTAGGGTGTAAAAAACACAACAACACTCAGACATGGAGCTTTCAAGCACTGACCTGTGCCTGGAAACATGGGACAAAAGTTGAGTGTGGATAAGCCCTTACTTAGCACTGAGAAATATATATTTAAAAAGTGTTGCTGCCCTGTTATGTAGCTGCAAATTTTGTATAAGGCAAGGCCTCTGCTAAATAAAACAACAACAGTGTTGGAGATTTCATTCATCATTCCTTCAAAACCAAAGGCAATATACAAGGGCAACCCCAGAATTTTATTTTTATTTCCCAGAAAAGTTATCTTGGAAGTGGCATGTAATTCACTGCCTTCACTTTGCAGGAGCTGTCAATAGCCTGATATGATCAGAGTGTCTGAATTTGTTGGTGGCCATGAAGCAGAATGCATTGATCAGCTGTTATGTGTTGATAATAACTGACAGCTGGCAGACGATGCCCAGTAGCTTACTTGTTTTAGTTCTGCTGTAGACAGATGTCATTTACAGAAAATAAAAAAAGTGCACGACTAAAAGCACATGCATAATTACTTTGAAATGCTATATAATAACTTTAAAAAGGTTTTAGACAGGGAAGTCCTCCAGAAGAATCATCTTAATGGAGGACAGTTTGACAATTCAAGCAAATGCCTAGAAAGGTGGTGTGCTCTCCCTTCACTGGAGTCCTTCAGGCTTTAAAGTCTGATGCAAACAAAGCTGAGTTCCAGAGTTGTGATCTATTCTGTATTTATTTTTTGAATGTAATTTGACTGTAATCTTAATATTGTGCTTAAACCCTTTACAGGCCTTGGAGGAAGGAGATTTCAATGGGAAGGTTTTTGCATGTTTAAACCTTTAAACCTCCCCCCTTAAATAAATTCAGACAAGGCTCAAATTTTGGTTTGGTTTTTGGCAGAATTTAGGCCACAACTTTATTGATTACAGCAAATGAGCGGTTGCTTAGGCTCTGGTTCGACTAGCTCCCTGCACCGTTGCAGGTAGCGCTGACCCAGGGCACCAGAATAGGTCAGCCTAGGGTGAACACCTGGATCGGTGGAAAGCCAGGAACAGACATGTCCGCCACCCAGATGTCCCCCTGGACCCAGGCACGGGTACAGCCCCCTCAAAGGGTTGACTACACCATTGAGTCCCTGGATTCCTTTAACGGAATACCCTTCACATAGGGATGGCGAGAGCGTTCCCCCATCCCTATCACCTGAACCAGAGCCTATCCGCCACACGAGCACCCGCGCTTGCTGCCAACCACTCACACCTGTAACCAATCCCTTAACCCCGCTGACACGGAGGTCAGCCATGATGAACCCCATCAAGACTGTAAAGGGACGCATTGCGGTGATGAATCACCGTCCTGCCCAAGGGCAGAACCTTCTTGGCCACTGCGCTCTGGACGCGCCTCCTGGCCCTCTCGGTGGCAGCTGGGCAACGACTTCCTCTCCATTCACGTTGCTGCAGCAGTTGTGACCAGAAAATTTTGAGTCCAGGAAGAGCTGCTTTCAACTCCTCCAAGTCCTCCTGCATGCGGGTCCACAGGCCTAAGCCGGGAGCTTCCAGCAGGTCGTTCTCACCTAGCTGCACCACCATCGCCGCAGGTGTGCCTTCCGCAGACAACTTCACCCGCACTGTTAGAAGAAGCTCCTCCTCCCAACGTGTTCCTCATCTGGACACCCAGGAGACGCACATGTGGTCAGAGAGCCTGAGCTTGCATCTGAATCCAGACTCCGCCGCCCTCTTGCCGGCCCATTGGACAATGCTGTGCCCGACTATCCAGACGTCCAAGGTGGGCAGACCTAGGAATGAACAAAACATTAGCAACTGCACCTCAACACCACTTCCGAACATAACCCTTGTATGCTTCAGATTTCCAGCGCCCCAGATCCTTAATCCTGTTGACGGACAGGCCCCAATGTGCAGCAGTGGTAGCTGCCCCAATAGGAAGGAATGTGGTGTGAACTTGCTGGCTGACAGGCCGCATCCTGTGATTACCTTACGCATAACTGCAGCAAATTGATGCCTCCTTAACAAGGAATTATTTCTGCTGAAACAAGATATGCGGAAATAATTCTGCAAAGCCAGCTTGAGGGCGATGGGAGAAAGGAAAGGGAATTCAGAATTTTTCTCAGAAGAAAAGTCTTTTGATAATTTTTTAGCCAGTCTGTTTCCTATTTATCTCAGTTTCACATTGTTCATGACTAAATCCATTCAATCATGCATTAATCTGTGATTTTCTTTTTTAATCACTATTAAATTTACATTTACATTTAAATATGCATTTTATCACAAAGCACATGACTATTTTAATCTCAGTACAAGTATATCTATACCTGTTTTACCACAGAATATATATTTTAATACATTTTTGTACCTTTTCAAAGTCAAGAACCATAGCTTTTAAAACACACACACACACACACACACACACACACACACACACACACACACACACACACACGAAAAGATAATTATGCCCTGATCTGAGTATTAATCTGAGAGGTGCGAATTAGATCAGATCACTTAAAAATGTGGATCGAACAAATAATTCTGTGTCCCTAGAAATTTCAGCTCAGCTTTTACTAAGCACATCTGATGACCCAAGTTAACATTCTAAAGCACCACACAAAGGCCTCTATTTTAAAGTCCTTTCTTTCAACTTGGGTTACTGAAGTCCTTCATTCATCTTTTTTATATGATTTTATCTCACTCAATCTCCCCCCACAACTGCATTTCTCTCTGCTTAAGTTTTCAAAAGCCTTTGAAAGACTAATGTTATAAATCCAGAATCTAATTGCCATTTTTAACAATAAAATAAAATAAAATCTTTCTTGGAGAGTCAGGGGGGACTTTCCTCTTTCTCTGTCTGAAGAGATTAGTCTTCTGCTCTATTAAAGAAATTCAAGGCGCCTCTTTAACATCTTTCTTCCCCTCCACTCCTGTGACACCTCTTTGTCTTCTCATTTCACCTCATTTCAATATGCAGCCCAATTTCAAAGCTTAATAATGATGAATAAGAGGGAGATTAGGGCATAAGGAAACATGTTAGGGAAAGATTTTTCATTCCAATTCCTGCAGGTCTCCCTGTTGGAATTGTCTGGTGCTTAGCCAGAGTGTTGACTGCCAGGGATATTCAAGACTAGGGGTCGGCAAGGTTTACCTTGCCTGGGCCAGTTCACTCCTGCGGAGATCGCTCTGTGGTCCGGATCATATCTGCACAGATGCAATTTCCGGCATCTGCGCAGACGCAATTTCCAGCGCCGCAGAAGCGAGTCCCCACTCTGCACTGTGCCTGTTTAGTGCAGAATGCGTGGACTAGCCGAGCGGGTGGCGCAGTTCGGGGGCTGTTTAAACGACCCCCCCCCTGGGCTGCTTGTGCCCCATGGGCTGCAGGTTGCCAACCCCTGTTCAAGACCATGCCCAGAGGCATGGAATGGTTTGCAGTGCTAGAGGGAGTGCAATTGGCTAAGGGTGCAAGAACATCTGGTTGTTATTTTCCTACCCCACCCTTTTCCAACAATGCCCTGGAATGTCCTGGCCATACTTAGGCCTCTAGCTTGTCTGTGCACTCTTCCTTCTCTACCCAGAGAGATTCTGGGCAAAGGTCAAGGTGTCACTAGATGCCTCATGCCACTTTCTAGTCACTTCAGCACCAACCTCAGTCGAAAAAAATGCAAAATGCAAAATTCACACACACACACACACACACACACACACACGGAGAGGCAAAGGGCCTGTATGAGGTTGCCGTGGTACCACATTGATAAACGCAGGTATAAGCAGCTGTCTTGAGTGCCCATTTTGCCTAGGTAAAGGTAAAGGGACCCCTGACCATTAGGTCCAGTCGTGACCGACTCTGGAGTTGCACGCTCATCTCGCATTACTGGCCGAGGGAGCCGGCGTATAGCTTCCAGGTCATGTGGCCAGCATGACAAAGCCGCTTCTGGCAAACCAGAGCAGTGTACAGAAACGCTGTTTACCTTCCCGCTGTAGCAGTTCCTATTTATCTACTTGCATTTTGACATGCTTTCGAACTGCTAGGTTGGCAGGAACTGGGACTGAGCAATGGGAGCTCACCCCGTTGCGGGGATTCAAACCGCTGACCTTCTGATCAGCAAGCCCTAGGCTCTGTGGTTTAACCCACAGCGCCACCTGGGTCCCCACCCCATTTTGCCTAGACACACCCAAATGTAGTTGGTGATGTTCCTAATACACTTCTCTTACATTCACAGTCAGAATACAGAAAAGCAATGAGATAAATAAGCACGTATGAGAAGGTTCATAATGCAGTGTGACTTTAAATGAAACTGGATGAAACATCAGGACTTAGATGGAAAAAAGGTAAAGTAGGCCATGCTGAAAATAATAATAATAATAATTTATTATTTATACCCCGCCCATCTGGCCGGGTTCCCCCAGCCACTCTGGGCAGCTTCCAACAAAACAGAAATTCTAAAATACAGAAATCCATCAAACATTAAAATACAGTGGAACCTCGGTTTATGAACATCTCGGTTTACGAATTTTCAGTTTACAAACCCCGCGGACCCATCTGGAACAGATTAATTCACTTTCCATTACTTTCAATGGGAAAGTTCGCTATCTTCAGTTGGGATAGAACACTTTATAAATAAATAAGCAAATTCACTATACATATCCCTAGTATATTCTGGGCAAGTCTTCACCTGCCACTTTTAGAAAAGTCACCAATAAAGAGAAAAGTCACCTCAACCCTTGGGGTGGTGAAAAAAAGGAGTAAGAGCAGGTGGAAATAAGTGACACAGAAAGTGTAATGGCTGCTCACCAGGTTTGGTGGTGGGCTGCATTTGCGGCATGGCTCGCGGCTTCCCCGCCCTCCTGAGGCCACGCTGTTCTGCCAGCCGTTGCTCCGCTCTCCTTGCCGCCGCAGTGCCTGATGGGTTCCCGCCAAACCCGATTCAAGTTCCCCACCTGTGTTTGTTTACTACAGACACCATGGTGGTGTTGCATAATGGTTAGAGTGTTGGACTAGGACCTGGGAGAGCAGGGTTCACAATCCCCACTCAGACATGAAGCTCACTGGGTGACCATCTCTTACCCTAACCTACCTCACAGGGTTGTTCTGAGGATGAAATGGGGAGGAGGCGAACCATGTGCACAACCTTGGAATCCTTGGAAGATAAAGGTGGCATATAAAAGTAATTAAAAATAAATGAATTACAGCAAAAAGAAAAAAAGTGCATAAAACCTTTTTTTTGGAATTAAAGACATTTTGAGGACTTAGTGGCATGTTACATTAAGTCTGTAATTTGTCAGGGTGTATGTGTGGGGGGAGAGGAGGGGAACTGCTGCTGCTGGGGACCATGTGGGCATGTTTACAAGAAGTGTTGAGGAGAAGAAGGGGCCAGGGCAATGTGAGCATGTTATAGCAACCATGTTTTGTGTTTACAAGAGAGCTGCCAGGCCCAGGGAGCTGGGGAACGACCATATGTGAGCATTGTTGTTTTGCTTGCAAGAAAACTGCTTGCCTGAATGAGTGGACAGGGAGCTGCGAGAACTGGCTGGCGAGAGCTGGCTGGCGTTCCCTTGGCTCAGTCACCTCACTCCCACTCCCAGTTCCAATCCCTGCCCCAAGCACCAACAGATCCCAGAGCTGAGTAGAGCGGCTTGTGAGCACTGGGTGGCAGCAGCATTATTCTTGGTGCCCAGTGGCAGGGCAGGCAAAAGGCCCACAAACTTGGGGGATGGGCAGCCCCCTCAAATACTTTTTTGGGGAGGGGGAGAGACCCCTGGCTCCACAGCAGGGTGCTTCTTGTGATTCTAAAATCTCTGGCAATAATAACATCCCTCCCCTGGGGAGATGAAAATTTTGCCACACCCCTCCTCATCTGGAAGGAAAGGAGAGGTAACATCTCCCTGGGTTAGAACATTAAGGCCCTAGGGTGATTTCACCCAGTGAGGAGAGATGGTTTCAAACCCTTCAAGCCTGCTCTGTCCCACACTCTCCTCTCTTCTTCTTGGCACCCACTCTTCCACCCTTTTGTAGTGTGGGCCTATAGGCTAGTTACCTGTTTTCCAGGTCTGAGTATGAATTGGCAGGGGCGGGGAGGAGTGAGTGTGATGTTTGTCTGTTAGTATTCCTTCAATGTGACTAATGCAGGCATCCTCGAACTTCGGCCCTCCAGATGTTTTGGACTACAATTCCCATCATCCCCGACCACTGGTCCTGTTAGCTAGGGATCATGGGAGTTGTAGGCCAAAACATCTGGAGGGCCGCAGTTTGGGGATGCCTGGACTAATGGGTATGCAAGGCAAGCCATGCATGTTCCTGTTGGGATCTTACATCCAAGGTCCATGCAGTGAGGAGGAAGGAATCTTAGAAACCTTGCCATGTGCACACAGTGTGTGCCTGTTAACTTGTCCAGGGGATGTGGGTAGAAATTAACCGCCAAATTTAATTTGATTTGCTTGCATTGGTTGAATCTGACTAATTAGATCCTCAAATCGTTATATTTCTTAAATGTAATCTATTTACCCACGTTTTCATTGTCTTGACTCTTCTTCCTTGTGTGCTGGCAAGCTCATGGGGAAGGAGTTTGGTTGTTTTATTATAACCCTTATCCAGGCAGGGAAGGATGAGAGAAACTGTGTTAGCTTTCAGCATCTTACTATAATAGCACTTCCATTCCAAAGCCCTTATGACACACAAGCATTTCACTCAACACACAGGCAGTAATGGAATCATCACCAGGCAGGGGCTGGAACTGAAGTTTCCTCTAAAGTTGGCTTACATCCAACAACTTAACACTTACTATTCCCATTACAAAGAATACAAATTCTCAAACATGACACCTGCTACACCCAAGGTAGTTAACAAGAACCTTCCCTTAGACAGCATCATGGGGAGATCTGGAATTTAGCCACATGAACACCTGGGCAACCTTTGCAACCAACAGCCAAGTGCCTTCATTTCTAGCAAAGCCAAATAATGTTAATTTAATTTATCAGTGGTGTGTCATCCAGGAGGTTTGCCATCAAATTAACACTGGTTCCAACAACTCAATCAGCAACTTATGTCAATGACAGCAGAGCTTCCTCTAACCATATTCCATGTGCAATGCCATTGTTTAATCATGCCTTTCCTCACCTCTAGGGATAGGGAAAAGAAGACATTTCAATGTCAGGTGTTTCATGATGATGATGATTTGAAGGCTGTTTTTTAAGATTAAAACAGGACACTTATAGTTGTATCCCACTAGTTTTACTCAGAATAGACCCCCTGATATTAATGGGCCTAAGTTAGTCGTGTCCAATCATTTCAATGGGTCTGTTCTCAATAGGTCTAAAATTGGATACAACCTTTAGAGCTGCCGAAAGTAATCAATGGCATAGCTTTAAAAACATAGGGTTGTAGCCAGTGCTTATCTTAGAGTAGATCCACTGAAATGAATGAACATGACTAAACTAGGCCCTTTAATTTTGGGGGGGGGGGGTCCTACTTTGAGTAAAACTTAGTGAGATATAACCCATCAATTATCTTTTGATAGATATTTTCCCACTAACTGCATTGGAACATAAAAAAGAAGAAATAACCAGCATGACTTTTATGTGTGTGTTTTTGATCTGGGGAAATGAATTTCAGGTTTAGAGCTTGGTGAGTTCAAGGGGTCTTATCTCCATTTCCCAGTTATTCCCCATTATCCCCAATTCTTCAGTTCTTATTCACTGCTCAGACTTTTGTTTAGGGGAAAAAAGGCAAGTAAGGGAGATAAAATAGAGATGTACCTGTATAAAGGTGGTGCACCTTCCACGAGTGTTCTTTGCTGGGCTGGAGTGCATCTTTGAACCCCAATAAAGCTTCTTGCTTGCCTGGACAGAGAGAGGTGTGTGAGTGTGTGTAGAAGCTAGTGCATGGATTGCACTGCCTACTTTGCTTCTGGTCTCACCCACCACAGGCATGTGATCCTCAGATTGTTGCCCCAAAGGGAATGTGACCCTTAGCTGAGAAAGCTTCCCTCCTGGGGTTAGAACATATATATTTAAAATCAGCTTTACACATCTCTGGTAAGTTTAGACAGTCTCTGAACACACTTTCCACCAGCTCTTGGCTTATGCTCTGAAGCATCGCTCTGCAGAAGCTGCTACACACCTGTGCCCAATTGTTTATTTCTTTGTTGGTTGTTGTTATTGCTCCAAGAAAATAAAAGTGATTAGGAGCTCCATCAGTTCAGAGGGTAGGAGGGAAGATGGTTTTGTCCCTTATAATTATTACTTTGTTGATTCCCCCCACCCTGAACATCTTTTAGAGATTAAGTTCAATTAGGAAGCAGATGGCACTGAAATGTCGTCAAACATTTCGGACAGGCAGAAAATTACTGGCTTAATTATGTTAATAATTAAAGTTTATATTTACACCTGATCAGCCAAACAAGGATGAAAATACCAATTTCAGGGTTTGTTATGATCCCTGTCAGGGTGTCAACCTGGAACAGCAATGCTTGCTACATCTTACTTTCAGATGTTGCTTCTGCAGCTAAAAAATTGTTGCAGAAACCTAAAACGGGATGCATACCATAAGGGAATCTTGGGAGTTGCAACCTTTGTTCTATCAGGTCACAGCCAGTCACATCTAGACTAGAGCTGAGATGAGCAGAAAAGCTTTTATCCTCATAGTTTTTCTTCAGCATGAAAGTGGAGATTTTGAAGGAGGTCTCATGAAACCATTAAAGTGTGCATAGTTAAACTATGGAATTTGCTTCTGCAATAGGTAGTGATGCCCACCAACCTGGATGTCTCTGAAAGAGGATTATATAAATTCACTAGTTGACCCGGCCACGCATTGCTGTGGTTCTTTCCTGTGATCCCCCCCACCCTGTCACGATCCATGACGTATCCTGCCCCTCCTCCCTCCACCCCAGCTCATCCCTATGTTTCGGTAGGATACCCTTCCCTCTGTTGTCCCTGGGGGGTGTTGGCCCCTCCCCCCTGTATCTCCATACCTTGGCCCCTACCCTCGAAAAGGAACTGTTAGGTTCTGGGTTCTATTTCCCAGCATGCACTTTTGTCTGAACCCTCTGTTGTTCCTGGGGAGTGTTGGCCCCTACCCCTGGTATCTTCCTACATTGGCCCCCATCCTTGGAGAAGGAGCTGTCAGTTTCTGGGTTCCATTTTTTTGGGGGGGGTTAGTGGTGCTAAATGGTAAAGTAAAAGCCCCTTGCCGTGCCCCCAAGTGCATTGCTGTGGGTCCCCCCCGGGTCTGTCAGGGGCCTAAAACAAAGGCCTAGATAATGGCCGCCTTGGTGTGTTTCAGTTGCTTGGTTGATGATGATGTCATTTGGTTTGTGGGTGTGGCTTAGATTTCACAGGAAGGGAGGGGTGTACTGTGGGAGGAATTCCACTTGAGGGCGCTGTTTGAGTTGGTGGAAAACCAGGTCTGTACCTGCGCAGGTGTGCAATTTGAGGGATTTTTGCCCCCAACAACGCGCGGGGAGTGGCCTGGATCGTTGTGTCAAAATTTCAGGATGATCGGTCAAGCGGTTACGGAGAAAAGTGGAACCTGGATTTTCACGATTTTCACATTTATATATATATAGATTGAGAATAAGGTTGTCAATGGCTACTAGCCATGATGGTTATTGTCTGTCTCTGCTGCTGGAGGGAGTATTGCTAGGAGTCACAAATGGGAAGGGGGCTGTAGTGCTCAGGTCTGCCATGTGGGCTTCCCCTGGGCATTTGGTTCATTCTGTTGATGCCTACTCCTGAAAATTGTTCTTATCATCCCATTTCCCTAACAGGGTCAATTGGGTTTTACATAAAGCAATGCAACTCCGTTCATTAAGCACTCTGATATTTTCCAAAACTCTTAATTGCCTGGAATTAAGAATATAAGAAGAGGCATGCTGGATCAGGCCAGAGGCCCATCTAGTCCACAATTCTATTGTCAGAGTGGCCTGCAAGATGCATCTTGGAAGCCAACAAGCAGGTCGTGAGTGTAAAAACACTCCCCACTTTTCAGACGCTGATATTCAGAGGCATACCCCTCTAATTCCTGAGGCAGTGAACAGCCACCATGGCTAGAGGTCATTGGTAGTCTTATCCTCCATGAAATTATCTAATTCTCTTCTAGTCATGCAAATCAATGGTCATCACCACATCCTATGGGAATGAATTGCATTGAATAAAATTCTCCCTTTTATCTTTTCTGAATTTTATTTCTTTATTTTATTTAACAAGATTTATATGCCACATAAGGGACCCAGGTGGCGCTGTGGGTTAAACCACTGAGCCTAGGGCTTGCTGTTCAGAAGGTTGGCGGTTCGAATCCCTGCAACGGGGTGAGCTCCCGTCGCTCGGTCCCAGCTCCTGCCAACCTAGCAGTTCGAAAGCACGTCAAAATGCAAGTAGATAAATAGGGACCTCTCCAGCGGGAAGGTAAACGCCGTTTACGTGCGCTGCTCTGGTTTGCCAGAAGCAGCTTTGTCATGCTGGCCACATGACCCGGAAGCTGTCTGCAGACAAACGCCAGCTCCCTCGGCCTATAGAGCGAGATGAGCACCACAACCCCAGAGTCGGACACGACTGGACCTGATGGTCAGGGGCCCCTTTACCTTTTATATACCACATGATTATGAGAAAACCTCTAAGAGGCTGACAAAAATATAAAACCAAACATTAAATTACTGATTAAACCAAAAAATTATTGAAATCAACAGTGGCTAAAATAAATAAATAAAATGCATGTAACTTCTACACATCTGGATAGATTTATCTAAACAAAAAGGTTTTAAGAGGGCTCTACAAAGAGTGTAGTGAAGATACCTCCCTAATGTCTTCCAACCAGACTGGAATTTACATCCATCTGGGCCGGTTAGAGTTATTTGTGGAGGCCAGCACTCATGCCTAACCTCCCACACCCTGACCAGTGAAATGAAATAAATTGTATGTGCTGGTGTCAAGATGGTAAAAGAGCTTTGTTTCATGCCGGTCATAAGAACAGACCACCAGGATTTGATCAAAGGTTCACACCCAGGATCCTATTTTTAACAGTGACTAACCAGTTGTTTCAGAAAGGTAACAATGGATTGTTTACAAAAGTGTAAAAAATACAAGATTAAAATCTGTTAATTGTCCACATGTATAGGTGTCAAAGGTCAGCATATAGAGATGTGCCTTCAGCATATAATGGAAACTGCATAATTAAGGTGCTGGATAGACCTCTCCAAGGCTGCCGCCACCTCCAACCTCTAAGCGTTGTCTGAAGGGAAGCAGGTGGTCTTTCATATATCTGGGGGTCTATGCTAGTAAGAGCTTTAAGTACAGTCATACCTCGGGTTGCATCCACTGCGGGTTGCGTTTTTCCAGGTTGCGAACACGGCGGACTCGTAAGTGTTTACTTCTGGGTTCCGCTGTGCGCGCATGCACAGAAGCGCTCTATCTCACTTTCGCATATGCACTCTATCGCCGCTCGGGCTGCGGACTTTTCGGGGTTCGAACGGCACCCCGGAATGGATTGGGTCTGCAACCTGAGGTATCACTGTACTAGTGTGAGCAACTTGAACTGGTACCATCAGACAAACTGGCAACAAGTGCAGCTGTTTTACAGCAGGAGTTATGTGAGTTCTAAAAAGAACTCCAGCTAGTAATATATATGCCATGGGATGTTAACACTTAACTCAGAGATTCCATGTAGCTGCTGCGGATGATTGCAATGATAGCCGCATCACGAAATTGTTTAATTCCCTTTTAAACTGGTGTGTGTGACACAGCTCCTGCATGGACAAGCATTGTGCAATCTTGGGATTTTTGTAACTGTTCAAGCCAAATTACCTCCAGTCTTAGAAACATAAATGCACAAGGACTAAATCGCCCTAATGGTTATCCTCCAAAGTGTTTATTCAAAATCATATTCATTTATATTATCTGTAAAACTAGCACTTTTATAAGTCTTCTGCACTTGCAAGCAAGAAATCCTTTGGTGTGGCAACAACTACTCTCTAGAAACAGGTAGGTAGCCGTGCTGGTCTGCCGTAGTCAAAACAAAATAATAACATTCCTTCCAGTAGCACCTTAGAGACCAACTGAGCTTGTCATGTGCATGCACACGAAAGCTCATACCAATGGCAAACTTAGTTGGTCTCTAAGGTGCTACTGGAAGGAATTTTTAAATTTTGTTTCGACTGCTCTCTAGAACTTGGTTCTAAGTCTAATGGTGGACAAATATATCAATTTCAGTTTCTCCCAGTTTCTCATTTTTCCAGTCTACAGTTCTCCATATTTCTGCAATGTTTTGTGATGATTATTTTCTAAAGTCCTCACAGAAATTTGTGAGGGGAAATGTATATAGATATATATAGATCACCTGTGTGGGGTAATTAATAGAATGGACTGGATGCCTACATCCAGAAATGTGGGGCAAGCGAACTCCAGTAAGAGAGAGAGCCCCAGCAGCAGAGGTTTGAAGTCACAAAAGCAAGCGGCAGTGTAGTGTGGAGATTTAGGCCGTTAAAGCTTTTAAATACGCTATTTAAGGCACCAATAGTTCTTCTCTGTTTGGCAAGTTTAAATGCTTTACTTACAAGCCCCAAAGATCAGATTCATGCATTGTTCCATGCAGCAGCAAGAAGTGTAGAAAGTTATTGGTTACAAAACACAGAAAAATACTTCAAGCCCAGATGTGATGCCCAGTTTGCTTCACATGGTGGAAGAGAATGATCAAAGGAAGCTTTACTTCTTTCTTCACTGGAGGTGAGAAGGAATGACCTGAGTATAGGAAAACAGCTCTGTGGTCTTAACTCCTTCATTCATTAATGCATCAACTAGCCCTAAACTTGCTGGTTATATCTGACTGCAATTTTCAAAAAAATCACAAGCATTTTAGTTCTAATTTCTCCTAATTTACATATCTGGATACAATTTTTCCTCAAGGACCAGAATCTGGGAGACCAGGGTTTGAATCCTCACTTGGTCTTGAAGCTCTCACTGCGTGACCTTGGGCCAGTCACTTTCCTCTTAGCCTGGATGTAAGTGAGTGGGAGTACCTAGGGGAATATTTACAAAAATTGGACCTTAAGTATAAATTCCAGGTAGGGGGTATTTTGTGACCAACAGCTGGCGTTATGAAAGATAAGGGTGTGGAAAATTGGAGGAAGGAACTAATGCATATGCAGCCAAATAAGATGTATAAAGAACTGTCATGAAACGCTGGGTGGGAAGTCATATAGATTTATTGTACATAATATGGAAAAGAAGATGTAACTGTAAAACTGGAAAAACTCTAAAATTAAAAAAAGATTGTTGTGAGGATAGTATAGGGAGGAGGACAAAAATGTACACCACTTTGAGGTCCTTGGAAGAAATATAATTATATAATTAAATGTAATTAATATGATTACATCAATAGGCACAAACTACCCTAGTATATATATAGGAGACGCGGGTGGCGCTGTGGGTTAAACCACAGAGCCTAGGGCTTGCCAATCAGAAGGTCGCCGTTTCTAATCCCCATGACCGGGTGAGCTCCCGTTGCTCGGTCCCAGCTCCTGCCAATCTAGTAGTTTGAAAACATGTCAAAGTGCAAGTAGATAAATAGGTACCGCTCCGGCAGGAAGGTAAATGGCATTTCCGTGCGCTGCTCTGTTTTGCCAGAGGCGGCTTTGCCATGCTGGCCACATGACCCGGAAGCTATACACCGGCTCCCTCAGCCAATAATGCGAGTTGAGCGCCGCAACCCCAGAGTTGGTCACGACTGGACCTAATGGTCAGGGGTCCCTTTACCTTTACCCTAGTATATGCATCATACGAGTAGGGAACTGCATTGCAAAATTTGGAATAGTTGGAATTTCAAAGGATGGGTGTGCTTCTGTTTGTATAGTGTTCCAGAAAAGTGATGATTTAGTAACTTGGCCTTTAAACTGAACTAAGTTGAATTTCTGCTCCATCCCTATCCAAGTTAAACAGCATCCACATGCCCTAGCTCCCATGGCAGTCAATCCCATCCGCTGGTAAAGAACAAGGGGCTTGTGTTGGGCTTGTGGGTTTCCCTTGGGTAGCTAGCTGGCCCCTGTGAGAACAGGATACTGGGCTAAATGGAACTTTGGCCTGATCCAGAAGGTTCTTCTTATGTTCTTATATAAGAAGAACTCTGCTGAATCAGAGCAAAGGTCCATCAACTCTAGCTTTTTATTCCTCCGGTTTCCAAGCAGATGCCAATCAGAAAACTTAGGAGCGTTGTTTTTTTGTGTTGGTACCGGTATGTATTGCATTCAGAAATATTTCCTTTTGACCTTCTTGCCTCTTGGTACCCACCAAGTGCTTTCTTTCTGATTGAGAAGGGGCTTCTCTCTCAGCATCCCTCTCCCCTCCACATATCACTTGAGGTTTGGTGCTTCCAAGGTCAGACGCAAACAACTTGACCCAAATCCCTTTTAATGAAAAGAAGCTTTTTTCCCTGCCATTTGGCTGATAGCAGCCAAAGGAGCTTTCTTCAAGATAATAATAAATATAACCTTGGAGACAGAAACAGCTCACAATGGCTTTGATTCTGTCAGCCCTTCCTTTCTAGAAAGGGACACAATCACTTCTTGGAATTGAAAGGAACATATTTGCTACATAATAGTCAATTCAGAACAGCAGGAAAGGCCTCCTTGTACATAACCCATCTGGTGGTGATGGTGAATCTAAGAGGTATGTTGCCCTTCCTTCCTAAGGAGCTCAGGGCAGTAAACACACCCATAATGAAGCAATTAAATGAAAAATAAAATAAAAAATAAATTTCAACCATGAAATGCCTGGGTAAACAGAAATGTTTTTTTAATTTGTTCTGAAAGTCCATAAGGAGGGAGGGAGACAAATCTCACTTGGACTGTATTCCACAAAGGGGGAATCATAGAATTGTAGAGTTGGAAGAGATCCTGAGAGTCACCAACCACCTGCAATGTAGAAATCTCAACTTAAGCATCCATGACAAATGGCCATTCAAACTCTGCTTAAAAACCTCCAAGGAAGGAGAGCCAGCCACCTTCTGAGGGAGCCCATTCCACCACTGAACAGCTCTTACTGTCATAAAGTTCTTATCTTGCCTAGGGCAACCCAAAGTGACGTGCAACCAAACAAGCACAATAAACTCCACTTAGATACCTGTATATTAAAACCAAGAGGAAAGAGAAATGCATTTAAAATATGCCACTCACTTCTAAAAAGCCACAGTATTTTAGTTGGAATCTCCTTTCTTGTAACTTGAATCCATTGGGTTCTATCCTCTGGAGCATAAGAAAACTTGCTCCATCTTCCATTTGACAGCCCTTCAGATATTTGAAGATTCTCTCATTCTCTTCTTCTCCAAGCTAAACATACGCAACTCAACCATTCCTCATAAGGCTTGGTTTCCAGCCTTGGTTACCCTTAATCTTATGGGTAGCCCTCCTTTGCACATATTCTAGCTTGTCAATATCTTCATAAAATTGTGATGTCCAAAACTGGAAACAGCACTCCACTGACTTACCACTGAAAAGGATTTACCACAGGTCAATGTCAACTAGGCAGTATTGGCATCACCAACGCCTCACTTGTCTATTGTCTGGGATAGTTGATACTGGGGAAGGGAAGAGACGAACTTGACCTGACCCATTAGCCAGAGAAGGAACAGTTGCAGGGAACTAGACCTGTCAGTTGCAATGGAGTTCATCCTCCATGTCATTTTCCCTCTCTGTTGTTTGCTTTCTGAGGAACCACTGAAGCTTTGCAGTTAAAAACCAGGGCATACTCTGTACAGTGATCACTGCTCAAGACCACATACCATCACTGCAATTTGTTTGTTTGTTTGTTTGTTTGTTTGAAGCATGTGTATACAACTCTTCACTGGGGGTTAGGTTATATTCACTGAATATATGAATCACTTCCCATAACAAAAAGTCCTGAAGTGATTTACAACAACAATGAAATACAATTACAAAAATGCATAAACATATTAAAAACATAAGCAGTACATAAAAGGAAATACAGTCATACCTTGGTTTAAGTACGCCTCGGTTTTAGTATTTTCACTTTAAGTACTCTGCGGACCTGTCTGGAACAGATTAATCCACTTTCCATTACTTTCAATGGGAAAGTTCAGGTTAAGTACGCTTCAGGTTAAGTACAGACTTCCGGAACCAATTGTGTTTGTAAACCGAGGTACCACTGTACATCCTAACAAACTGAAGGCACAATGGGGGGGGGACCTGGTATCAAAATTTGTTACAGTCTAACATAAATCCATTTAGTATATAAAAATAATGTTATGGAACCTAGTAAGAATGAAAAACAAGCTCTTTCTAATATTCAAAGCAAAATAATACAAACACAGTGTATACTGACAAGATATGAACAAAAACTATAACTCACAACATATCAGAGAACCCATAGGAGCCAACTTCTAGGGGTCAAGGTCCCTTTGCCCCCTATAAAATATTTTTGACACCATCGACCATAACATCCTTCTGGACCATCTAGAGGGCTTGGGAGCTGGGGGCACTGTCATGCAGTGGTTCCGCTCCTTCCTCCTGGGCCGTGTTCAGAAAGTGGTGGGGGGGGATGAGTGTTCAGACCCCTGGGCTCTCACTTGTGGGGTGCCTCAGGGTTCTGTCCTCTCCCCCATGCTTTTTAACATCTTTATGCAGCCGCTGGGAGAGATCATCAGGGGGTTTGGGCTGGGTGTCCATCAGTATGCTGATGATACCCAGCTCTACCTCTCTTTCAAATCAGAACCAGTGAAGGCGGTGAAGGTCCTGTGTGAGTGCTTGGAGGCGGTTGGAGGATGGATGGCGGCTAACAGATTGAGATTGAATCCTGACAAGACAGAAGTACTGTTTGTGGGGGACAGGAGGCGGGCGGGTGTGGAGGACTCCCTAGTCCTGAATGGGGTAACTGTGCCCCTGAAAGACCAGGTGCGCAGCCTGGGAGTCATTTTAGACTCACAGCTGTCCATGGAGGCACAGGCCAACTCTGTGTCCAAGGCAGCTGTTTATCAGCTCCATCTGGTACGCAGGCTGAGTCCCTACCTGCCCACTGACTGTCTCTCCAGAGTGGTGCATGCTCTAGTTATCTCTCGCTTGGACTACTGCAATGCGCTCTACGTGGGGCTACCTTTGAAGGTGACCCGGAAACTACAACTAATCCAGAATGCGGCAGCTAGACTGGTGACTGGGAGCGGCCGCCGAGACCACATAACACCGGTCCTGAGAGATCTACACTGGCTCCCAGTATGTTTCCGAGCACAATTCAAAGTGTTGGTGCTGACCTTTAAAGCCCTAAACGGCCTCGGTCCGGTATACCTGAAGGAGCGTCTCCACCCCCATCGTTCTGCCCGGAGACTGAGGTCCAGCTCCGAGGGCCTTCTGGCGGTTCCCTCACTACGAGAAGCCAAGTTACAGGGAACCAGGCAGAGGGCCTTCTCGGTAGTGGCACCCACCCTGTGGAATACCCTCCCACTAGAGGTCAAAGAGAACAACAATTACCAGACCTTTAGAAGGCATCTCAAGGCAGCCCTGTTTAGGGAAGCTTTTAATGTTTGATGGATTTCTGTATTTTAATGTTTGATGGATTTCTGTATTTTAGAATTTCTGTTTTGTTGGAAGCCGCCCAGAGTGGCTGGGGGAACCCGGCCAGATGGGCGGGGTATAAATAATAAATTATTATTATTATTATTATTATTATTATTATTATTATTATTATTATTATTATTATTTGAGGGTTGGGCGCTTCCATGCATACACCATGCCTTGTGATCAATTTTGTGCGGTGGGGTTTACCTGCCACCCCAATATTTTATTTAGGTTTGCACCCCTAAGTTTGCACCTTGGTCTTCCTCCATGGTTTCTGTACCCTGGGGAAACCCAGCCAGATGGGTGGGGTATAAATAAATAAATTATTATTATTATTATTATTATTATTATTATTATTATTATTAATTAAAACTGTTTGGCAGGAAAGCATGAAAGTCTCTTGCCTCATACCTTCTTTCTGTTCCCACTCTTTAGCCTTACCAGTTCTGCTTTTATTTCTGATTTACATTAGGGTTGGGGATTCCTTTTCAGCTTGGGAGTTGCAGTACCCTCTACGCAACCCTTTACCAGGGATGGGTGGGCTAGTCCAGTGACAAAGTTGGGTGCAGCCTAGGAAGAGTCCTAAGGGCCAAATAGAGAGGCTTGGTGTCATGTGTTGGCCCAGTGCCAGAACCCATAGGGAAAGGCTGAAGGCTGGTCAATGATTGCTAGACCACAGGCAGCTTTTAGTGAGCAACTTGATCCAGCAAAAGAAGGGAGCAGACTAAGGCCTTTCATTGCTCTGCCTCCAAATTATATCCTTTAGGCTCCAATTCCTTGTGGAGAACTTAAAAGCTTTTAAGGGCAATTCCTCTGACTTGAAGATTGCCACTCCACCTTCATTCCATGACCTCCTTCCAGGTGTACTTTCAGCACTGCTGGGCTGGTGGTGTGCGGTGGGAGGCATCTGGGTCTTTTGATTCAGGGGAAAGTGTCTGGGAGGGTTCTGGTGTTCTGGAAGGTTTATCTGGAAATTCTTGTCCAACCACTTCAAGGGCCATGGTCTCCTTGTCTTCCACAGTTAGCTTTGAGGTCTGACCCAGCCTTGGCTCCCCGTCTGATGCCCTGAAGCTTCTGACTCTGTATCCAGATCTTTGCTGGATATGGCATATGTGTGAGAGATGGCACCTTGGGGGCCTCTTTTGGCTCGCCAGCCCTGATTTATATTCTTCATGCCCAGCATCAGCACCTGAAAGCTTTGAGAGTGTGCAGAAGCCCCCAGTGTCCTGACCCAATGCCACAGCTGTTTATGCTTAGCAGCATTGAGTTGTATCCCATGTTGTTGTACTCAGAATAGACCCATCAGAATTGCTGGGCTTGACTAACTTGGGTCCATTCATTCTAGTGGGTTTACTATGAGTACGACTGGTACTGGATACAACCCATGGTCCTGGATTAGGATCACTAGGAGTGAAGTTGGAAGCAACAATTTCTCTCTGAAATATACTGGGAAACAGAACATCTTTGGATATTCTGAGAAAATGGAATGGCAGCTGTCTGGAACTGGTGGCGGAATCAGCTTTGCTGCTCCTACCTGCAGCAGATGCAAAAGCTGAGTCGAAGCCATCAAATCAAATCAAGAACGCACAAAAACTAATAAGAAACAAAATGCATGTGAGTCTAATGAATGAGAAATGAAACAAATGCAATTTTAGTGAATGACTGATGAAACTAAAATGGGTTTCAGTCATGAACGCCAATGGGGTAATATACAAACAAAAAAATCTTGCAGGCTCCTAGCATTCATTCAGATAAGCAACAGATTGCTGGATGATTTCTCTCCCTCTCTCTCCTCCCCCCCCTCCCAACTGTGTTTCACCACCACTCAAAATTTGCAAAGGCACACAGAATCTCCATTGCTTGTTGATCAGTCAAAATGACAGACAACACAAGTTGGGAATATCAGGCCAAGGAGCTGAATGCAGATCCTCAGAACTCTTCCAAACATCCCTCTTTGACTCTACTGCTTTACACCCCAAGTGCTGGCTAGAATGGGTCTTGAACTCTGATCAGCGAATAAATAATTTTTGCACCCTTTACACCTGCACCTTTGGCATACTTGAAGCCTGCAATTTATGTGGGGATTACATTATGAGAATTGAGACTAAAGCAAAAATTGCACAAAGTCAAAACACATTGGGTGGGGTTGCCAAAGTCATTCCACCCCTTTTAAAATGTTAAAAAATTTTTTGCCATGAATGCAAAGCTGAATGTTAAATGAACGTAAATTGTGGGCTTACTGTATATACCTAAAAGCAACCCTTATGACTAATATTGTGCTTTAATTGTTGTAACCTTATGGTGTCCTGAGACCTTATGTACATAGCTGCCAAGTTTTCTTCTCGCGAGGAAGCCTATTCAGCATAAGGGAAAATCCCTTAAAAAAAGGGATAACTTGGCAGCTATGCTTATGTATGGTGAATGGTGGGTAACAAAATTGTTGTTGTTGATGTTGTTGTTGTTGTTGTTGTTGTTGTTGTTGTTATATCTTCAGGGTTGAGATTGAAGTAAACCCTGGGGGTGTGGACTTGTTTTGATGTCATGTAGATGGCAACACTTAAAAGGCAACACTTTATGTTTGGAAAACGTGTTTTTTTAATTTCAATAAAGTTTCTTAAAAGAATAAGATAATAATAATAATAATAATAATAATAATAATAATAATAATAATAATAAATGTGTTTTGCTTTTCTGGATGGACGTTAGAGAGGAATCCAAGTGTGTTTAGAAACTGCCTACCGCCGTGTACTCATTGCTCCACCAATTTTCTGCCTGTGACCTTGCCCATAGCTGGCCCTCAGAAAGCTGCCTAGAAAGGAATGTGGCCCTCAGGCTGGAAAAGGTTTTCCAGCTGTGTCATACAGCCATTCTGCAACTTTAAATATGGAAGTAATGCAACTTGCACACAATGGTTTTATGCTTTTAAGTAGTCCCCAAATGAGCAATGTATCAAAGTGTTTCTCGTTTGTAACTTCTTCCTTTAATGGGTTAGTAACCACTTGGAGAAAAAGAAAGGACCCATTAATACCCATGAACTTTGCTATAAAAGTTAATTATTATGATTATGATCTGCCTAAAGCAAACGCCAGTCTGGAACGGAAAACAGTAACAATGAATAGGTTTACCTTAGCACCCGTTAGGGATGCTTCCATTGGAATTTTTCTCCAGATCCAGGAGTGTTGATGGATGCCTTGTTCTTTTCAACATGGAAACAGTGAACAAAAGATTATCAGTTGTTGTTTGGGGTTCTTCGGTTCATTTTTCCGCCCTGACACCCCACCTTTGGGCTTGCTGAAGCAGTGCTAAAACAGGGGACCTCAGCCTCAAGGAACAATTGTAGCCCACTAGGCCTCTCTTTCTGGCCTTTGGGACTGAGGGTTGTTTTCGTATTGAAACAAGGGGTGGGATACATTTTTCATCCTGAAGCTCACATTCCCCTCTGGGCAACCTTCTGGGGGCAACATGCCAGTGACAGGAGGGTTAAGAGGAGTCTTGAGGGGTATTATTTCTGTTTGCTATTATGCTATACAGTGGTGACTCGACTTATGAATTTAATCTGTTCCAAAGGCACCTTTGTAGGTCGAAAAATTCGTAAGTTGAAAAGCGCCATTGGAAACGCGATTTCCCATAGGAATGCATTGGAAACGGAAAAATTCGTAAGTCGAAGCAACCCCATCTAAAAATTCGTTAAGTCAAAAAACAAACAAACCCCTATCTAAAACTGCCGCGGTTTGTGTTCGGATGTTGAGAAATTCGTAAGCGTGCGGCCATTTGCCCCATTCATAAGTCGAAAAATTTGGTTGTCGAGTCATTTGTAAGTCGAGGTACCACTGTATATTTTTGTGCTTTCATATAGCAAACTACTTTGTGATCTTGAAATAAGGACAGTATAGAAATCTAATAAGTAAATAACTAAGTAAGTAAGTAATAAAAATAATAAAAAAGAGACAGGGCAATTATATTCTATAAAGTGCAGATTAAATAACTAATACATTGCTCCCAAATAAAGGTTAATAAACCTTAATGAAGATAAATGAAACCACAACATGCTAATATGTTATTTGCTGCCTCATTTAACTTTCACTCCTTGGATTATGAACGGCTTAACTATCGTAAGCAGTCAATATGGTTATTCGTAAAGGGTGTTAAAATCTGTATTTATGTAATCCATACACCAACAAAGGGGATGGGCGATGATGTAGTAAGAATCCTAAACAAGGAAGGCTTAATTAAACATAAAGATGGTCATCATGAATTCATTGCATTAAATAACTCATCATATATTTACTAAAAGAGTATTGTTACACTTTCAGTTTGACTGCTTTCAGTTTTTCAGGATTGACACCCCATGTTTATTTCTTTTTCTTTTTCACACAAAAGGTCTGTGAGAGATATCCAGTCTTTAAAAAATGTTAACAATGATTTTTCTCTGATTAAACATGTTGATTTTGCCATCTCAACTAACAACCATTTTTCTACTGGTGCTCATAATGGGTCATTCCATCTTTGTGTATATAAAAGTCTTGCAGCTGGAATCATATATTGTAACAAAGTTCCATAGTCATTTTCTAATTGTATATCCATGTCACAGCAGGAAGACTTCACTTGAAAATCAATCTTCAAAATTCTCCATATCAAAGTATGTATTTGTATCCAATATTTTTTGCCTTTTTGCATGTCCACCAAGCATGATAAAATGTCCCTTCATGTTCTTTACATTTCCAACACATATTTGGAATATTTTTACACATTCTAAATAATTTCTCAGGGGTTAAGTACCAACGAAACATCATTTTATTTTTTAAAAAATTAAGTCATAACACAGTATATATTGTAAACCCTTTTAGTCCACATATGTTCACATTGTGCCATCTGTATACCCAAAATTTCTTGCCCATTTAACCATGCAATCGTTCCCCCTTGTATTTCACAATTCAGTAATTTATACATTTTCACAACAATATGTTCATCATCTATACCTAACTTAACTTTAAAAATTGTCCTTTTTTTGTTCTATACTAAAAGTCTTTTTATCCAACTTAATCTCTCAACCAATTGCAAATGAGCAAACCATTGGAGACGGTAACCTTCTGTTATTGTTGCCTTGATTTAATTTTACAATCTCTGTTCTACACTAATAATTCCTGATATGTCAACCATTTCTCATTACCTATTGTCTCTTCTATGAAACACTTGTGTTGAAATTCATATAAAACCTAGATTTGTATCTATTCCAGACTCTCAATACAGAACATCTAACAAAATGATTTTTAAAGTCCAATCAACTTTAACCTTGTCATACCACATATATCCATGTCATCTGAACCTTAAATCATGGCCTTCTAATTCCAAAATTCTCCTTTTTTTTCTTTTTAGTCTCCCATACTAAGCAACAAGTACAATTTCAAATCAGGAAGCCCCAGTCCTCCCCTTTCTTTTGCATCTGCAGTACTTTCATTTTAACTAATGGCTTTTGTCATACAAACTTAGATATATCTCCCTGCCATTCTTTAAATGGTAAATCATTATTCACAATAGGTATTGTTTGAAATAGAAACATCATTCTAGGCACAACATTCATTTTTATCACTGAAATTCTATCAAGCAACAACAATTTTAACTTCTCCCATCTTGACATATCTTTTTAAAGTTCAGCCCATGTTTTGACATAATCATTTTGAAATAATGTACAGTTCATATTTGTCACGGTTATACCCAAGTACTTTTATTTTTAATTTGAAACCCTGTTTTCTCCTTCAAAACCTTCTGATCTTCTCTTGTCATATTCTTTGTTAACATCCCCTCCCCTGGGTGGTTAATATTAAAGCCTGCTAGTAAACCAAACTATTTCAGTTTATCCATAAGAACTCCTTCTGCCTGAAGTGTGTTTTCTTAAATCAACATCAAATCATCAGCAATTGCTCTAAATTTATATGTTTCCTTTTAAATCTTTATTCCCTTAATTCTCTCATCTTGTCTAATGTCTCTAAGCAATATATCTAAGACCAGGGTAAAAAGTCACAGATTTTAATGGGAATCCTTGCCTTGTCCCCTTCTGTATGTCACGGGGTTTAGTCAAATCTCCATTTTCCATTATCTGTGCTGTTTGTGTTGTTTAAATATATTTTACCCATTTAATAAAATTATTTCTAAAGTTCATTTCTTGAAAAACGTCCAACAAAAATACCCAGTTCAGATTGTCAAAGGCCTTTTCTGCATCCAAAAAAATCAGAGCAGCTTGCTTTTCATTATGATGATTCAAATATTCCAAAATGTCTAATGCATTTCTCTTAAATGTCTGTTAGGCAAAAATCCATGTTGATCATAGTGAATAAGGTCCTGTAGAATCTATTTTAATCTTTCAGCCAATATAAATGTAAATAGTTTATAGTTATTATTCAGCAAGGAGATACCAATCATTTTTCGCTAGTCACATCTTGAATCTCTGTAGGTATAAGTATAATACTGGCCCCTTTCCAGCTGTCTGCTATTTTACCACTTTGTAAGATATCATTCATTGTCTGTTGCAAGGATTGTAGGAGTTCCTCTTCAAAAGTTTCATAGTAGACAGCCAATAATCCATCCAGACCATGTACCTTTCCTTTTTCCTTTTTTTTCCTTTTTAATAGCATCACATAGCTCCTGAATAGTTATAGGATGATTCATTATTTGTCTTTGATAATGAATGCAAATATTCAGTTATTTTTCTTTTAGATAATATTTGACCTTTATACAACTTGGAGTAATATTGATGATATACCATTTTCATATTTGTCATATCTGTTATTACAATATTCTCTTCTTGTAATTTCAATATCACCTTCTATTCCCCCCCTCAGTTATTATGCTAACTATTTCCCAGGTTTATTAGCAAATTCCTTTTTTGTGCATATTTCAATGTTCTTTCTATCATCTGTGTTGTTAGCATAGATAATTCTCTCTGCAGCATCTTAATCTGGTGGTTGTTCAAGCTCTTTTTCTTTTTCTTTTACTAATTTCACACAGAATCGTTTGTATTTTCTCCTCTCTCTCTTTTTTTTTAAGTTGAGAGTTATGTTGTATAAAGTAATGGGAGAGGGAATTCCTGAAGTCCAAGGTGTGAAAACTGCAGTCAAGACCTTGAAAAAGTTTTGAGGTGTTACCTTCTGAGTAAAGCCTTCAAAACAGGACCTTATCAGGAAGTCTGTTGTTTGTCAGCTGCTCAAAGCATTTTTCAATATGTTAATTATTATGTTTGTGCTATATGGTTCTTTGTAAACCTCGTTGAAATGTATATTGCAATTATAGTGATATTTTGTCAAACTTTTTGTAGTTCTGAAATTCTCTTTATCAATACATTGTTGTTACAGTTATGCACCTATCAGCAGTTTTTGTCCTTGTTATGTATAACAAGTTTTACAATTGGAACACAACCAGTAGGAAGCTGCTTCATACCAAGTGAGATCAAGCTCTCCAGGTGTTGACACAGGGGTCTTTCCCAACTAAACTTGGAAATAATACCTACTGAACCCAGGATTTCCTGCATTCAAACCAGGTTTCCAGCTACCAAGATGTGGCACTTTCCTATATTAATATTTTAATAATGCAATGCATTGCTGGCTGGAATGAATATTAAAGTGCTGTCTAAAATGGATATTACTGAAATGAGAGACAAAGGGTAGGCAAATATAATCTTCAGTAATACATTGGGCAATAGAAATTGGGCAATAGATTTGGCAATAGAAATTGGGCAATAGATTTGGAAGTGTGGGAATGATTGTGGATTATAGATATAAAATTTACAGCATGCTATCTATGGTTTAAGAGAAAACTATATGAAAATGTTATATAGATGGTATCTAACACCAAGTAAACTGGCAAAAATGTATAAATCAAAATCAAAATCAAATAAGTGTTGGAAATGCAAAAAGAAAGAAGGTACTTTCTATCATATGTGGTGGTCTTGTAGTAAGATTAAAGCTTACTGGGAAATGATATATAAGGAATTGAAAAAGATGTTTAAAATAACATTTGTAAAAAAACAAGAAACAAAAACAAAACCAGAAGCTTTTATTCTGGAAATTATAGGGGTAGAACTACCTAAATAGTATAGCAATTTATTCATTTTTGCGACTACTTCGGCAAGAATGTTATATGCCCAAAAATGGAAATAAGAAGTCCCGACCAAAGAAGAATGGATACTAAAACTCATGAACTATGCAGAAATGGCAAAACTTACTGGAAAAATAAGAAATCAAGATAACAAACTTTTTA
Source organism: Zootoca vivipara (assembly GCF_965207765.1). Classification (NCBI taxonomy): domain Eukaryota; kingdom Metazoa; phylum Chordata; class Lepidosauria; order Squamata; family Lacertidae; genus Zootoca; species Zootoca vivipara. The sequence goes on along the minus strand of NC_142585.1, from coordinate 45,001,550 downwards.
TAAAAGAATGGATCTCATTTATTACAAACAAATTGTAAACACTCACATTCAGCCTAACCTAGCCCACAGGGTTGTTGTGAAGATAAAAATGGGGAAGAGGAGAAAACAGTGCCTACCACCTTGTGCTCCTTGGAGGAGAGGTGAGATATAAATGTAAAAATAAATAAATATGTATGTATGTATGTATGTATGTGGCTTTTAGTTCATGTGTCCAATTCTTTATTTCAGCCTTCAGCTGCCGCTGTTTGAAAGGTGCAGTAATATTCCCGCCCCCAGTGTTCACCTTTATGTGTGCGAGGGTGTGTGTTTTTTGGGCGTGCGGCTTTGCTTCATGCAGAAAAAAAATGAAGCAGCATGGAATCTATTAGTGTCCATAATTTATTTTATTTAGGAAAATAAATGGCTCTCTACCTTTGATTCCACCCACCCCCAAACAAGAAGTCCCCTCAAGATTAGTTCCAACTCTAGTCAGAGTGATTAGATTTAGAAAATGTGTCACTGCACTTATAATGCGATGGAAGCTACCTTCAGTTCCCTTCCACATCCCTTTTCAAAAGTGAGGAAAACCTGAAAATGAAAATCAATGACAGCTGATCATCCTGCATTTCCTAGCTGTATACATGAATTCACAACAGCAGAACCTCCTTTATTAATTATTTTCTTACAGTTTTTGCACAGCAGATGGCAAATGTTTCTCCCTCTCTCTCACCCTGATCGTCCACAAATGTAATTAGTTCCCCCTCCCCACCTTCCCTGGCGAGATTCATCTTATGTTGTAATGATAGTGTGAAACTGGAGTGGAGGAGATCTTACATGAAACTTTATTATGGTTACAATAAAGTAGCTTTCCCATTGCTAATTTCCACTCTCAGCATGCGGTTAGGCCTTGGGAAGCCTGGCAGTGATGAAATGTTAACCCTATATGTAACAGTGACGGGTGAAGCTAGCTCTAGGGGAACTAGGGGAAGCTAGTACATGGGCGAACTCACTAAGGAGAAATGCTGAGCATCATATCATTGTGAAGGGTTTTGTGGCAAATTCACCCCTGCTAAAAAGCAGGAGAGAAATTTTATGTAAAAGATGCACATGTTTTGACAATTGCACTGGAAAACATCGGAAAGTGCATATAAATATGTGTTCATAGCACATCTGATTTAAATATGGATTTTCCATGCATATTTTTTTTAAATGCTCAGGACAGGCCCATGATTGATTGCTAGTGAGTTTGAAAACAGGATGGAATTTAGCGGTTCAGTCCATCCCTAAAACTATCCAATCAAAAATTCAAGATGAGAACTTTAAGGTCAAGGTTAGAGTTTTGACGGGGAAGGTGGCTTGAACCTCTGTTCTGAAGTTCATCATGAAAGTAAAAGTTCATCATGAAAGTAAAAGTTCATCATGAAAGTAAAAGCAACCCTCCTAGGAGAGCTCTGCCCAGTGATGATTGGTGAATGCTGGAGCTGGTGGGGCAGCTAAGTGGTGCTGAGGTCAAGGGGCGCTGTCACTGGAGGTCGTTCTTTCTTTAGTGCTAAGGGTGCTTGCAGTTCAAAGAACTCAAAAACATACCAGAATCCTCCTGCTTTATTTTAGTTACTCTGTCCATCTGGCAGAAAATTGAAAAAGTCATACTGAGTCAGGCTGCTGGACAGCATGGCTTAGCTGGGCTTCCACTCACTGGCAGTGATTCTTCAAAGTCTAAGGCAGGAGTCTATCACAGCTCCCTATCAGATATTATCTCAACTGGAAGCACCGGGGAATAAATTTCAGACCATCTGCACACACACCATGTGCTTTCTCAGTAAACTGTGATCCCTCTTTCTTAGTATAGGATGTGTTTCTGAATTTTAGATCTGTGAAAGATCAATTATTTATGGCAGGGTTGTTGTTGGTTTTTAGCTGACCATATTTAATCAATAAGTCAAAAAAGAAGAACCATCACCATAGCTTGTTATAGTTCTCGAGAAAATGATGTTTCTGGAAGCAGTTTGTCCCCCAGTCCCACTGGGGACGTTGCGTTTCCAACCAGGAACCTTCTGCATCCACATTGCTTGCTCTGCCACTAAGCTTCATTCCCACCCCAGATGTAGATGACCACTTGCATGTTAAGTCCATGTTCTGCAGAGCCAGGACTCCATATTAGGACTACGTTGTACCTGAACTGAAAATGATTCTGAGCCAGAGACAACCAAGATGTCCTGGGTCTGCAGAGCTCATGGGCAGCAAATTCTTGTTTCTGACATAACTCAGAGGAGCAAGGGTTACCTCCAGTCTGCTCTCCCTGTCACCCAGAAAGAACATCACAGGACTTGACTCACCACCCACCACCACCCCCTTGCTGGAAAGAACAGTTATAAGAACTTTGCAACTATGAATTAATGCCCTAGTTGGCTTATCTCCCCCCCCTCCTCTGCACGAATCCCTTTTCCTTTTGTGTTGTGTCATTTCAGATTGTAAACCTGAGGGAAGGAACTGTTTTATTATCAATCACAATATGATGCTCTGAGAGCATTTTTCACCTGAAGAGTGAGGTAAAAATAAAGTAAACTAACAAATAAGATGGTAATTAAGAGTGGAAGTGGTATGAGATAATAGCCGTCTCTGCTTAACCAATGGGCTTTTTGTTAATGGGTTGACCCAGAACTTACATATTTCCCCTCAAAAACAGACGACAGAAAGAAAGGCTGGATATTATCGAATGGAGCCACTAAGAGTTCAAAAGGCTCCAAATAGCACATGGGGTATGGGGGACGGAATTCAACTCCATTTAATCTTCTGCATCCTCCTTGTTTTTGAAGGGCTTTGCATCTGATGATTATTACCTTAGCAGCTTTGTTTCAGTGGAAGGTTATTTCTCTCTCTCTTCTCTCTCTCTCTCTCTCTCTCTCTCTCTCTCTCTCTCTCTCTCTCTCTCTCTCTCTGACTTCTCGTTTTGTTTTTAAGCTTCCACTTAGCGGATGCATAATGCGTTGTGCCATACTCAAAACGAATGCTGTTATCTGATTTGGAGTTTAATGTCTGAATGTCTTCAAGCTGCTTTATCTAAAGATCCTGCCTGCATAATTGTGTACTTAGAATTCAACAGCTGTGTAATAGGGAGGAAAAGGGCTCCAATGTTCTATCTGGAATTCCAGAAATGATACTTCCAAAACAAGCACAGGGGGAAGGGAGGAAGCAAGCGATCACAGCGACTCTATTTAGCTGGCTTGAGAAGCAGCTTCTTGATGGGCTTGGAAGAAAGGAACATTATGAGGTTCTTATTGCACATTTACACACAGAGAGAAAACATAGAGCTGGAAAAAGGTGAGTAAAATGATCAAGGGGGTGGAAACACATTCCCTATAAGAAAATTCAAAGTGCTGGTACTGCCATATAGCGTCCTATTCAGCTTCGGATCAGAATTCTTAAAATATAATCTCAGCCTATCAGTGCATTCTGTAGTGAGAGGGTTTCTAAAGACACCATGTTGAATGTAGAAATTGGATGTTTAGTGTTAAATTGTGGTGCCCAGAATTGGGCACAGTGTTCCAGATGTGGTCTGACCAAAGCAGAATAGAGTGGTGCTATTACTTCCCTTGATCTGGACACTATACTTCTGTTGATACAGCCTAGAATAGCATTAGCCTTTTTTGCTGCTACATCACACTGTTGACTCATGCTTGTGTTCCACCAAGTCTCCCAGATCCTTTTCACATGTACTGCTAGTAAGCCAGGTGTCCCCCATCCTATATTTGTGCCTGGTTCTTCCTGCCTAAGTGCAGAACCTTACATTTGTCTCTATTGAAATCATTTTATTAGCTTGTGCCCAGTTCTCCAATCTGTTAAGGTCATTTTGAATTCTGATTCTGTCTTCTGTGGCATTAGCCACCCTTCCCAGTTTGGTGTCATCTCCAAATTTGATGAGCATCCCCTCAATTTCCTTATCCAAATAATTTATAAAGATGTTGAACAACAATGGGCCCAGGATAGAACCCTGCGGCACTTTTTTCCAGGATGACGAGGAACCATTAATGAGCACTCTTTGGGTTTGGTCAGTCAACCAGCTACAAACCCACCTAACGGTTACCTTGTTCAACCCACATTTTACCAGCTTCCTCACAAGAATATCATGGGGGACTTTGTCAAAGGCCTTACTGAAATCAAGATACATCATGTACCCAGCATTCCCCTGCTCTACCAAGCTTGTAACTCCAGAAAAGGTTTGTCTGACTTGACTTATTTTTGAGAAACCCATGCTGGGTCTTTGTAATCACAGCATCCTTTTCTAAGTGCTTACAGGCCAACTGTTGAATTATTTCCTGGAATTGATGTTGAGCTCACCAGTCAGTGTTACCTGGGTCTTCTTTCCTCCCCTTTTTGAAGATGGGGGACAACCTTTGCCTGCCTCCAGTCTGCAGGGACCTCACCTGTTCTTCAAGAATTTTCTTCCTTGCATTTGGCACTTCAATATTTCTCCTTTAAGAAACTCCCATCCTTCTTGGACTCCCTTCTCTTTGAGTATTTCTAACCATGGGAATCACTCAGTAGCTCCTTCAGCTTTTTTAAATTGGTATCCGACTATGCTCAGTTTTCCCTTGCCTATGTATCCTGAAACCCAGGAGATCATGATCACTTCCTCCCAAGTTTCCAAGTACTTCCGCATCATTGACCAGTTTCTCCCTGTTGGTGAGGACCAGGTCCAAAATAGATGATCCTCTTATTGCTTCTTACACTCTCTGGGAAATGAAATTGTCAGGAAGGCAATGGAGGAATTCGTTGGCCCTTACATTCTTGGCAGAGTTCGAGTTCCAATAGATATTGGGGAAATTGAAGTCTCCCTTGACTACTATATCTCTCGATTTGGAATGTTTTATAATCTGCTTTTCAGTGCCTCTTGAAGACCTTCATTTCCAACACACTTTGGAAGTGAAGATTTTTATTGTTATTTCCTACTCTGTATCTGTGTTAGACTTGAAATTGGTTGTTATATATGTTTTTATTGTTGCACTGATCCCTAGACAGACAAGCTGAGAATGAAGAACAGGGAGTACTATTGCACCAGGCCCAGTGCCAACTCAGACGCTGAGTTGTCTTATCTTTTATTTTTATTTTTTAAAGTAAGTGCCTACTCTTTGTAGAACAGGAGATACAAAGCAAATGTGCAGGCACAATTCAAACCAATTGCCGTGTAAGAAATTATTTTCTACCCCCCTTCCACTGATTTCAGCCAATGAGTGGTCACAGCTGTGACTGATGTGTGCTATAGGGATATTTGAGAGTCACACAGGCACCAAGAAGGACCAAAATACATTGCAACAGGCTATGTAAAATGGACTTCCTTGTTCATTTTAAAGTCTCCTGCTAAGTAAAGAAGTGATGATTGCCCAGAGAACCCAATTGAGAAATCCAGAATTTTAGCATACCTGTGAGTAGTTTGCATCCTGTTCTAGTCTTGCAGAAGAACCATACGGCAACAAGGTTGGAGTGGGATTGAGGACTTTTGAACCTCTGCCTCCATTCAACTTCTCCAAAGAATGACAGCTCTTAAAGGGCAAAACCCCTGGGCTGCAGATGGATTTGTTTGCTCTTGGTCTCCTGACTCGGGTGCACGGCATTGTTGGGCAGCTGAGAGTAGTAGCGAGACACGTGGTTGTTCAGCAACAGTGTCTGTGTGGGGTTCCAGCTCTTGGTCTAAAGACTCAAGTGCTGGGGTTGGGGGTGGAAGAATCTGTTAATTTTTCAGTTCTTAAATTCAGTTCTCCACAATTTGCAGCAAGTTGTTCAATTCTCATGAATATTCACCATGATTTCATTACACATTTTGCCTACTAAACACACTTTTTCTATGCAGTATTGACTAATATCTACATTTTACAGACACTTTCCTGTAATATAATGTGTGCCTGCTATTTTCACCAATATATGCACACTTTCCCCCCTGCTATATGCATTTTTGAAAACACTGGTTGGAAAGCTATATTGCAAAATTGGGATAGCTGTGAATTTTGAAAGAACTGCTTTGGTTCTCATAATGTTTCAGGAAGTGTGAAGTTTCAGAAAGTGTTTACCTTTACATGAATTGAATTTCTGATCCAGTGGTATCCTGCTCACCAGCCTCTGGTTTAGAGGCATGGAGCTCAGAGTCCAAAAACCCAATCTGACTCTTTAGTCTCTGACTCAATAACGTGGTCCTTGCTATATTGTAGGGTTGCCATATTTCAAAAGGTGAAAATCTGGACACAAAATTTGTTGAGCTTTCTTTGGTAAAATTTCAAAATTAAATTTTTGAACTTCCGATATGGAGGATTGCCATACGTCCGGATTTTTCGTAGACATTCCAGTGATTTCCGCCCAGATACTGCTTCCAACTGCCGTATTCTGACTGGGAACAAAATATAAAAAAATTCCTTCCAGTAGCACCTTAGAGACCAACTAAGTTTGTTATTGGTATGAGCTTTTGGAAGAAGTGTGCATGCACACGAAAGCTCATACCAATAACAAACTTAGTTGGTCTCTAAGGTGCTACTGGAAGGATTTTTTATATTTTGTTTCGACTACAGCAGACCAGCACCTATGTCTGGGAAATTCTGGATATATGGCAACCCTAGCTAAAGGACGATTTCAATGCAGAGTTCAAGGTGCTAGTTTTGGCTCATAGTCCTGCATGGGTTGGGACCAAGGATACCTGAGAGTTAGTCTCATCCAATCAATTACTGCGCTCTGCAGGTTAGGGACTCTTGCAGATGCTACCCACCCTTTGGAATTTCCTGCCCTGAATATTAGGAAGGTGCTGTTTTTCTGGCAAGTTCCTCTTCCAACAAGCCTTTTAATTTGAGATTCTCATTCCAGTACCTGTATTAGAGTTGTTATAAAGATGTGTTAATTGTTTTGCATGCCCTGGCGCAGAACACCCCCATTCCGGAAGCCAGGTCTCAATCAAGGAAAACACAGACAACACATTTTGGGATTAAAATCGGCCACAACTTTATTGAATTTCACATGTAGGAAACCTTGGCTTAGACATTGGGCATGTATCCCTCTCAGCCCCGTGTTGGGGTCTGAGACAAGACAGGGTCAGTCAGGAATATAGGAACACTGTAAAACATGTGTTTACACAGCTGGCTCCTTTCCCCACGTTGCTGAGGGGAGTCCTATGGCCCAACACTTCGGAGTTAATGGTTGTATGAGGTCGCACCCCTTTAAGATGATACAGTGGAACCTCGGTTTATGAACACCTCGGTTTATGAATTTTCGGTTTATGAACGCCGCGGACCCATCTGGAACGGATTAGTTCATTTTCCATTACTTTCAATGGGAAAGTTCACTTCAGTTTATGAACGCTTCAGTTTATGAACAGACTTCCGGAACCAATTACACCCATGCTTCAGTTTATGAACATTTCAGTTTAAGTACTCCGCGGACTGTGTGGAACGGATTAATCCACTTTCCATTACTTTCAATGGGAAAGTTCGCTTCAGTTTATGAACGCTTCAGTTTATGAACAGACTTCCGGAACCAATTGTGTTCATAAACCGAGGTACCACTGTACTGTACTGTGTTTCACCTCACTTACTTCAAATTGTGGAAAGCCATCACTGTGTATTGGGGGAGGGTCTCTTGCTCATTCTAGTGAGCAGTACTCTGTCCAAAGTCCTGCCCAGAAAGCACCATGGATGATACCTTGATGTTATGGTGAGGTAGAATGTTGAGCACCAGACTTTTGCAGACTGCTGCCTAGCCCAGGAGTGGGGTAACTTCAGGCCCCTGGCAGTGGGGAAGAAGAAGAAGAAGAAGAAGAAGAAGAAGAAGAAGAAGAAGGAGGAGGAGGAGGAGGAGGAGGAGGAGGAGGAGGAGGAGGAGGAGGAGGAGGAGGAGGAGGAGGAGGAGGAGAAGGAGAAGGATTTGATATCCTGCTTTATCACTACCCGAAGGAGTCTCAAAGCGGCTAACAATCTCCTTTCCTTTCCTCCCCCACAACAAACACTCTGTGAGGTGAGTGGGGCTGAGAGACTTCAGAGAAGTGTGACTAGCCCAAGGTCACCCAGCAGCTGCATGTGGAGGAGTGGAGACACGAACCCGGTTCCTCAGATTACGAGTCTACCGCTCTTAACCTCTACACCACACTGGATGAAACCCTCTAGGCCCACCTCTCTCTCCCTAGGCCACACCCTTTACTGGCACTGCTTTGACCACTCTTTTAATATTTTTGCCTGCTTGGAATATTTTGTCCTTGAACTCAGACAATGCCTCTTGCTTGCCTGGATGGAGAATAGAGAGAGGTGTGTGAGTGTGTGTTTGTGGAAAGTGGTCTACTGTACAAAGGGAAGTCTTGCATTTGTGCTCCAACCCCTTTGTCTCAGGCTCCACCCAGCACTCTCCAACGCCCTTGGAAAATTGCCCAGAAGGGAATGCAGCCTTCAGTCCGAACAATATCCCTTACCCCTGGTTTACCCCAGCAGTGTCACCAGCCCTAGTCTTAACCTGTGCAGGAACCATTTTCTTTCCCGTGTTTCTCTTAACTTTGCGGTGATCAGGCTTCTTTGCATCACTTCTTAGTCCTGGGAGTAATTAGGTTTCCTGATTTCCATTGTGATTTGGTCATTCTTCATGGCAATCAGACAAGTTGTGCATTTGCATTGACTAAAAGCCATTTAAGTACTGCTTAGGAGGTGATCCTTTTTGCCCACAGACAAAGGTCATCAGACTTTTTGAATGGGCTGTCCGCATGATTCTCGACAGTTCTTGATTAATAGTTGGGAACGAGGCAAACGGGATGCTGAATATGTATTCAAGAGCCTCAACTTCTGTGAAACCTTTTAACCTTTGTCCCTGATAAATATTCCAAATGCTTGAAAACTTGTTAATAAATATTTTATTCTGCCTTTTTTCAGGCAACAAATGTAGCTCACAAAAGTCCCTGCATTTAAGTGAGGAAAGGTAACATTAAAGGGAAAGAAGCTGTGTCGAGATGGAACAAATGGTGATGCACCTCCTTTTCGACTCTTGAGCCCAAAATAAAAACAGAAGATACTACTTCAATCCATGGCATCTCCAGGTATGGGTGGGTAAGTCCTGGAGAGCCATGACCAGTCAGTACTGGGCTAGATGGGCCAAACCTTGGCTGAAGGCAAGTTCCAGCATCTCCAGCCAAGGGTGGGAAGCCTCAGGCAGGGTTGGGTGTGGCCCTGCAGGCCTCTTTGTCTGACTCACAGGACTCTACCCAAATCACACCCCTCCCCAGCCACATTCACTCTCCCAGGCCACACGTCGCGCCAGACTGCTTTTCTTGAGTGTTTATGCCTGGCTGGAAGATGTCTTTGAACTCTGATCAGGCCTCTTGCTTGCCTAGAGAGAGAAATGTTGCATGCTCTGTTCACTTTTACATTTGTTGTATTTTCACCCTGAAACCCTGTAAATAAAACATAAAGAAGAAAGACAGTATAAAGATTAAAGGTATATATGGTTACTGTCTTACACCTGTTATGTTAATCATATATTTTTGGATTATTGCACCTATTTTATTTGATTTTTAAAAATTTGTATCTTTTTTATAAAAAATCTAATAAACAGATTTTTTTTTTAAAAAAAGGAATAGGGATAAGTTATACCAGTTCCCTGTGGTTAGGATTATTCTGTAAATCAGTCTATAAATTCCAGTGGCTCTACTCTGAGAAAAATGTAGTTGGATACAACTCATAAATGGGAAAATGAGAGCCACACAAAAATAGCTTTTAAATGCTATTGGCTGTTTTGCATTATAAATTTTCATATGCAACCCAAGTGTTCTGTTCACTCCAGGTTCCATCAAGCTGCATTTGAGTTTTGCAGACTTCAAAATTTCTGGCTAGCAAAAGCTGCAGGGGGCACTTTTCAAGCATTTCATCTTAAGAATCAGCCTGAGGGTGGAGGTCTCTTCCTGGTAATTTTCACCCTTCTGAAGGTTGAACAAAACGACAATGAAATGAGAACAAAGCCCAAGAGGGCTCCTTTTTTGTTGAAAAGAAAATCTTTCTAAACAAGTGTTGCATTGTTTCAGATCTCTGCTTATTGTGCTGGGACCGTCTTTTTCTTTTAAAGAAGGAAATGAAACTTGTAATTTTCTGTTCTTATATCTAAGGATGCAGGAGAATTTTGTTCAGCCTGCATTTTTGAACAAACTGACCTAATCTGCACCTATTGGACTAATACATGGATTGGAAAGTAATTATCTTTTGGATTTCACACCTCTCTGAATTTTGCAATATAGTTATTGGCTCAAAAAATGTATCAAATGCTTTTAAAATTGCATACGTTAGGCTAAAACACTTTTAGGAATGTGTACATTTAGAGAAAGGTAAAATTCAAATTTAAATATGCATTTCTCTACCCCCCCCTTTAAACTATTTCTGCAGAAATGGGGCAAAACAGACTCCTGAATAAAAACATGTTAAATGGTCTCAGGTCAGAAATGTATTGATCAATCCATCCCAGCTTAAATGGTGTTTATTTCTCCAAGCACAACAGTCAAAGTTTACTGTCTGAAACTCTGTGAGCCACTGCCAGACAGCACACATACTTCCGAGTCAGATGGACCAGTGATCAAATGAAGAACTTTCCTGTTCTGTTCAACCTATCATTCAGAACCATGGGACCTAGAGTCTCACTTTATTTTTAGGGGAAGGACCGTAGCTCAGCAGCAGAGCATATGATTTGCATGCAAAAGGTCCTGCGTTTAATTTCTGGCATCTCCAAGTGGGTGCTTGGAAAGACCGTTGCCAGAAACCTAGAGAGTCAGGTAACCTGCCAGTCAGTCTAGACCAGGCATCCCCAAACTTCGGCCCTCCAGATGTTTTGGCCTACAACTCCCATGATCCCTAGCTAGCAGGACCAGTGGTCAGGGAAGATGGGAATTGTAGTCCAAAACATCTGGAGGGCCGAAGTTTGGGGATGCCTGGTGTAGACCATATTGAGCTAAATGGATCAGTGGCACATAGGCAGGTTCTTATGTACCTGAGCCCCACAAACCTCAAAGATACTCACAGCCCAATGCATACTTCAATATTAAGATTCTAGACAGAGTCAGGAATCCGGTGGCCCTCTGGAGGTTAGCCATGCTTGCTGGGGTTGATGGGAGCTGGAGTTCAACAACATTTGGAGGGTCACAAGTTTCCAATCCCTGATTATAATGATTACTCTTTCAAAGTGAGATGTCAATAGTGTCTAGCAATAGAGATGGATTTAGGGGAGTCAACCGGGTCAGTTGCACTGGGCATGGAGTCTTGGGGGCACCACAGCTATGATTTAGAATGGAGAGTGAGAGGAGGGGAGGGCAACCTTCGGCACTGCACAGAGCACCACACCACTGAAATTTGAGACCCGAAGGTCTCCTCGCTGTGAACAAGGGAAAAACCCATTTTATTTTTTTATTTTTTTATTAAGGGCTTTCTTGGTTTACAAAGATATATGCAACGTCTCTCTTAGCATTGTTACAAATCAGTTTCATTTGTCGAGACATTGGTGAGGAGAGGGGAAGGAAAGTAGATGGGGGGTGCATACCTGCCAAGTTGCTGTCGGAGAAATAAGGGACCGGGCGGAAGTAGCAGACCGGAAGTAGCGCTGCCACCATTTTGGAACTGGGCGGAGCATGCTCAGAAGGGACTTTTGATGCTGCTTTGCCCAGTTCCAAAATGGCCGCCGTGCCAGAATAAACCGGGGGAAAACAAAAAAATCCCTTTTTTCAGCTAGGAACACCTGGAAAAATGGGGATTTCCCGGGGAATACGGGAGATTTGGCAACTATGGGAGGGTGTGGGGGGGTGGGGTGGGGTGACGATGTTTCTATTTTGCTTAATAAGTGTGTGGGGGGGGGGTTGTCAACATCACTTGTGTAGGTTCTCTGTTCACTTGTGTTCCTTTGATGGTGAGAGATGTTGGGGTTGGCCTAGGATATGGTTGTTCCTTTGTGGTTAGCTGTGGTAGTCTTTGTTTTGTGTGTGAGTGGGGTCATCTACAGCAACAACCACCACCACCACCACCATTTAGCCAATTTTTCAGCAAGTACCTGGGAGCTATCACATTGGGAGGAGAGACCCAAGTCTTTTGTTTAAACAAAACAAAGAAGCGAAACAAAACTTATGTTGAACAATTTCTCCCTCCTGCTATAAAGTGGGAGGGGGGAGCGGAGAAACCCAAACACATGCCTCCTATTGGGTATTTTGATATAGAAGTGTTTTGAAACAGCAGAGATATTTAGCCTTGAAAATTAGCTACTCAGCATGCCAGCACGAAAATTAATTTAATGGAGTGTAAATTAACACACTTGACACTTTTTTGATCATTTCTTCCCCCTTCGGCTGCTGACCAATAGCAATTTAAAAGTTTACCCCCCTCTTAAGGTTGGGACATTAGAATGCTAAAGTGAGTTCCTTCCTGCATGGCGGTAGTGCCCCCGCTCCTTGCCAGCACCATGCATCAAATTTAAGAGTCTTTAAATATTAAGCATTGGCACAATAGTTTGCATGCAATAAACCCACTCTTCAAACAGTGTAGCTTTCAGAGGCACTGAAATGTGCAAGGGGGAGCTGGATTGCGAAAGAGGACTTGCCTCCTAAATTTACTGTGGAAGTTAATTAAGAATGTTGAGAGTTCATAGCAAAGATTTGCTGAACACTACGGTGAAATATTTACAGCCAAAGAGGCAACGCAGTGATACTTCTGATATGTTGATAAATATTAAGAATGTTATTAGGTGTTTATTTTTAAATATATTTGGATGGGTGTTTTTTTTCAGAAATGACAATAAAAATAATAATTTAATTGTCATTGTAAAATGCCTCATAGTGGAAGCAGATTAAATTGCCACAAAAAAAGCCATTAGGGAAATTCATGGCCCCCTGTAAATGTAAAGTGTTTTGCCAATGTGCCATAAATAACTCCTCTCGTTCCAGGAATATGAGGCATAGGAAATAAATTAGTGCAACCACAACAGAAGTGGATGTTAAGGTGACAACAGCTTTTCATTCAGGCTGCTGCCAGGAAAGGCAAGGGGGCCACAAGGGCAGAGAGGCAAATGCACGTTTTAATTGCGGCCATGGCAAATCACCTTTCCCAAATGCATTGTGCCATATTGACAGAACTCAACGACTACTCCATTCTGCAGCTCAATAGTAGTGATAGGGAAGGGGAGTAAGTATGTTTCAGTTGTCACTAGACATTAGACAAATGTCATTGAGAGTCTACTTTCCCCCCTTAGGGATGAGTGAAAGATTCACATCCAGTAGGAAGGGTGAGATCTGTCCATTTCAGTTTCGCTCAGTTCCACATTTTTTTCCCCCTGTCTTAAGGTCTAGTTGCCTGTTTGTTGTTGCTTTTTACACATCAGCACAAAAACTCATTTGCATTTCTCCTAATACAGGCATTTTGTATGCAACGTTTGCCCAATATTCATGTTTTTGCAGGCAACATACCCTGCTATAATGCATTTCTGTACTTTATTGTCAATAACAGACACATTTATGTGCACACTTTTCATATGTATATTTATAGTGCTTTTTCTAGAAAAAAAAGATGCTGGTACTCACCATGATCCTCCCCCCTTCTCTTTCTCTCTCTCTCACTTTCCTCTCCTGTCCCCCCTCAATTAATTAAAGCCCCGCTTTGCCTGTCCCTTCCCCTTCTTCAACACCGTCTACACTTGCTTCTAAGGCTTGCTCAGCCACAGAATGCTACTGCCTCCCCTTCTCTCTCTCTCTCTCTCTCCCCCCTCCCCAGCCCACTCTGCAGACATGGAAAGAGCAAGCAGAGACAAAAGGATAGCAGCACTCATGGCATAGTAAGGCAATAGCATAGCAGCATGTCTGGTGTGTGTGTGTGTGTGTGTGTGTGTGTGTGTGTGTGCAAAACATGGGGCAGCAGAGGAGGAATGGTGAAACCTGTTGACTCTCAGTGGCATCTCACCCCCAAACAAGGCCCTCCCTTTCCTTGCCCCACTGCCTCAGCCCCCTGCTTTTCGCAATCCCCCTTTTAGCCCCGACTGCTTGCTACCTCTCCCCACCCTCTGTTTACCTTATCACAAGATTCTGGAGGGAAAGTGCTGTTACTGAGTACCATTGAGTGCTGCCAGAAAAAAAGCATTGTGTGTGTGTGTGCGTGTGTGGAGAGAGAGAGAGAGTACATGGTGCTTTCATTGGTGAATTGCATCAGAAAGTTCAGAGATGTGCAGATTTTTAAGGATATCTGCATTCTGGTTCATTCATTGGTCCAATAAGTGCAAATTAGGTAAGTATGTATTAAGTACAACATAAATATTTTCCACCACCCTAATGTTCACAATAAATGAAAGAAAATAGATTAGTTCCCATCAATTTCCAACAGTAGAATGCAGTAGGGATGAACTGAATAATCTATTTGCACTCCATTCACTTTCAGGTGCTCACTAATACTCTTGCTCTGTCCCATTCCCATGTTCAAAGAATAGCCCATGCAAAAAAAAATCACATCTGAATAATGGATTGCATCCAATGTTGATGACAATCAGAGGAGACCCAATGAAATTAATGGGAATGACCAACTTAGATCCTTTGATTTCAGTGGGTTGTCCCATTCTAAGCAGTATTTATTTATTTAAAAACATTTATATACCCATTGGTACTGGTAAGGTAGAAGACAGGAAGATCCCTAGTAATAGATTCCAGATACCAATTGTCAGCCAAACAGGGCATTTATTTAGGCACTGCAAGGCCAGTGTGACACAACCTCATCCTGGAAGTAAAACATCACAGGAATTTACAAGCAAAGGGAACATGGAGTCAGTTAAGTCTACATATGGCAGTACTTTCTTCGGCTAACTTCTACCGATTTAATCATGAGGCATAGCAACTTTCTTAGATTTTCCTCCTTCCTTTCTTCTCAACACTACAGTGGTACCTCTACTTACGTATTTAATGCGTTCCGAACGCACATATGTAAGTCGAAAAAATTTGTAAGTCGAATCCCATAGGAATGCATTGGGAGAAAAAATTCGTAAGTCGAAGCAACCCTATCTAAAAATTCGTAAGTAGAAAAAATCCTATCTAAACTGCATCCAAGATGGCGGACGGAGCTCTGTTCGTAAGTAGAAACATTCGTAAGTAGAGTTATTCATAAGTAGAGGTACCACTGTATATAGTAATAACTCCTACATGTGTGTCATTCTGTCTTTCATGGTTCTCTTGCAAACAGAGCCTTCCCATTCCAGCCTTCACTTCCTCAGACCTTTTCACACACACACCTCAGTTTTCATTCTCTGATTTCAACAATTTGTCCCGGAGATTCTACAAGAGGCAACACAGACCAAGGAAGAAGAAGCTGACAGACAGAGCCACTTCTTGGACCATAGGATACAACTTGTCAGGACCAAGGCCCCTTTAGCCCCCCCCCCAATAAAATATCTGCGGGGAGTGCCCCCGCAAAGTGGATGAACATCATGTGACCGATTATGTGGGGTGGGGTTTCAAGTTGGCACCCCCTTCCCTAGACTGGTTTTAATTAAGAAGGAAGGTGGCTGGGGTCTGGCTAAGGGCAGCTTGAGAATGATGAGGCAGTGCTCCCATTAGTTCTAATGGGTCAGCCTTCACTGGAAGTCACAAATACATTTTTACTTTTTAGAGTTCCAGGTATGGACACAACCTGCCAATCGAAGGGAGGGAAAATTATTGATTTATTAATCATCATCATCATCATCATCGTCGTCGTTGTTATTAAAAGGTAATTACACCTCATTTTTTCCTGCCACAAATACATTTCCCAAAGCACTCTGGTGATCGCCCAAATTTAGGGACAGCATAGAAGGAGTTAAAGGGATTAGCCAGTTAGAACCCTAGGGGGCGGGGTTAGAAGGACTATATAAACCCACCCCTGGGAGGAGAAGGGGTTGTTTTGGGGGCTGGTTGTGGGAGGTTTGAGGAGGTGTGGCTGAGAGTTATGAGAGAGGGCAGTTGAGAGAGTCTGAGGGTGAGGCAGAGGTAGCGTTATTGATTAGAAGCTATAGGTATAGGCCGGTATAGGAACTGTTATGAAAGAAAATAAGAACTAATCTTTTGGAAACCACCTGCTTATGTACTAAATCTAAATAAACACAGTTTGTTCCAACGTTATCCCTGACTGGAGTGAGTGGAGACATTACCAGACATTTGGTGGCAGCGGAATTAAAATGTGGTTGGTGCAGGTACCAACGGACCGTGAAACGCCTGGGGGGTTCTGTGCAGGTTGAGGAAAACCGCCACACCATATTATGTAACATGTTATGGGATATTTATTTACTCATTCAAAATTTTCATAATACATTGCTTTTCAGGCAAACCTCACAAAAGTGATTTACAGAGGAACAATAAATATAAATGAAAACTGGTATAATAAGAATAGCTAAGAGAAGCTGCAAGGATGTGATCACAGTGTGATGCAGCAGCTAAAAAAGCCAATGCAATTCTGGGCTGCATCAATAGGAGTATAGCGTCCAGATCAAGGGAATATAGTACCACTGTATTCTGCTCTGGTCAGACCTCACCTGGAGTACTGTGTCCAGTTCTGGGCACCACAGTTCAAGAAGGATACAGACAAGCTGGAACGTGTCCAGAAGAGGGCAACCAAAATGGTCAAAGGCCTAGAAACGATGCCTTATGAGGAACGGCTTAGGGAGCTGGGTATGTTTAGCCTGGAGAAGAGAAGGTTAAGGGGTGATATGATAGCCATGTTCAAATACATAAAAGGATGTCTGTCATATAGAGGAGGGAGAAAGGTTGTTTTCTGCTGCTCCAGAGAAGCGGACACGGAGCAATGGTTTCAAGCTACAAGAAAGAAGATTCCACCTAAACATTAGGAAGAACTTCCTGACAGTAAGAGCTGTTCGATAGTGGAATTTGCTGCCAATAAGTGTGGTGGAGTCTCCTTCTTTGGAGGTCTTTAAGCAGAGGCTTGACAGGCATATGTCAAGAATGCTTTGATGGTGTTTCCTGCTTGGCAGGGGGTTGGACTGGATGGCTCTTGTGGTCTCTTCCAACTCTATGATTCTATGTACGAAAACAGCAACTTTTTGAAAACTAGACATCCGCTCCACTTGCGGCAAGATGGCTCTTGAGCAGCACTGTGCCTGCAGCTGAGGTAGGAAGGAGGGCACCTCAGATGGACTACTGGGATTCATGACAGTTCCTGAGTAGTACCGTGGTGAATCCAATCCAATGGGTCTACTCTGAACATTACTTTTAATTATACATACTGATATGTATGTATATGAGACAAGGATGGGGGCGGGGATGGATGCAGCTCAGTGAGAATGTAATCTGCTTCGTAGGTGAAAAGATCAACAGGGGTTTAGTAGGAGGGAATAGAATATTCTTAACCACTTAATTGTGCCAGACAGCAACATCTGTGATAAACATATTGGATGGATAAACAATGCAGCTGTTAGAGATTTCCTGCAAACAAGGGAAAGCTGTGGCCATATGCAATACATTACCTGTGGTTAATTTGTCGAGATCTTTAACACAATTCCAGAAGAAAAAGAAATCATCAGCAAAGATGTCCAATCAGTTTGGCTATCCCTGAGACATCCATCAAGCTTACTTCTGCCTTAGTGAGCCACTGATCATATTGTTTTGGTTCTCTGGAGCCCAGATAAAAAGAATAAGGGCATATGGCCCTGTGCAGTTATCTCATCCTAGATCTTTATCTGAAAAAGCAAATGTAAAGCTACACTCACAATGTCAACAAAAAGTCTCCTGTGTAGAACTCTGTATAACAACCACAATCACCCATCAACAAATGGATGGATGGGATGGCAGTATAACAAGATGGTCACACGTCAGAGATGGGAGGAACCAGAGGCAAAGGTAGGTGGAGCAATCAGCCCCCTGCAGAAATTCCTCATGCAATGAATTCAGAGATGAGATGGGGGTGGGGAGAGAGCGCTATGCAAGTGTTGCAAGCCCCACCCACTATCCTTGCTTCCACTCATAGGTGATGTACTTGGACTCTGGGCTCAAATATTGCCAAAGGTTTTATCCCAAAAGCTTAAACATAGATCAGGTTACATCGTTCTGAAGTTCAAAGCACAGCTCTATGGTACTTGGCTAGGCATAAACTAACATGTCGTCTCAAAAATTGGCATGCCCCCTTGACTCCCCTTTTGAGGAATGGTATGGACATAGTCGGGACGCGGGTGGCGCTGTGATATAAACCATAGAGCCTAGGTCAGTGGTTCGAATCCCTGCGACGGGGTGAGCCCCCATTGTTCGGTCCTGGCTCCTCCCAACCTAGCAGTTCGAAACATCAAAGTGCAAGTAGATAACTAGGTACCACTCTGGTGGGAAGGTAAACGGTGTTTTCGTGCGCTGCTCTGGTTTGCCAGAAGCGGCTTAGTCATGCTGGTCACATGACCCAGAAGAACTGCCTGTGGACAAATGCCGGCTCCCTCAGCCAGTAAAGTGAGATGAGCACCGCAACCCCAGAGTCGTTCACGACTGGACTTAACTGTCAGGGGTACCTTTACCTTTAGGGACATATTCATGTTTGTGGGTCTCATCCTGAGTGAGGGGACTGGAGTGAGTTGTAGAGTTGGAAGGCAACCCAAGGCTCATCAAGTCCACTACCTGCTAAAGCATCCATGACAGATGGCCATCCAACCTCTCTCTTAGGTCAGTCCCTTTCTTAGCACAACCACCTGAGATTATTTTAGCTGGTGATGCAGGGGGTTTATCCTGTACTATTCTCCATGCATACGCTCTACCACTGTGCTACAAAAAATGAAATTGCTGAGCTATTGCAAAGGCCCTAATGATAAATAACCCCAGGCTCAGCTTTGAACTGAGTATGCATGAAGATGTATGCACACACGCTGTGCACACACACACACACACACACACACACACACACACCATGCTCATGGAGTAGTTTCGGGTCCTCATCTCTTTCCTCTCACACCCCTCCTGACTCATTCAACCCCACTTTACATTTATTGGAGAAAGACCCTGCTGGTTCTAAAGCAAAGCTAGCGCTCTTTGATAGTGATGCATCCCTCGGAGAAACTCCACTGGTCCTGGGTTTGAAGGTGGAATAGAAGCTGGTAATGATTACAAGCAATGCCAAGGAGCGCTGGAGAAGGGAGCATTGTCAGGACAGTGCCCCCTGCTTTGACAGGCAATTACTGTCTGAACCTACCAAGTTGTGCTCCATGCAGCATTTAACAAACACAGCAGGGACTAACCTTGAAGAGTTGGCAGCCTCCCTCCCACAGACATGGAATAAAAACAAAATATCCCTCATTAGCAAGTTGGAAGCCAATGACAGGTCTTGAAAATAAATCAATTTATTTCTCCCCGCCCTTTCTTTTCTTTCTTTCTTTTTTAAAAAGCCCCACCATTCAAAATAATAGGACTACATGTTAGAGCTGTAAATTCATGTAAAAAGCTTGTTTAAAAAAAGGGAATGTCAACTTCATCATTGCAGTTCTGAACTGCAGAGGTGTAGGGTGAAATGAGGCAATATTTAACTATAGAGCAAATACTACATGTTTAATTCAGGGCTGGATCTAGACACATCAAAGAAGCATTTCAGTTAAACATGTTGCAAACTTTGTACAGTGGACGCTTGGGTTGCGAACGTGATCTGTGCGGGAGGCATGTTCGCAACCCGCAGCGTTCGCAACCCGCAGTGTTCTCAACCTGCAGCGCCGCATCTGCGCATGCGCGGGTCACGATTTGGTGCTTTTGCACATGCACGAGTGCTGAAACCCAGAACTAACCCGTTCTGGAACTTCCAGGTTTGGTGCGGTGCGCAACCTAAAAACGCGCAACCTCTGAAGCATCTGCTATACGACTCTTTAGTTCTGCAGTAGAAGAACTGGTGAATGCTTGCTGTGCTATTAGAGGCTCAGACCCCAAGACCTAATGAGATGCTTGTGTTCTGAAGTGGATATTATTCTTGGCAATTTTTTTTGTTTTGTTTTTTGTTTTTAATGACCCCCTCCCAGAGTTCTGATGTTCAGGCTGTGAGTGTCATTGTTTATACAGACAAAACAGCATCATCAATACACATGAGAGAAGTATCATGCATATATAGAGCCAGAATACCTCTTCCTGGGGACAAACAACCAGGGAGTGTTGTCAGCTTCATGCCCCCTTTGTGGGCTTCTCAGAAGCATCTGTTCAGGTGCTAGATGTTGGACTACATTAGGCATAGGCAAACTTGCCCCCCCCCGATGTTTTGGGTCTACAACTCCCACCATCCCTAGCAAACGGGACCAGTGGTCAGGGATGATGGGAGTTGTAGTCCCAAAACATCTGGAGGGCCAAGTTTGCCTGTGCCTGGAATACATGGTCTTTTGGTCTCAACAAGGGTCTTCCTATGTTATTAGAAAAGCTGCAAAGAGATTCTATTTGCTTGATACTGCCACCTCTTCCCACAGTCCTTGCAAGGTCTTGCTGCTTTTATTCCACCCTGCTGCTCCCAGTTGTTCGCTTTCTGCCATGAACTAGATCTCTCTAGTTCTTTTTGTGAGAAACCATACAGCATTTTTTTTAAGGGGGGGAGAGGTATTTTTGCTCTTTGTCTCGTTGAGTGCCCATTTGTAAATCGAAGACTTTTTCAGAAGTCAGTGCGAACCTGGGATCCTTATTTGATTTGATATGAATTGTGCCAATATTAACAGGGAGAAAGCTCATTAAAAAGAAATGAAAAGATTCTTGCCTAAGGCCCACTTCTGCCAGCTGAAAGATATTCCCATTACAAATCTTTGTCTGCTCACCGAGCTTTGGGGAGTGGTCTTGTACTGAGTGAAGCCGTTGGTCCATCTAGCTCAATATTGTCTATATTGAGTAGCAACAACTTCCCAAGGTTTCTGATGGGGGTCTTTCCCAGTTCTAGCTGCAGATCCTGGGACTTGAACCTGGGACATTCTGCATGCAAAGCTGATGCTCTGTCATTTAGCTACAGCCAGCATGTATCCTAGATCCAGGCTTGGTTTTAGTTGCATTGAGACAGACCTGAGCAATCCAAGACTGCCAGGGGGGACAGATCATCTTGGGGGGAAGGCTGAAGATGTTTACTTTGCCAGGATGCGCCACCATTTAGAAAACTAGTGACCTGAGGAGAAGGTCCATGAGTAAGCGGACAATATAGGCTGGCAATGAGTGATACAAGTGGGAGCTTACTTAAGGGACAAGCAAACTTAACTGAGTAGGGTGGGGGGAAGTGCCAGACCTGGCTGAGGGAAAGGAGAGACGAAGCATTAAGAGGAACATCATATCTTAAGGGCAAGAAACTACAATAAGGAAGCAGCTGGAGGGAATGGCTCATAGTTTCAGTTGTCTCTATCACAAATGCATAGAGTATGGGAAACAAGCAAGGTGAAATGGAGCTTTTAATACAGGGTGGGAAATTTGACCTGGCGTGCATTATTGAAACCTGAAGGGATGAGACTCATGACTGGAATGTAGGAATTGAGGGTATAACCTGTTCAAAAAGAATAGACCAAACAGGAAGGAAGGAGTAGGAAGGATGTGTACACTTGTGTTAAGAAATCCATGACCTGGAGCATGGAAAGCAGATCGAGAGTATACGAGTAAAAATTGTAGGAAACAGAAACAACAGTGACCTTACTGTGGGTGTCTGCTATATAGACCACCAAACCAGGTGGAAGACTTGGAAGAGCATATTGCCAAATATTCAAAAAGGAGAAATATAGCTGACAAGATCCAACACTTACATTTCCCAGAAGGTGGAAGAAGCAACAAGGGGATCATCTATCTTGGACTTGGTCCTCACCAACAGAGAGGAACTGATTGATGAAGTGGAAGTACTTGGGAGAAATTGATCATGTCCTCCTGGGTTTCATAATACACAGGCAATGGAAAGCTGAGTGTAGTTGGACATGCACTCTGGACATTAAGAAGGCCAATTTCAAAAACTTTAAGGAGCTACTGGGTGAGATCCCATGGTCACAAATGGTCAAAGAGCTGCACATCCAAGGAGTTTCTAAAAGGAGAAATATTGAAGGTCCAAATTCAGATAATTCCAACAAGGAAAAAAAGTGGGAGGCATCTAAAGAAATCATTGAGGCTGCATAAGGAGCTAACAGATCAGCTGAGAGTTAAGAAGGGCATGTATAAGAAATGGAAGAAAGGGGAAATCACGAAGGAGGAGTAGCCAACAGTTGCAGGGGGAATATCAGGCCGGCTAAAGCTCAGAATGAGCTCAAGCTTGCAAGAGAGGTTAGAAATAATAGTAAAGGTTTCTTCAGCTATGCTTGAAGCAAAAGGAATAACAAGCAAATACTAGGTTCTCTGCGTAGAGAAGACTGAAAAATTCTATTGGGAGAAAGAGAGAAGGCAGAACTACTCAACACCTGCAAACCTCTGTTTTCACCCAAAAGGAAAGCAAAGCCCAACCTGGTGAAAACAGAATGAAATTATGTAAGGAGCTTAAGATGGGAGAAGAAGCAATAAGGGAACACCTAGCTACTTTATATGAATTCATGACCTGATGAGCTGCATCCAAGGGTACTAAAGGAACTTGTGGGTGTAATTTCAGAGCCTTTGTCTATGATATTTGAAAATTCTTGGAAAACAGGTGAGGTCCCTGCAGAATGGAGGGGGGGCAAATATTTTCCCCATCTTGAAAAGGTGGGGAAGAGCAATGAAACCGCTGGGGGCAGGGCCGTGGGTGAGGTGCACTGCCAGAACAAACCTCGCCCCACTGCTGCAAAGCAGGACACTCTATGGAGCCCCACAAGCCCGGCATCTCTTTGTGAGACTCGCCAAAGTGATGCTGGGCTCATAGAGTGCCATGAGCAGAGTGCTATGGCACTGCTTGAAGAGGCTAGGCCACATGCCTGTTACCTCCTTCTCAACTGCCCCACAGCTGGAAGGTGCCATGAGAAGGATGCAATAGCCCATGGCACCCTCCCTGCAAACAGGGCTATTTACAAAAAGCAGTGCTGTGTTCGCAGGTGCTGGGACGCACACCTGTCACATCCTTCTCAGCTGGAGGGTGCTGAAAAGGATGCAATGGCTTATGACGGAGCAGGGTGCTGTGAGGGGCCTCCAAAAAACTGAACCTGGGGCAACGGCCCCCTCAGCCCCACCCCCACACTATGCAGGTGGGTGGGAAGGAAGACCCAGTTAACTACTTACTGGTGAACTCAACACTGATTCCAGGAAATATCCTAGGACAGATAATTCAACAGCAGTCTGTGAGCACTTAGAAAAGGATGCTGTGATTACTAAGACCCTACATGGGTTTCTCAAAAATAAGTCATGTCAGACTAATTTCTTCCTTCCTTCCTTCCTTCCTTCCTTGGTGGATCAGGGGAATGCTGTGTACATAGTGAATCTTGATTTCAGCAGGCTTTTCACAAGGTCCTCTAGGCCCATTGTTGTTCAACATCTTTATAAATGACTTGGATAAAGAACTTGAAAGGATGTTCATCAAATTTGCAGATGACACCAAACAGAGAGGGATAACTATTGCCGCAGAAGACAAAACCAGAATTCAAAATGGTCTTAACAGATTGAAGAACTGGGCACAAGCTAACAAAACGATTTCAATAGGGACAAATGTAAGGTTCTGCACTTAGGCAGGAAGAACCAAATACACCAATATAGGATGGGGAGGCACCTGGCTTACTAGCAGTACGTGTGAAAAGAATCTAGGGGTCTTGGTGGACCACAAATTTAACATGAGTCAAGAGTGTGATGCCCCCACAAAAAAGAGCTAATGCTGTTCTAGGCTGCATCCACAGAAGTATAGTGTCCAGATCAAGGGAAGTAATAGTCCCACTCTATTCTGCCTTGTCAGACCACACCTGGAATACCACGTACAATTCTAGGCACCACTATCTAAGAAGGATGTTGACAAGCTAGAACATGTGCAGAGGAGGTCAACCAAGATCTTCAAGGGTCTGGAAACCAAGGAACGGTTGAAAGAGCTGTGTACATTTAGCCTTGGAAATAAGAGATTAAGAGGGAATAAACTTGTTTTCTCCTGCTCTGGAGGGTAGGACCCGAACCAGTGGCTTAATGTTGCAAGAAATGAGATTCTGACTAAACATCAGGAATAACTTTCTGACAGCAAGGGTTGTGCAACAGTGGAACATTCTCCCCTGGGAGGTTGTGGACTCTCCTGCCTTGGAGGTTTTTAAGCAGAGGATGGATGACCATCTATCATGGATGATTTAGCTGAGATTCCTACATTGCAGGGGGTTGGACTAGATGAACCTTGGGTCCATTTCCAACTCTACAATTCTATGATTTATTGTTTCTGAGGTTCCCAGCATAACAATCACACAAATTAATCAGTTCCAGTTGCTGTTGTTAAAAAAAAAAACCTGACCAATTTTTACAACATTTTAAAAAAGTTATATTTTTGTTAACTTTATCTTTATTTTTTACATGTATTTTTAACAGTAGTTATATCCTGTGGCGCAAGAGGTGGAAGTTTGTGATTTGCTCAGAGAATTAACCAAAGCTTGGGTATGATTCTGTTAGTGTAGCCAGAAAAATAGAATTGATTGAGGACGCACTTACAGTGACCCCTCCCCAGGGAGCAAGGCCTAAACTAAGGAAGGTGAACAAACTGGGCAAAACAACATTATGAGATTTTTTAACAAATAATAATAATAATAATAATAATAATAATAATAATAATAATAATAATTTATTTATACCCCGCCCTCCCCAGTCAAAACCGGGCTCAGGGCGGCTAACACCAATAAAATTACAATAAAACATAAAAAGCAATTAATTAAAATACAGATTAAAATACAATATTAAAATTTAAAATGCAGCCTCATTTTTTTATTTTTTTTAATGATATTTCTTCATTTTTTCCCATCACCAAACCTGAACATTGTTCTTCATGCTTGTATACATATACATATACATATACATACATATACATACACATATACATTTATGTTTGTTTGTTACAATTTTTCGTATCGTATTTCTAATCCTCCTTTCCCAGAGAAAAAAAGGGAAAGGAGAAAAAAGAAAAGAAAAAAAAGTAAATTTTATCTTTGGACTTCCTGTTATCTCCATCAGCATACTCTCCTCTTTTTGTCGCAGAGTGTATATTCAATCCATGCTATCTCTGTTTTTACATCTCGTTTGACACTCCTGTTTCTTAAGGAAACTGATTTCTGCAAATCCAAACAGATTTTTCCCCTTTTTTACTCAAATGCAGCCTCATTTTAAGTAGTCCATAAATCCACACCATGAGGGAGGAAAAACACAAGGGTCAGACTAAGTCCAGCCCAAAGGCCAGGCGGAACAGCTCTGTCTTGCAGGCCCTGCGGAAAGATGACAAATCCCGCAGGGCCCTGGTCTCCTGTGAAAGAGCGTTCCACCAAGTTGGGGCCAATACTGAAAAGGCCCTGGCCCTAGTAGAGGCCAATCTAGCCATCTTATGGCTCGGGATCTCCAGAGTATTGTTGTTTGTGGACCTTAAGGTCCTCCGCGGTGGAGACCAGGAGAGGCTGTCCCATATGTACAAGGGTCCCAAGCCGCATAGGGCTTTAAAGGTCAAAACCAGCACCTTAAACCTGATCCTGTACTCCACCGGGAGCCAGTGCCACAGCTTTATTGGCCACAGATTTATTGATTCCAGATTTAGGAAAGAATTGGCTTTGGCATTGGATGTAAATGCCGCTCAGGTCAAGTCTATTATTAATGGGTCATCCACAAGACACAGGTCTACATAGATGGCTCTCCAGGCCACTGAAGGCAACTCTACGGCCCATCAGTTGAATACCTTGGCTTTTGGATGGAGACTTCCATATGGAATTCACCCTGGGGCAATGCACCACTTCACCCCCTGCCTGAGGTTATACTAAAGGATTCCCCTAAAATGCCTTATCCAGCAAAATTGTGACTATTGCTATGGGGAAGGCAAAACCTGCAAACGGGACCAATCTGTTTGCAAGCAAATTGCTTCTCAGCTCTGAAAAGAGGTACCATTATAGAACCATAGCAAAGCCAGTAAATGAAGTGCCGTACGAAGGAAGGAAGGTTAGCATACAAAACTACAGTTACAGGTAGGTAGCTGTGTTGGTCTGAGTCGAAGCAAAATAAAAAAATTCCTTCAGTAGCACCTTAAAGACCAACTAAGTTTATATTTTGGTATGAGCTTTCGTGTGCATGCACACTTCTTCAGATACAAAACTACAGTAAGACTAATTAAGAGGGAGGGCAAGGAGGATTGTTATTCTGCCAACTCCGATCCTGAGGTCAGGCTCAGCTGGGTTTTATCAGCAGAGGGAGGACCAGAGTGAAGCCTGCTCCACTCCAGTTTGCTCCCAAACCGCGCCCATCTGGCCTGGATGGATTGGTCCAAATTCAAACACTGGTTAGTGGGAAAGTCTGCCCACCAAACTGGCCAGCCAGAGGAACCCCCCCCCCCCCAACTACCAGCCAGCTGCCCAGCATTGCTCCCCCGGGATTGGGGTTTACTGTGCTGTGGTGCAACCACCGCCCACCCCAGGACTGGGTAAGTAGCCATTTCTAACAGTTGAGTAACAAAGCCACTTCCGCGCCTGCGACGGAAGTGGTGTTGTGGGCAGACCGACGGCACCACCGCGTAGGGGCTGCGTGTTCGGCCCCTACGCGATGGTAGCTTCCCGCCTGCGTCACCCCCGACCGGCCAATGGGAGCGGTCGGGGCGGAGCCGCCAAGTTTAAAGCTCCCCGCAGGCGGGAAGCAGCCCTCTTTCCTTCCTCGTTCGCCGGAGCGAACAGTTCATCGTTTCCTCTACGCGGTCCCCCTTTTGTGCTAGGAGTCGTTTCTTTGTTTTTCACCGTTTATTCAGCGCTGTATTTTGGATCTCTGGCGGTAAAATTTTGTTTTTGTTTTTCGGGGTTTGGAGCGCTCGCTTAGAGCCAGCGGAAGCCTGCAGCGATACCGCCGATCAGCTGTTCCTGGCTAACGCCCACCAGCTGTTTTTTCTACCAAGATCCCAAGGCTACTGCGGCGGTTCCAGGGCCTCGGCAACGTCTTAGCAGCACCTCCGCCGTAGCGTGGTGTCCTACGACCGTCCCTAGCTGTTTTTGCCCGCTTCCAAGGCCGCCGCAGCGCTTCCGGGGCCATAGCAGTGCCCAGCAGCATCTCGGCCATCGAGCACTAGCGGGAGAAGAGCACCAGTTAGCTGTGGATGTGAAACCTTTCACGGTTTTTCCTCTTTCCCTGCGGCTATCCTCTGGTCATTTGCTTGCAGCGAGTGGGTGCTGGGTTGAGACGGCTGCCACCCCGCACCGTTTTACCCTACGGAATTCTGCCGTGCCTGAGCAGCCTCCTCTCCACGTTTTCCTGAAGGGAATCGACGCAGAACCGGGTGAGCGACCTCCGATTACAGTCCCCCCTCTTCCCTGTAGTGTTCTTAGTGTTCTCTTCCCTGTAGTGTACAGTCCCCCCTCTTCCCTGTAGTGTTCTTAGTGTTCTCTTCCCTGTAGTGTTCCCTGTAGTCTTCTGCCTTTTTCAGCTGCAGTTCTAGAATTCCTACACTGGGTGCCTTAATTCAGTAGCGCCGCTTAGAGCTCTAGAGTGCTTTCCCCTTTCTTATCGCTCTGCTGTAAAAGCTCATTTGGGGAGGGTTGTTTTGGTCACGTGGTCCCCGTCGGCCATCTTGAGGGGGTCGGTTTGCTTTGCGTCATTATCCAGGCGGCCATTTGGTGTGTGGACATTATCCAGGCGGCCATTTTGTGTGCGAACACGTGGTCCCCGTCGGCCATCTTGAGGGGGTCTGTTTGCTTTGCGTCATTATCCAGGCGCCATTTTGTGTGTGGACATTATCCGGGCGGCCATTTTGTGTGTGGCCACGTGCGTCCGCTGGCGGTCGCCATCTTGTGTAGGTCAGTTGTTTTTCCTTTTGTTTGTTTGATAACGTCGCCTCTTATGTGCTGAGGTTCAAGTCGCTCTTAATAGGCAGTTTATTTAAACAGTTCTTAATAATAGATTAAAATAATAATAAAAGATAAAAAAAAAAAAAATAAATAAATAAAATAAAATAAAAAATAAAATAAAATAAAAGATAGACCTGGGAGTTTCCTGCTTTAAAGCAGTTTTCTGGCGGGACATTTCATTTTGTATTTTTCGTTTAAAGGGCCTGCTTTGCCAAAGTTTTTCCTTTGCGTTACTGTAATAAGGTATTTGTCTGTGCGATCCCATTGTGCTGTTGATTACAGGCTAAATTTATAGTGACCTGGGTTGCGTGGGGAATTTAATTTGCAATCTTTATCTAAACGCTCTTGTTCCTTCTGCTGGGGCAAGCCGATACGTAATTAATAATTTAACTGTGATAGGCAACAAGCAGTGATTTATAAGAATAATCGCGAATAAATAAATAAATATATAGGATTATTTGTAGGAAGTTAATAATAATACGATCATAATAATAGAGTGCGCAATAAATAACAATAAGAATTAAATAATTGAAAAACAAACAAGCAACCAAACAAACAAACAAACACAGTATCCCCAATAAATAATAATAATAATAATAATAATAAATAAATAAATAAATAAATAAAAAAGAAAGGAAAAAATAAATAAATAAAAAATAAAAAATAAAAAATAAATAAATAAACGAATAAAGATAGAATAGTGCAGAATAAAATAGATTGAATACGTAATTAATAACGCAGTTGTTAGATTGGTGGGAATCCTGCTTAGGCTGTGAAGCGATCTAGTAATGGCACCTAAGCGTGGCCAGGGCAAGGCCCCTTCCAAGAGCCCTGCAGCACAGGATAAGACTGAGGCCTTGGCACGGGTGGTCTCTACGCTTCAAAATACCCTGCAGGATGTCTGCAAACAGTTAGTACCGCTTGCAAAATCACTTGCCCCTTCGGCCGATGCCACACAGGGGGAGCCCCTCGAGTCCCAAGAGGTGGTTGCGGAGTCACAAGATCTCATCTTTGATACTGGTTTATCAGACTCCCAGTCGCCTTGTACTTCTGCTTCATTATTTTCCAGCTCCGGCTCCGAACGTGGAAGCGACGTGAGTCAGGCCCCGCGGACACGGGGGCAGAAGGCGCGCGCTAATGCCCCCAACTCCCAAGCTCAAGGGGCGGGAGCTCAAGCGGCATGTTCTTCCAATCGGTCAGGCCTGCAGGGGGCCCAGCCCGCGCAAGAAGTGGTCCACCGGAATGATGGGGGTTCCGAAACGTCAGAAAACGACGACACCTCCAGGCCAGCAGGAGGTGGCGAACCGGCGTCACGCGAGGAAGAAGAGCCTAGGCAGGGGGGAAAGGCAAAGAAGAAAACCGGAAAGCGTAAGAGAAGTAAAGATGATGACTCATATGACTCAGGTACGTCTTCCGATTCAGATGGCGAGGTCCCAATGGAAGATTATTGGGGGATTGCTGAGGATCAGATGGGGCTTCCTTTGTGGGTGCATAAGAGGCGGGCCAGTGCTCATCGCAAGTCATTTAAGGGGACTTTGGAATGGAGGGATGGTGCCCTGATTCCAGACTCTAAGTATTCCACCAATGCAGACACAGACATCATCCTAGGATCCCATTTATCAAATAAAACACGGGAGAAAATCTTGAATGGCGATTTTATAGATATTTTCACCCTTTTACCAGTGTCCCAAATGCTGGGAAAGGGCGAAAAGAGAAGGGAGTACGGCAGGCGCAGAC
This sequence comes from Zootoca vivipara, assembly GCF_965207765.1. Lineage (NCBI taxonomy): Eukaryota > Metazoa > Chordata > Lepidosauria > Squamata > Lacertidae > Zootoca > Zootoca vivipara. The sequence goes on along the minus strand of NC_142585.1, from coordinate 44,971,937 downwards.
ATAGGACCCCACGTGCTGACCGCACATTCGAAAATTGGTTAGATGGGATGCATATCTGGATTGCGGTAATAACAGCTGCATACCCAAAGAGGGCAATGCACCTGATGGCCTACATAGCGGATGTTAGAATGGCCTATAGGATGGCAGGGGAGGCGGCCGCCCTAAATTACGATGAGGACTTCCGAAGGAATGCTTCACAAAATCCAAAAACCAGGTGGGATCAGCGCCACCAGCATTTCTGGAGCAATCACGTTGTCCCTTATGTAGAAAGGAAGCAGACGGACCCACCTAGGTCCGCAAAGTTTGAACCCAGGAGGGACCCGCGACGCAGGGTTTGCTGGGAATATAATAAGGGCCTCTGTCAGCGACCCAATTGTAAATACATACATGAATGCGAGAAGTGTTTGGGTCAGCACCCGGGAGTTTCCTGCTTTAAAGGGAGGCAGTCCTTTCGGGGCGGCAGGGGCAGCTCGCACCAGGGCCCCAGAAACACCGCAGGTGCCCCCCAGGGAGCAACTGCTGGGACTAATAGATATTAATAGATCCCTTGCCCTGGCCCGCTCTCCCATAAAGCTTCACCCGTTGAAATCACTGCTTGACCGTTACCCAAACAAAGTTGCAGCAAAATACATTTGGGAGGGGTTTTCAACCGGTTTCCGAATACCCGTGCGTACCCCACCTAGCACAGGTGAACCCCCCAATCAAAAATCTGTTAGGGAAAGTCCAGACATAGCCATTAAGAAAATTAACAAGGAAATCTCAGCAGGACGTGTGGCTGGCCCGTTCATAGCACCGCCGATACCTGATCTCCATATTTCCCCATTAGGATTGGTCCCAAAAAAAGCACCAGGTGAATTTAGGCTCATTCATAATCTCTCCCATCCGATAGGCAGGTCAGTCAATGATGGCATACCCCAGGAACTGTGCACGGTGAAATATGCCTCCTTCGATCAGGCGGTGAAGTTAGTAAGGCAATTCGGTAAGGGTGCCTTGATGGCAAAATGTGATATTGAATCAGCGTTCCGCCTACTTCCAGTTCACCCGCAGGACCATAAATGGCTGGGTTTCAGATTCAAGGGGGCATATTTCATCGACAAGGCAATGCCTATGGGTTGTTCCGTGGCATGCTCCGCGTTCGAAACTTTTAGCACGTTCCTGGATTGGGCCCTTCGCTTTAAAACGGGTCTGCCAGGGGTCACACATTATTTGGATGACTTTCTCTTTGTAGCTAGCGCAAACAGTTCCGAGTGCGCACACCTTATACGGGCCTTTTCAGATCTTGCAGAGGAATTGGGGGTACCGCTGGCAGCGGAAAAAACCGAAGGGCCTGTCGCGCGTCTTACATATTTAGGTATAGAATTGGACACGGTTGCCCAAACTTCGCGTCTGCCTTATGAAAAACTAATCGCCCTCAAAGAGACCATTAGGCAACTCGTTCCCCTTAAGAAACTTACCCTTAGGCAGATGCAGTCACTTTTGGGACACCTCAACTTTGCCTGCAAGGTTATATCACCTGGTCGTCCATTCTGCCGGCGCTTGGCCAGGCTCACGGTTGGCCTAGCAAAACCTTTTCATAGGAAGCGGCTCCCCCGAGAGGTCAAGGCCGACCTTGAATCTTGGCTAGTGTTTCTGGAGAATTATAACGGGGTGTCGTTATGGCAGGACACCATGATGTTACTGCGAGCGGATTTTCAGGTGCAATCGGACGCGGCAGGTGCATTAGGTTTTGGGGTTTACTTCAAAGGTAGATGGTGCGCGCAGCGTTGGCCGGCCAACTGGCAAGCTACGGACATCACGCGCGACTTAACATTTTTAGAATTTTTCCCAATAGTAGTAGCCGTACATTTATGGTCCGAAGAATTCAGGAATCGGCGGGTCTGCTTCAGAACCGACAACCAAGCGGTGGTCAGCGTCCTCACCCGGCAATCCACGCGATCGACGAGGGTGTCCTCTCTCCTACGCCACTTCGTGTTACTCAGTTTGCAGTTGAATATGCAATTTACCGCCAAATTTGTCCCGGGGGCCAGTAACAACATTGCAGATGCTTTGTCTCGCTTCCAGATGGATCGCTTCCGATCGTTAGCACCGGAGGCAAGCCAGTCGCCGGAGCCGTTCCCGGAACAGCTATGGAACCTTGGGAGCGAGAAATTCTAAAGGGAGTATTAGCTTCTGTGGCCCCTTCTACACTGAGCTCATATAAGCGGGCTTGGGCCGATTTCTCTAAGTTCAGACAAGGGGGGCCCACAGCCTCCCCGCTGGGCCCACCCACCCAGAGGGAGGTCATGCAGTATGTAGTGCACTTGAGGAACCTGGGACGCGCACCTAAGACTCTCAACATTCACACAGCAGCCATCACGTTCTTTTCTAAATCACTATATTTTACAGACCCGTGTGACAATTTCCATCTGCGTAGAGCTATGGAGGGCTGGCGCAGGCTCCAGCCACCTGCCAGAGACCCTAGGCGACCCATTACCTTTGACATGTTGGCCCAGATTCATAGACAGTTGAGGACCCTCTGTTGGTCCAAATTCGAGGCGCGCCTATTCTCAGCAGCTTTCTCTATAGCGTACTTTGGGGCGCTCAGAGTAGGTGAGGTCGTGTGTGAGGACTCCCCCCAGGGTATCACCCGCGGCATACTGATACAGGACGTTTCACTGTCTGACTCCCAAATGCAGTTGCTCATACGGCATTCCAAAACCGACCAGAAGGGACGGGGCGCAACTATTAAGCTCCCTGCAACAGGCACCCCAGGTCCATGTCCGGTAAAGGATACCAGGCGGTTTCTTTACCTCCGGCCCCCCGGCCCGGGCCCACTGCTTGTCCATCAGGATGGCGCCAGGCTCACCCGTTACCAATTCACTAGGGTTCTGCGCAAGGCCATTGCCCACTGCGGTTATAATCCCGCTGATTTTGCGGCTCATTCTTTCAGGATTGGCGCGGCTACGTCAGCCATGCATTTGGGTCTTTCGTCTGAGAGAATTAAGGACTTGGGGAGGTGGAAATCGAACGCGTACAAAAGGTACATTCGTACGTAGCGGCGGGTCGGTTGCCTGTCTGATCCCCGGTTGTCACTCTTTGTTTACAGGTTCACGGATTGTGCGCATCTGGATAGCTGGGCACAGTATAGTCCATTGGGCCCGGGAAAGGGCCATCGAGGTGGGCCTGGGGACCGGACTGGGGCTCCCCGAATTTGTTCGAGTGTCCTGGATCGCGAGGAGGGGCATGCTGTGGGACGAGTTGCTGCCGGCCATACAAAATCGGGCTGCTTCACTGGGCTACCCCGATCTACTGGTGATCCAGCTCGGAGAGAATGACCTGGCTTATCGCAATGCAGTGGACTTAAAATTGAAAATATTCAGAGACTTTGATACCCTTATGGACAGCTGCTCGGAGATGACGCTTCTTTGGTCCTCCTTGTTGGAGAGGCGCAGTTGGCGCGATGGTCGTTGCCCTATCGCTTTGAACAAGGCCAGACGGCTCCTGAATTCTTTTGTGATCCGCAGAGTCCTATCGTTGAACGGCCACGCCATTTCACATCCAAATTTGAAGCAGAGTGAAGCAGCCCTTTATCGCCAAGATGGCGTTCATTTGTCGCCCAAGGGGAATGATGTTTGGCTTGAGAACTTAACTATGGGAATCAGAGATAGGTTATGTGCTAGAGAATTTAATTAGGCAAATAAGAGATTAGGATCACGGCCCCCTAACAGCTTAAGAAGTCCCTAAATGAGCTAATAATTAATTTCCAGTTTGAGGAGGCATGCGAGCGGATTGGCGGCGAGCCTGGGGGGGCTCGAGTGGCGGTTAGGCGTTGGAAATTTGCATAACAATAGATGGAGGAGGGGCTAATTGCGTCACCAGCTGCCCTAAATTGGAGAAGTAATTCCGTTAAAGGATTCCGGGGGCGTCGCTTGGTCCTGAGCCTGGAGTTGCCTGGGCCGTAGGGCACGCCCCTTCGGTGGCCACAGGAGGAGCTCTAGTAGATCTACATCGCGGGGCTCCTTTCTGGTGGTTAACTTCTCAAGGACTCCAACACACGGGTCGGAGTCGGATATAGTCCGTTAGGTTCCAACGCCTAAGCCAATTCCGCTCAACATGCTTAATTAATAAAGTTGTGGCCTTAACCACCCAATTAAATCTCAATCACTGTGTCATGAGTCTTGATTACATGGGAAGGAGGGACATTGCCACACAAAGCCACTTCCGCGCCTGCGACGGAAGTGGTGTTGTGGGCAGACCGACGGCACCACCGCGTAGGGGCTGCGTGTTCGGCCCCTACGCGATGGTAGCTTCCCGCCTGCGTCACCCCCGACCGGCCAATGGGAGCGGTCGGGGCGGAGCCGCCAAGTTTAAAGCTCCCCGCAGGCGGGAAGCAGCCCTCTTTCCTTCCTCGTTCGCCGGAGCGAACAGTTCACCCGCCCGCCCACCCCTTAAAAAGAGATAAGGGGACGCTGCTATGGACGTCAGTCGGTTGCCTGGTTAGTCAGCGGGCCGGGTAGGATTTTTCCCATACTGGACTAGCCATGATGGGTTTTTCGCCTACCTCGTAGCATGTCGTCACAACTTAGACTAGGCGGTTAGGCGTTGGAAATTTGCATAACAATAGATGGAGGAGGGGCTAATTGCGTCACCAGCTGCCCTAAATTGGAGAAGTAATTCCGTTAAAGGATTCCGGGGGCGTCGCTTGGTCCTGAGCCTGGAGTTGCCTGGGCCGTAGGGCACGCCCCTTCGGTGGCCACAGGAGGAGCTCTAGTAGATCTACATCGCGGGGCTCCTTTCTGGTGGTTAACTTCTCAAGGACTCCAACACACGGGTCGGAGTCGGATATAGTCCGTTAGGTTCCAACGCCTAAGCCAATTCCGCTCAACATGCTTAATTAATAAAGTTGTGGCCTTAACCACCCAATTAAATCTCAATCACTGTGTCATGAGTCTTGATTACATGGGAAGGAGGGACATTGCCACACAATAGCCCAGACACTGAATCCCTGTGTGGGATGCCCCCTCACTAGGTGGAAGAGTTTTTGAACAGATATTCACTCCCGTTTTCCCAAAAAACCCTTGGGGTGCAACAAGAATGTGTTCAAAGTACCACTTTCATCTATCCCACACAAACCCAAGTGAAGGACCCCTCCTGCACAGCTTCACCACTATGGTCCAGGTGTTAGTAACCCCAAAATTGCATAGTGCCCCTGACCTGTGTGGCTGTAAGTAAGAAGACAATATGTCAATCTGTGAATGAAGTCAACTTTTCACTTGCCTTAAAATCTGGGCTTCATAGTCTTCTCTCTCTCTCTCTCTCTCTCTCTCTCTCTCTCTTATTCTGTATTTAAAAAGTACAGGTTTCTTCCATCCAATAAGAAATCCAAATTGTCTTAGTTTTTTTTAAGGCTAATTGGAGAAAATCTTGATGCATGTGCAATTTGAAACCATCTGGTCTGCCATAAATATATCCTAGCAACTACAGATTTGCATTCTATTTCAATTTTTTAATTTTAACTAGGCCTGGAGTGACATATTACAACAAATTCATCAAAAATAAATAAATCAGAATCCTGAGTCCGAGTTCTTAATTTGAGATGTTTTCATTTCCCACCCCCTTTACTCTTGATGTTTATCTCTGAAAGGTACCTTTGCACAATGGGGCAGAGAGTTCCCCTCCCTTGGTGGGGTGGCAGTAGCTGGCAAGGTGTTGTAGGGAAGAGGCAGATAATGGGGCCCTTGCCGCTTACCTGGATGGATCTGGGATAGGTCAGGGCCATGTGGGTAAACCTGTGGAATCAATCTGGCCTGCCTACACTCATGAAGCCCTGATTTCACGGCAAAAACCCCATCTCAGCCAGCTAAACAACAGGGATGCCACTGTAAGGAGGGTGACTCTGCAATTCTGCCTCCCCACCACCACACCCACCACTACTGTGGGAAAGAAAGAGTCTGTAGCAAAGGAACCAACTGCTTGGGCTTTGCTACTGTTGAAGAATTTATTGGAATTATAGCATGAAATTTGAAATTTGTGAGAAGGGCTGAGCAAGTGAAGGCTGGAATGTCAAGGTTGTGTTTGCAAGAGAACCAGGAGAGGAGGCCAAAGCAGCACACAAGCAGGCACTTAGAAACTGGTATAGGGGAAGAGATGAGGAAGCTAAAGGGCAGTTGCTATGCCTTGTGATTAAATCAGTAAAAGCTAGTAGAAGGAAGTATGGTCATATATGGACACAACTGCCCACTTGCTTCCCTTTGCTTGTAAGTGTATAAATGCTTGTGCTGTTTTCAATTTCACTGGTTGAGATTGCATCACACTGGCCTTGCAATCCTTAAATAAAAAACACCCTATTTTCCTGACCTGTGGAATCTGGATTTTATTGACCATCAAGGCTAAACCTACAGGGCACTGCATATTGAACCCCAGTATTTCCCAGCACTAGCTAGGGAAGAAGCAGGGACAAAATGCTTTCTGGTTCTTTGTACCTGTGCTTTCATTTCCTTCCTATTGAGTACCTTGAGTGGGAATTCATTAACATACGAAGGTGCCTTATACTGCGTCAGGCCAGTGGGTTAATCAAGCTCAGTACCACTTTCCTAGTCCTACCTGTAGATGCCAGGACTGAACCTGGGACTTTCTGCATGCAAATAAGGTGCTCTACCACTGAGCTATGGCTCTTCTCCTTAAACATTGGAAGCTGCCTTATACTGAGTTAGACCAATGGCCCATCTTGGTCAGAGTGGTTTACACTGATCAGAAGGAGCTCCCCAGGGTTTCAGACAGAGGATATTTACCCCACCAGGAGGTCTGCTGAGGACTGCAGGAGCTTTGGTTTTATGCAGATCCAAAGCCTCACTTGATCTGAAATACCTATTTTTCTCCCTTGTTGCTATATTTCTCTGTAGGCAGTGAGGGGAGAGTTGCATGCTATGGCCGCTTTGGTGCCCCCCCCCGAGACCCTAGGATCACAACCTGAATCTCCTGAGTGCCTTTTAATGTTGTTGTTTAGTCGTTTAGTCGTGTCCGACTCTTCGTGACCCCATGGACCATAGCACGCCAGGCACTCCTGTCTTGCACTGCCTCCCGCAGTTTGGTCAGACTCATGTTCGTAGCTTCAAGAACACTGTCCAACCACCTCGTCCTCTGTCGTCCCCTTCTCCTAGTGCCCTCCATCTTTCCCAACATCAGGGTCTTTTCCAGGGAGTCTTCTCTTCTCACGAGGTGGCCAAAGTATTGGAGCCTCAGCTTCACGATCAGCCTTTTAATAATATTTTGTAATTTATCACTCATTAGATACCACAAGAATTAGATGCACCTCATTTTTGATTGCAGTGCAGAATAAAAGGTTGCCAGTTTGGGGGCGGGGGAGAGGTGTCCCAAACTTGTGTATGTGCGTTTTACTTTGCTGCACAGTCCCATCATCTTATTCTCCATTCCATAATCTTCTACCTTTTGCCTCTGGCCCTGCCCACCGAAGGCATCCAGCCCGTGGGTGGTTGCCCAGAACGGAATGTGGAGCTCTGGCTGAAAAGGGTTCTCTATCTCGGACCTAGTACAATTAGGATATCAACTCCTCTTGCAGTCAGTAACCCACCAGTAAAGCACACTCCACTCAAAATCTAACAACTACGGAACCAAGTATTCAAAATGTAACATCCAAGCAAAAAAAGCATCCTCTCTACTTGCCCCTCAAATTGCCAAAACTTTTTTTAAAAAAACAGGGGCTGTTGTTAATGTAATCTGTTTCTTATCTGCCCTTCACCAGAAGGTCTTGTGCAGATTACAGCTTCCAAAGGCAAAATTAAAAACCAAGAATCATAATCTATATAGGTCATTATAGAAGGGTGTCTTCTCACCAGCCTCTTTCCCCAACCCTCAAAAATGTGTTTTATTTTAATTGTTTATGTGAAATTCAGTGCCAGATCCTCTCTTTTCACTGGCATTCTTGTTACATTTCTCCTTCTATTACATTCTTGGCCCCTAAATCCCAAAAGCCAAATGCCTTGCATATCAATTATCTATTGTGTTAAGAAAACACAGTGCGGAAGTGACTGAGGACTGCACTCCTGTCTCAACACGATGCCCACTTTTTCTTTTTAAATAAAAATGTGGATTTATTGAATTTGAACAACTGAGCCATCCATCACTTATGATGAAAAACCAGCTGATGAGGACTAAGGTGACCCAGGTTACAAACAGAAAGCAGCTTTGCTTGATTGTGAAACCAAGCATATCCACCCTGATCTGTCCCTTCATCTTGGCTCCCTGAGCTACTTCCTCCAATTCTTGTCCCCTCATCTCCTCCAAACGCTAAAACTCCTGCCAAAATGGTTTCTGACTTCTTAACCCCCCCTCCTCCTGCCTATATCATGCCGAAATGGAAATGAGCATGCTCTCTCACACACAAACAATGTCTGTGCCCTGGCTGTGCAGCATGAATATTTATGAAGAAGCTAAATGGGGAGTGCTAGCCAAAGTTAGCAGCTGAGAGAGGCAGCATTCAATGCCAGATCTTTGGTGGCTTTTAGCATCCAAGCTGAGCTAGTGGGTGGGCCAGAGCCAGACGTGGCTTTAGAGAGAAGCACAATGGTTGCACTGTAGCTTGAACCAGAGCCCAGCATCTCCACTGCCCTTCTTCACGTCCAGCTCTGCATGGAACAGATGATTAGACAGGTAGTTATGTCTAACTCTGCAGTGACCTGGTCCAGAGAATGGGCCAAACCCAGTAGTGGATCTACATTTCTGGGGTCTTGAAGCATGAACTGTTGTGGGGGCCCCTCACAACCAGCAAGGAGGTCTGGGTAACCACTGTTATCTTCTGGAAGGGGTTCCCCCCCCCATGACAAATCACATTTTTTAACTACTACATCTCAGATTTTGATTTAATTTGCTGTACTGAATTATCTCACATGTCAAAGTCACTGGTGTGAGTAAGAATTTATCATGCCTTGGTTTTCAAGTTACTATGGCATTCCATCTTTACAACATTTGTGTTACTGACTCTCAAACATTGGGATTGTTGAAATATGTGCAAATAATAATAATTGAGTAATGCAACTCATATTGGGTCTAAAAGGTAAAGGTAAAGGGACCCCTGTCCATTAGGCCCAGTCAGGGCTGGTGCTAGGGCTTTTTGCACCCTAGGCAAAATCACCTCCTGGCGCCCCTTGGTGAATGCGTCATGAAGCACAACGCCGCTGACGCCCCTGCATCCCCTCCATAGGCAGGAGGAGCGCAAGCCAAAAGGAGAACTCAGCGCTCCCCCCGCCTATGGAGGGGACGCTGCGAGCTCCTCAGCGGCGGCGGCAGCGCCCATAGCTGAAGGCTTCAGCTACAGGCGCTGCCGCCGCCGCCGCCATCGCTCACTCGCTGCCGCCGCCGCTGAGGAGTTCACAGCGTCCCCTCCATAGGTGAGAGGAGCGCGGGCGCGTGCCGTGGGAGGTCGGCGGTGGCGCGGGGTTTTTGCGGGGCAGGCTGGCTAGTGCTCCCTCCATTTTCGTGCCTTAGACAACTGCCTAGTTTGCCTAAATGGATGCACCGGCCCTGGCTCCAGTCGTGACCGACTCTGGGGTTGCGGCCCTCATTTCACATTATTGGCCGAGGGAGCCGGCGTACAGATGCCAGGTCATGTGGCCAGCATGACACATCCACTTCTGGCAAACTAGAGCAGCACACGGAAACACTGTTTACCTTCCCGCTGGAGCGGTACCTATTTATCTACTTTCACTTTGATGTGCTTTCAAACTGCTAGGTTGGCAGGAGCAGGGACTGAGCAATGGGAGCTCACCCTGTCACGGGGATTCAAACCGCTGACCTTCTGATCGGCAAGCCCTAGGCTCTGTGGTTTAACCCACATCGCCCCCCCCGTGTCCCGCATATTGGGTCTACTAGACCCCCCAAAATTAACTACAGTTGCTTCTGGGGCTCCTCTGGGATTAGGGGTCCTGAAGCTAAAACTTCATTAGTTTCATAGTAGATCTGCCTTTGGCCATACCTCAATGGTAGAGTTGCATGTTTTCCTCTGCATGCTGACAGGTTCAATATCAGGTAGGGCTGCAATAGATTCCTGTCTGAAACCTTGAAAGCCACTAGAAAGTCTGTGAAGTTGAGTGTTCTTCAACTTTGTGACCTCAGATGTTGTTGGACTACAACTCTCAACATCTGGCTAAATTCACAGGCAAGGATGGGACTTGAAGTGCAACAACACCTGGGAATCCAAGGCTGAAGAACACATATGTAGACAATCTAGATAGACATGTGTTATAAGGCAGTTCTTGATATTCCTGCAGTCCCTATAATCCACAGTTCGGTGATAGAGCACATGATTTGCATACAGAAGGTCTCAGGTTCAATCCCTGGCATCACCACATAGGGTTGGGAATCCCCCGGTATGAAATCCTGACCTGCTACTGCCAGTCAATGTAGATAACACTGAGCTGTATTATGAGCTGAGTGTCATCTCTCCCAGGAGTCTGTCTCCTGCTCACAGAATATAAAATATTCTGAGCCAAGATGACTTCACCCAGGGCCGGCTCTAGGTAGCCCCCGGTGGCGCGGAAACCATGCTACGCCCTGCGAGGGCAGGAGCGCCAGAGCGATCTCCGCCCCTCAGCGCCAGGTGGCCAACCTGCTCGAGACTGCCCTGACTTCACCCAACACTAGAAATTGAGTTTAGGGCTTGTTTGCATGAAAGTCTTTTGCAAAAATGTTGCTTTGCAATGTCTTAAGATTGAACTAAATGTGCAGGTAATATCAATCTGATGATCTAATGTTAACTTCCTAGCATATTAAATCTATTAAAAATTTTATTACAAAGAATTATCTTTCTTCTTAAGATATTATTGATGTAGGTTTGAGGCTATTATCTTTGAGATTATAAACTTCTCTTTTTAGACACCAAAAATGTCCTGCCGGGGGGGGGGGGGGAGAGTTGAAAAATGAATAGATCTGTCAAAGGAAATGCCAGACATTTATTTCTTATATTCTTTTCTAAACATGAACTTTCAGCAAAGAATGAAGAGGCCATCTAGTCCCCACATATGTAATAAGGATGGCATGCAATGACTGTCAAATGACAGTACACCTTACAACAACATTTTGCATTTTCCTCACTTGGGCCTGTTTTGGCAGCATGCTTGAAAAATGAAGGAATTGTAGATCGAGTTCCACATGAGAAGAAGAAGAAGAAGAAGAAGAAGAAGAAGAAGAAGAAGAAGAAGAAGAAGAAGAAGAAGAAGAAGAAGAGAAGAAGAGGAAGAAGAAGAAGAAGAAGAAGAAGAAGAAGAAGAGTAGTAGTTTGGATTTGATATCCCGCTTTATCACTACCCGAAGGAGTCTCAAAGCGGCTAACATTCTCCTTTCCCTTCCTCCCCCACAACAAACACTCTGTGAGGTGAGTGGGGCTGAGAGACTTCAAAGAAGTGTGACTAGCCCAAGGTCACCCAGCAGCTGCATGTGGAGGAGCGGAGACGCGAACCCGGTTCCCCAGATGACGAGTCTACCGCTCTTAACCACTACACCACACTGGCTCTCTCATGAACTAGAATTCATTCAAAGTTCTACTCCCAAATGAACTTACTTCACATCCAGTTCACTCTGCAATTTTGAGAACTACTTTGTAGTTCAGAGCTTCAGTGAACCTTGTTTAACTGAACTACTTCAGTCCAAGCATTGAGTTCAGCTACATATGGAGGTTCTTCATTCCTGGAAGAGAAGGGTCATAGGCAACATGTGGTGATAATCAACCGATAATATCCGAGTCTATGGAAAAGAGAACAGTGATTTTGCACTGGAGAAGAATTAAGGGTGGGGTTCTTTCTTTCTTTCTTTCTTTCTTTCTTTCTTTCTTTCTTTCTTTCTTTCTTTCTTTCTGGATACTTGTTGCTCTACCACTTTTGCCTCTTTCTTACCCAGCACTCTGATCCAACAGGGAATGAGGCCCTCCGGCCAAAAAAACTTCCCTCACCCTTGCTGTAGACCAGAGCTTTCCAAACTTTACAAGTTGGTGACACCCTTTTTGGGCATGCATCATTTCGCAACGCAGTAATTTGGGTTTGCATCATTTTGCGACAGAGCAATTCAGTTTTACTAGCAAACCGGAGGTTAAATTAACCCCTTTCTAGCCCCGGGAGTAGTGTGGGGAGTGTTCATATGAAGCACTTACACACTGCAGCCGACACAAAATGTGTCGCGACACACAGTTTGGAAAGCTTACCTGTAGAGACTTACCTTTTCGGTAGGCATGCACAGGCTTACACTGTGAGGGCTTGAACAAGCCCAATTTCCTACTTTTAACAGGCCAGCCCCAGGCAACTGTCACCAGCTGCAAAACCACAGTCAATGATGCACCCCTCCTTTTTTATTATTGTTTATCTCACATTCACTTTGTCCTTCAACTGATAGCACTTTAAAAAATAGCAACAGAAGAAGAAGAAGAAGAAGAAGAAGAAGAAGAAGAAGAAGAAGAAGAAGAAGAAGAAGAAGAAGAAGAAGAAGACGAGGAGGAGGAGGAGGAGGAGGAGGAGGAGGAGGAGGAGGAGGAGGAGGAGGAGGAGAAAGAAGCCTTGAACAAGGTTCAGCTGCAGCAGATGATTAGGCTTCAAAAATCAATTTTTATGTTCACCAAGGCTGTAAAAAACTAGTGCTTCCCTCCACTTATCAAATCTGATTGGAATCAGAAAGGCCCCTCTGCTTGTTGTACATAGAGTCATGGATGGTGATGCAAATAAATGAAATTCATTCTCAGGCTCTGTACCTCATCCTTCTTTCTCCCTCCTCCCCATGCTCCCCCTTACCTGTATTTATTTATTTCATAAAATGTATATACCACTTGAAGGTAGAATAAACCTCAAAGTGGTTTACAAAAAAATAGAGATTAAAAACAACAAAACCATTACAGTACTGAAAAAAATTACAACTGTAATTTAAAATGTACACAATAGAATACACTAAAACAAAATAAAACTCATACAAGCTTGTGGTACGTTTACCTTTAAAAAGGTAAAGGTAAAGGAACCCCTGACAGTTAAGTCCAGTCACAAACGACTCTGGGGTTGCGGCGCTCATCTTGCTCCACAGGCAGTTTTTCCGGGTCATGTGGCCAGCATGACTAAGCCGCTTCTGGCGCAACGGAACACCGACACCAGAGCAGCACATGGAAATGCTGTTTACCTTCCCACCGGAGCGGTACCTATTAATCTACTTGCACTTGTGAGTGTGCTTTCAAACTGCTAGGTTGGCAGGAGCAGGGACTGAGCAACGGGAGCTCACCCCGTCGTGGGGATTCGAACCGCCAATCTTTTGATCAGCAACCCCAAGACTCAGTGGTTTAGACCACAGCACCACCCGCATTCCCCCCCTACCTTTAACTTTAGAAAGTTATCAGCAGGTACAAAAAATAATACAGTGAAGGTGTCTGCCTGATATCCATGGCAGGGAGTTCCAAAATTCCGGTGCTTCCACATTAAATGGTCAAGTTCTTACAGATGTGGTGCAGGTATTATGTGGCACCTGTAGTAGGGCCGATCAATTCCACTGATCAAAGTGGTCAAGTGGGCATGTGGGGTAAGGTGATCTTGTATGTAAACTGGTCCCAAGTTGTTAAGGGCTTTATATACTAATAGTTACACCTTGTATGTAACCCAGTGGTGAATTAGCAGCCCGTGCAGACTTCTGAGCACAGATGTTATATGCTGACAAGGCCTAGCTCCTGTCAGCAATCATGCTGCAGCATTCTGCATTAACTGAAGTCACACCTAGAGCACATTTCAGTAATCCAGTATTGAAGTAAACAGTGCACAAACTTTTGTAGTCTATATTGATCCTATCTTCCTCTGCCCAGTTTACCCAGTGAGCTGGTGGCATCAAAGCAGGTGCCCCAAGCATTGTCTCTCCCCAGGCCAGTGAGGAATGAAGCAGGTCTGGTAGGGTATGTGAGGGTTGCCGTATCTTGAAAAGCAAAAAGAGGACAGCTTGAGCTGCTGCCAGCCCAAGCTGGAGAAAGAAGCATGTGGGGCTGCCGCCACAATGCCCACAAGCCTCATTCCCCAGCTTGGGCTGGCAGCGCCCATGGCATACAGAGCAGCCCAAGCCCCCCAAAACTGGAAATGTCCTTTAAAATGTAAAAATGTTGCCCCCCCCCAAAAGAGGACATCTCTGGGTTTTCCCTGATGTATGGCAACCCTACCTATCTAAAATCCTGGGGAGCCTCTCCCAGTCAGTGTAGACAATATAGAGTTAGATGACCCATGACTTAGTACAAGGACTTAGTCCCGTGTTGTTTCCTGAAAAAAATGGGGCAACAGAAAGAGCTCTGGGCTAGTTTTCTATAGAGAGAGACAAACGACCAGAAATCTTGGGAGCATCATGGGCACCAGGGAAAAGTTCCAAGAATACAAACAATACGTGTAAGACTGGATAAAATTCCAGGCCTGTATTTAACTGTAACCTTGACCCTAAAAAGTTGCTTGCATTTATTTTCCAGACGGCAAGAAGAATCGGCACCGCTTACATTGCACTCACCCTGGTTAATTAGCTCTGTTTGATTTTGTTTTTCTGAAGGTTCATTTAGGTTTGAATTATGTTTTAGGCAACAGCAGCACTTTCTTTAAAGAAAGGAAGGGTAAAAGAGAGAGGGAGAGAGAGGGAGACACAGATGGTAAAAGTTCCATCAACATAGGAAGCGAGTCATAATTTATACCATAAACAATAAATAATAATACCACAATTGCTGACAGTGTAACAAGGGCTCCCGTTTTGCTTTTGCAGCGCTAATAAAAGAGAACAAACATCTCAGCTGAAATCTTTACCCTTAATTGGAGATGATACCCTTAATTTTATTCATTTATTTATTATTGTAGAAAATGCTGAAAGCACTTAAAGGGAGGCAAAGAAGCTTCGGCTTTTGAGGGAACCCCAACTCAACATCTTCAACTCTAGCAGGAGTGGGAAACCTCAGGCCAAGGGGGACAATTCTTCATACCACCGCCATGTTCTCCCCAGGCTATAGACCCTTGCACCCTCCTTGAGTGCTTTTGTTTGACTTGGCACATGCCCTTTGTTACAGGAATTTATGAAAAGTTGGGAGGGAGGGTGTTTGCCCCTCCACACACCCTGACTACCAAACAAAACACTTCATCACAGTTTCCCCCCACCGCTGCACATTATGAAATGCAACAATTCACTGGTAAATGTATCTATGTACAATGGTACCTCAGTTTACGAACTTAATCCGTTCTGGAAGTCCGTTCTTAAACTGAAGCCGTTCTTAAACTGAGGTGCATTTTCCCTAATGAGGCCTCCCGTCGCTGGTGCCCTTCCACCGTTTGGCTTCCGTTCGTAGACCGAGGTAAAGTTCGAACACTACTTCCAGTTTTGCAGAGTTTGTATACCGAATACAGTGGTGCCTCGCTAGACGAATTTAATTCGTTCCACGGGTCTTTTCTTATAACGAAAAATTCGTCTAGTGAATCCCATAGGAATGCATTGAATTTTTTTTGAATTTTTTTTTGCCCATAGGAACACATTAATTGAATTCCAATGCATTCCTATGGGAAACCGAGATTCGCTAGACGAATTTTTCATAAAATGAATTTGTCTAGCGAGGCAACCTCCGCTCGAAAAATCCTTTCATTAAGCGGAAATTTCGTTAAGCAGGGCATTCGTTAAGCGAGGCACCACTGTAGTCCGTAAACAGGGCTGTTCTTAAACTGAGGTACCACTGTATTGGCTCACTGGGTAAACTTTAGAAAGTCATATAAAATTGCTCCACTATGGATTTGCGCCATTCCACTGTTCAGAAAAAGAAAGGCTACCAAGGGGAGAGTCTGGGATGTGGGCAGCCATACTCCCCAAAATGTGGGATGAGGTACACAGTAGCCTCTTGCACAAGAGATAACCACTGACATCCTGGCAAATGGGTGCCAGACAGGCAGTAATCCCATGCAATGGCCAACCATCCGGGAATGGATTAAGTCCTCGGTTAGGACAAAGGGGTGTGATTACCTGACCGACTGGGGAAAACCAGCAACTTGTAAATATACCTATTGTTTCACTTGATGGGTGCATGGTGGTGGGCAAGGAAGGTTGGGGACAAATCTGATGAACTGGGTTCTACCAAAAAAAACCCTCCCTGTTTGTGACATATGTATGATGTATGCATGGTGCTTCACCAAAGGTGTTTATGGGGAAAGGGAATACTTATAAAAGAGGAAGCATCCCTTTGTTCGGGGCTTCTGCTTTTTCCATGTGGTGGGTGGAAGTCCTGTTGCAACCGTCTTTGAATAAAGACCAGGCCTACAGGCTGCTGTTTTGCTACTGTATTCTTGGCTGGTGTCTTCATTTGGCAATCCAAGTAAGCCCAGGAAATTTCCTTTAACACCTTTAACTGGGGTGAAGAGGTGTGTATGCTATTTGTATGGAGATACCTCTGAGAGGTCTCTGATGGGGGAAGACATCTGATTCAGTTTGATTCATTTAAAGGTGAACCTTCTGAAATAACATGTGGACCAAAACACAGCCGTCCGTCAGAATTCACACATATCCAAATTTTGCAACCAAGTCCACCAGCTAAGTAATGTGTAGAAAAGTGTAAAGTGTGCATAAAAGTGCATATTGTTGCATCCCACTCCGAGTTGTGTGAGGCTCCAAGGATTCCAGGTGCTTACCCAACGTTCGGTTTCCTTGGGATAAGTGACTGTGGTGTCTTTATGATATATGGTTTATTTACACCAATATACAACCTGAGCCTACAATTGAGGGGCTCATCCCAAGATGGTTTTGCTTCTTCATAACCATAGCCTGGGGTTCAAGCAGAAATCAGGCATGGCTTTGGCTCTCAGGTGTAGCCTGCTTCCTCCTCCTCCCCTAGCTCACACACTTTGTCTCTCTAGCTACCAGCAAGTTGAGGAAAGGGGAAACACCCAACTTGTCTTCTGGTACAGAGCCACTTCCTTTACTACCTTAACAACTTTAGGAGCTGTTACCCCCAAAAAATCTGACTATTTCAGCAATTGGATCATTGTTGGATCAAGGAATTAGAAGGGACATAGGCATACAGCCTACCCTACCTGCAACTCACAACAATATATAAGTGAAAATCACACACACACACACACACACACACACACACACACACACACAAATTTTGGTTTGCAAAAGTGCATATGAAATGTGTATACTAGCATTATAGAGTTGGGGGGGGGTGCCAAAGGGTCATCCAGTCCACCGCCAGTAATTCAGGCATCACACCATTAGTAGGATTTCACACCCAAATGCTGATGAATCTCCATGAGGATTAAAAACTAAAATAAAAACCCATAGTGATGTGGAAGAATGGGGAGCTGAACTGACAAATAGAAAAATGAGAAACTGAGAGAAACCAAAAGTCTCATCCCTACCTTGGACTTACTGTGGAAAAGGTAATAGTCACATCTGTTGCGCTGCACTTTCTCTGTCCACTGCTTGCACGTGGCCTCTAGAAGGTTTCCCAGAAAGGAATGTGGCCCTCAGTCCGAAAAAGATTCCCCATCCTTGGTATATATACACTATACAGCAAGGGAAATTCCAGGTTAACTTCTCAGCTGCCTCCCCCCTCATTTCCCTCTCCCAAAGCGAGTTCACCAGGTAGGCTAGCCCATCTGATGGCAGAGTGAGTGACTTGACAGACAGTCCGATCAGACAGCCAGGTTTTATCTGTTTCCATCCTGGTCAACTTCTCCTGCCCTGTTTGACATGCAAGGAACTCATCCAGTTTCTGGATAATGATATTCCTCCCTCTGCCCTGCTTTACTCCCCTTTCTCCCATGGATACAATAAATAAATAAATAAATAAATGAATAAAGTGTGTGAAGCCATGTGTAGCTCTGTTAACACTACATTACGAAAACCAATCCCGGGAGCCTGTTATGGCTGCACACCTCACTGGCTCCAGCACTTCTTCACGTTGATTTGCATTTGTGCCATTTTGTGTAAACAAGGCAGTTAGCAGGATATAAATGGCCCTAACCAGGGATGAAGTTTGTCACCTCTGCCCCAGGGGAAGGTGCCATTTCTTCCCTGTTGCTGCTGCTGCCGCTACTGCAGGAAAGAGACCTTAAAGCAGCTTCTTTCCCGTTGACCCAATACCAATCTTTGCCAAAAAAAATAAATAAATTCTTATTTATTTATTACACATTTATCCTATATCTCCTGCAAGGACTCTGTATAAAGTCTCCCTAATTTTATTCTCACAACAATCCTGAGGTCGTGATTATGTGCTGAGTGTAGATTTCAATCTGGGATATCTCAGCCTGAGAGCAACACCATTTAGGATTAGACAAATTTATGAAGGAGAGGGCTGTCGATGGCTACAAACCATGATGGTTACGCTCTACCTCCACCAGGCAGCAATTATTTTTCTTTTTTTCTTCCTTTTTGCCATTTATGTTTATTGATTTTCCAATTTCAACCCAATTATAGAAATTATACCAATTATTTCCAAATTCTTATTTACTCCTAGTTACATTTCATTTTACAAAATTATCACTTAGTCAACAGTTGCATTGCATTCTTAATTATTTTTATTTGTGTTATTATTTAACTTTTCATAAAACGGCGACAGCAGTCACGAAATTAAAAGACGCCTGAAGCAGAAGTCACCAGACCCTTATATATAGTGGGAGGGTGGAGAGGGGTATTACTCAGAAGGGTGCTCATTCCCACCCCTTTTCTGAGTAATACCCCTCCCCACCCTCCCATTATATATAAGGGACTGGTGACTTCTGTTTCAGTGTATCTGAAGAAGCGTGCATGCACATGAAAGCTCATACCAATGCCAAACTTAGTTGGTCTCTAAGGTGCAACTGGAAGGATTTTTTCTATTTTATTTTTATTTTATCCCTATTTTCATCAGAGAAATGTTGGAGGGCATGTAAAGTGGGAGGATCTGATCCTGCGAGCAGTGCCGGAATTAGGGTGGTGTGTGTGGTTCCCCTGCATTGGGTGCCGAGCTGAGGGGGGGTGCAGAATTAACAAAGCAACTATACCAAAATGAATTATAATTAAAATAATTAAAATAGGAAATCTTCAGGGAGGGGTGCAAAATTTTAGCGTCCTCGAGGCGCCATATTACCAATGTCTGCCCTGTTGCAAGGTGCTACTTTGCAATTGGTTTTCCTGTAGGAAAGCTTCTTGCAAAACACAGCCTGCACCACACGGGATCAATACCCATTCCACAGCTCCGGCAAGAAGGAGGGTCACATCGTTGAGCCTACTTTCTCCTGGGAAGATGCCGGCTAATGAGGTCTCAGCCTTTTTCAGAGTTTTCCTGCCCCACCTCTCCTTCCTGCTGGAGGTCCTTCCCCCTGGCTGCCTTGAGGCATTCTGGACAAACCCAACCTGATTCACAATGATCTATGGCTGTATGTACCCAGCATGAATGAGACTTTCTGAATATGGACGGACATTTGCATTTTTGCAAAGCATCCCCCCCCCCCAGTGTAATGCATTTTTCTATATTATTTTCACAACTATTCGCTCCTATATTACACTATTATACAGTGGTACCTCTGGTTACGAACTTAATTCATTCTGGAGCTCCGTTCTTAACCTGAAACTGTTCTTAACCTGAGGTACTGCTTTAGCTAATGGGGCCTCCTGCTGCCGCCGCACCGCCAAAACACTATTTCTGTCCTCATCCTGAAGCAAAGTTCTTAACCCGAGGTACTACTTCCGGGTTAGCGGAGTCTGTAACCTCAAGCGCCTGTAACCTGAAGCATCTGTAACCCGAGGTACCACTGTATATGCCAGGGGTCCCCAGACTTACCTGGCTTTGGGCCGATGCCCGCCGTGCCGATCACGTGGCGAGCCGGGGGGGGCAGAGGAGTGCTCGCCCGTGTGCATGCACGCACACACTTACTTGCACGGTGGCACGCTTCCAGGTCGGAAAAAGCACCAGAAATCATTTGTGCGCATGTGTATGGGCCTCCCCCGACCCGGAAGTGCACCAGAAATGACCTCTTCTGGGTCGGGAGAGGCCCATATGCATGCGCACAAACGATTTTCAGCACTTTTTTCTGACCTGGAAGAGCGCCGCCACACTGCGCGCCGTAAGAGCGGGCAGCGGCAGCGGGGGTTGGCGCGGGCCAGATTGGGCCGCATCTGGCCCGTGGGCCGTAGTCTGGGGACCCCTGGTATATGCATTTCTGTACACATTATTCTGTTGAAGAGCTGCATTGCAAATTTTGGAGGCCTGCAGCTTTTGAAAGATAGATATGTTTCAGTTTGCACATTATTTTGGAAGGTGCAAATCAGGTAGGTTTATCTTTAAATTCAAACTGAATTGAATTTCTCCCCCACTGTCACTGCTTATTATGTGTGTATATTCATTCATCTCAGTCAGTGCACATTTATGTTAGTTCGCTATATGGCACTGGGGAGGAGGGGTCATGCTATGTGACAGAGTTTTTCAACCTTTTTGGGTCCACGGCTCCCTTGACCAACTTCATTCTTTCTGAGCATAGCTGCCAAGTTATCCCTTTTTTTAAGGGAAATTCCATTATGCTGAATAGGCTTCCTCGCGAGAAAATGGAAAACCTGGCAGCTATGTTTCTAAGGCATCCCTGTGGGGCTCATGAGCCCAGTTATGCCACCCCCTGCCTGCAGAGCTGGCAGCCTCTCACCCTTTTCCAAACACCCTCCCTTGTGGAGTGTTCCCTCAGCTGCCTCTCCTCTCTCCTCTCCTTGGGAGTCCTCTGGGCTACTGCAGCAGCCACCCCTCGTCTCTGAGCTCCCCACCATGCCCCAAGGAGAGGTGCCTCCTCACAGTGTCCAATATGGGCCTAGGAAGCACCCTCTGGGCAGCCCCAGAGGCACCATTCACCTGGGGAGCTTGTAGCCAGGGCTGCTGCAACAAACAGCTGTGCAAGCCTTTGGGAGGCAGAGACATGAGAAGGCATTAGAGGAAGGAGGGAAGGAAAGAGGGACAGAGGCCAGGGTTGGCTGCTCAAGACACCCCAGGGTGCCACGGCACACTGGTTTAAAACCACTGCTGTGAGGGGAAATAATTACATGTGAAGTACAGTGGTACCTCTGGTTACGTACTTAATTCGTTCTTAACCTGAAACCATTCTTAACCTGAGGTACCACTTTAGCTAATGGGGCCTCCCGCTGCCGCCATGCCACTGCTATGTGTTTTCTGTTCTCATCCTGAAGCAAAGTTTTTAACCCAAGGTACTACTTCTGGGTTAGCGGATTTTGTCACCTGAAGTGTTTATAACCCGAGGTGATTGTAACCTGAGGTACCACTGTAGTACCTTTGGATCAGCTTAGGAGATGTGTGTCTCTTTCCAATAGCAAACCCCTTCCAATAGCAGAATCCTCCACCACCACCGCCCCAAACAAGGTCACTTTTCTTCAATCTAGATCAGGGTAGCAAGGCAATGAGATTATAATGCTTGGGACTTGATCATGTCGGGCTCCTGTAGCTGTCGCTGAATTTCAATTGCCTTTCCATTTGCAAAACTACATTTTAAAAATACCTTATTAACACAGATCCTTGCTAGTTTATGGTAATTAAAAGCAATAAATATTCACATGCACAATGCTGCAGACCTCGAATAGCCAGTGGGTCAATAATGCGTTCCTGGTGAAGCTGGATACTAAATATTTTTATTCTTGTTCAAATGGGAGTAAGAGTCCCATCCCTCGTGTTCTCTCTCTCTTTCCTTTGAAATTCATGAATTTGGTAACCTGGGAAATCAAGATCCCTACCCCAACCAAAATAAATGCATTAAATATGGCATATTGTATTCACCTCATAGGGGCATGAGCCACCCAAAGTTAAGCATTGCTTTCAGCAGGAGAGTTTTATCATACTGTAAGCAACAGGCAAGGAACACCAGTGCCAACTCCAGAGGGTGCCTTGCCCCCCTAGCCCCACAACGGCTAGAGCGAGTATGGCGGCGTGCTCACGACGGAGCCTCAAGAACATCTTACAGGAAACTTATGAAAGCCTATGAGATGGCGGTGAAAGCTGCAAAAAAGTCCTACTTCTCAGCTTCCATTGCATCCGCTAGCTCTCGCCCAGCACAACTTTTTAGAATAATCAGGTCTTTAACAACCCTAGAGGAACAGCCAAATTTAAATACGAATTTGACCCATAGCTGTGAGGCATTTGCGAGCTTTTTTGCGGAGAAAGTCTTGACACTCCGCCGTGACCTCCCTGCCAATTTGGATACAATAACGGAACTGGAGGCCCCTCGACTGTCTTCGAGTTCAGTATTGGACCAATTCGATCAGATACTCCCTGCCGATGTAGACAGATTCCTCCGAGCCGGAAGGCCCACCACTTGCTCCCTGGACCCGTGCCCGTCTTGGCTGATTAGAGCGTGTCCAGATGAGGTACGGGCCCCCCTGGGTGAGATCATCAACTTGTCCCTGGGCACAGGGACTTTCCCAGAGGAGTTGAAGGAGGCAGTGGTGCGTCCACTCTTAAAAAAAACATCTCTAGATCCTTTAGATCTTTCCAATTATCGCCCGGTTTCAAATCTTCCGTACCTGGGTAAGATAATTGAGAGAGTGGTTGCCGAACAGCTTGGTAGGTTTCTGGATGAAACATCGGCTCTAGATCCATTTCAGTCCGGCTTTCGCCCTGGTCATGGGACCGAGACAGCTCTGGTCGCCTTAACAGATGATCTCCGTAGACAGCTGGATCGAGGTGGGTCGGGACTGCTGATTCTTTTAGACCTGTCAGCAGCCTTCGATATGGTCGATCATGAACTTTTAGACCACCGCCTTGCCGACGTGGGGATTCAGGGCACAGTCCAACAATGGCTGCGTTCCTTCATCTCAGGTCGGGGACAGAGAGTGGCGCTAGAGAGGGAGTTGTCGCCGCGGCACCCCTCGGTGTGTGGAGTCCCGCAAGGCGCAATCCTTTCCCCAATGCTTTTTAATATCTTTATGCGCCCCCTTGCCCAGATTGTCCGGAGTTTTGGGCTGGGTTGTCATCAATATGCTGATGACACCCAGATCTATCTGTTGATGGACGGCTGCCCTGCCTCGGCCCCGGACACACTCACCAGGTGCTTGGAAGCTGTGGCTGGATGGCTACGTGGGAGCCGACTGAAGTTAAATCCTTCGAAGACAGAGGTCCTCTGGCTAGGTCGGGGCGACATGGGGTTGGGGGGCCAACTCCCATCTTTTGCAGGGGCTCAATTGGTACCAGCGCCTTCTGTCAAGAGTTTGGGTGTAACCTTTGACGCCTCCCTTTCCATGGAGGCGCAGGTTGCATCCACAGCAAAGGTGGCATTTTTCCATCTCCGCCGCATCAAGCAGTTGGTCCCTTACCTCTCTCGCCCCGATCTGGCCACAGTGATCCATGCGACGATCACCTCCAGGCTTGACTATTGTAACTCGCTCTACGCAGGGTTGCCCTTAAAGCTGACCCAGTAACTCCAGCGGGTGCAGAATGCCGCGGCGAGGCTCCTTACAGGGTCCCGGCCGCGGGATCACATTCATCCAGTGCTTTACCAGCTGCACTGGCTCCCGGTGGAGTACAGGATCAGGTTTAAGGTGCTGGTTTTGACCTTTAAAGCCCTATGCGACTTGGGACCCTCGTACCTACGGGACCGCCTCTCCTGGTATGCCCCGCAGAGGACCTTAAGGTCCACAAATAATAACATTCTGGAGATCCCGAGTCATAAGATGGCTAGATTGGCCTCTACTAGAGCCAGGGCCTTTTCAGTACTGGCCCCAACCTGGTGGAACGCTCTTTCCCAGGAGACCAGGGCCCTGCGGGATTTGTCATCTTTCCGCAGGGCCTGCAAGACAGAGCTGTTCCGCCTGGCCTTTGGGTTAGACTCAGCCTGACCCCTGTGTTTTTCTCCCTCATGGCTTGGATTTATGGCCTACTTGAAATGAGGCTGCACTTTAAATTTTAATACTGTATTTTAATCTGTATTTTAATTAATTGTTTTTATGTTTTATTGTGGTTCTGTTGGTGTCAGCCGCCCTGAGCCCGGTTTTGACTGGGGAGGGCGGGGTATAAATAAAAATTTATTATTATTATTATTATTACAACCTCCCCCACTGCCGCACACTGATGCACGCCGCCCAGCTTTTGCCCCAGCCACTGCTACTGCCTGGCCTTTGTCCCCCACTGCCGCCGTGTGCCACCACCGGACCGCCACCTTATCTCTGGTGCTCAGGCGTGGCAGCGGCGACTGGGCTGGGGGCCTGCGCTTCTGCCGCGGGGCATCTGTTGAGGCCTGCTGCAACTGCAGGTATACGTCCGGGCAGGGCAGTCTCGAACAGGTCAGTCGCCCTGGCGCTGAGGGGCGGAGATCGCTCCGGCGCCCCCACCCTCACAGGGCGCGGCATGGCTTCCGCGCGGCTTTGCCGCACAGTGCCCCACCTACCGGCCCGGCGCCCTGCGCCACTGGGACTCTACCTAGAGCCGGCTCTGCGTCCGGGGTATGTCCATAGCTGCAGCATGTCATAACAGAGGTCCCATTGCAGAGGCGCAGCCCCCGACTCATTCGCCACCGTGGCACAGGAGTGCACATGTGCACCATGCCACTTGATGTGGCGAGAGGACGTGGGCCACATTGCACCAATGTCGTGATGTGTAGTGCGTGCGCTGGGCACCCATGATGTGGGGCCCAAATTGGTGTGCCTGGGAAGGAACCTCGGGCCAAATACAGCTCTTCAGACATCTCCATTGAGTCCTTTACAGTGGTACCTCTACTTACGAATTTAATGTGTTCCGAACTCACATTCGTAATTCGAAAAAAATTGCAAGTCGATTCCCATAGGAATGCATTGGGACAAAAAAATCGTAAGTCGAAGCAACCTTATCTAAAAATTTGTAAGTAGAAAAAATCCTATCTAAACAGCATCCAAGATGGCGGCCGGAGCTCCATTCATAAGTCAAAACATTCGTAAGTCGAGTCATTCATAAGTAGAGGTACCACTGTAGATGTCTTCCCAGGTCACACCCCTCCCAGAGGCTGCACCGACTCTGAGTGCTTTTGCCTGGCTGGAATGTGTCCTCAAAATTGGAGGAGGAGGGAAGGAGGGAAGTGTAACATGTGTCTATGTGTGCAGGAACCTCTTCATGGCTAGAATATGAACTAACGATGATTGCAACCCAATGTAACAAAGAATTTGAGACTCCCAGAAAACAACTTACTTACTTACTTAACTTTATTAAATTTGTATGCCACCCTTCATTAGTAGATTTCAGGGCGGTTCAAAAGATTAAAAACACAAAATACATAATAAAAACAAGAACAGAGCAGAAAAACAATAATCCTACCCCCCCCCCCACACTTCTTGTAACTAAGCAGCCAATAGATAAATGCAACTCAGAGAGCCAGTTTCATGCAGTGGTTCGTGTCATACTAAGACCTGGGAGACCAAGGCTTAAATCTGCCCTTGGCTGTAAAGTTTACAAAGTGTCCTTGGGACAGTCACTGCCCTGCAGCCTAAAAAAAGGAAAAGAAGAGAAAAAACATTGAAGGGAGGGCAGCATTTGATACTGAAAAAGCACTTTCCTCAAACTGATCCCAACTCCTAAATGCAGTTCATGAGTTTGGCTTTTTAATGCTGGCAACACTGAAAATAAATTAACACACCACTGCTGTGTCCAAAAAGCACAGAGAGACAGTTTTGTGTTGAGAAAGGAAGAATGTTTTGAAAGGGCATATCCAACTCTTCTTGTTCAGAAGCCATTGATTCCAGATTCAGGGAGAGATTGTCTCTCTGGCAGCACAGAGGCCCAGGGTGGTCTTGTGGTCCCAGCTGCACTAAGCTCTGTTCTTCATATCTGCAGTGCTGTCGGCCTTCATTAGCTTGTGCTAACAGACAGAGGGGGCTGCTCTGAACCCAGATCAAACAATAGCATTTTGTTCTCATCAGCAATTGACTTCATTTGGTTGTGTAATCTAATTGGCTTGGAGTACGACAGGAGAGTGTAGACTGAGGTTTCTCTCTCCCCCACCCCCGCCGCCCACCTCCACTCCTCAACCTCATTCTCCCACAATAACATTGCAATGCAAAGCAACAGCAGTCAGTTTTTTGAATTTTCAACCAGACTGAGCCCATTTTTAATAAGTACATGCGAATTTCCTCCATCTCAATCATTTGCTGTTCCTCTGATCCACTCACCTCTCTCTTCCACTCTTCCTGCATTCCAGTTTACAAAAGAGGATGTCTAAAATTAACTGTGGGGCTGACCCAGTTTGCCAAAGCTTTCGGGGCAGGGGGTATTTTCCAGTTCATTTGTCTCATTTCCCCCCTCTAGTTCCCCACCCACACCTGCATATTTGATTAAAAAAAAACTACAGAAGATGGGGGGATTCTATGTATGAAAACATAATCCTCAAAGGATATGTTGGGCATGTTTAGTTTAAGAAAGAGGCAATTAAGAGGCAATAGGATAGCCATCATAAAATATGTCAAAGGCTGTCACATACATCAGGGATGGGGAACCTATAGGAATGTTAAGGATAGTAGGAAAGGATATATTGAATAAGTATTATCATTCCTTCACCCACACTAGTAAGTGATGTAGCAGAGCAGATTCCCCTTAATATAGCTGGAAGCTAGTTGGCAGATTCGCTTAAATCTCTTAGTTAAGATTATTTCCTGGGGTCCCCTTTTGATCCCTCTTAAAAGAATAAAGACATGAGTCTTTCTGAGTAAAGTAACAAAAATTTACTCACATTTCAGTTCACTATTTGATCCCCGAAAGGCAGGCTTTTCTTAGTAGTTACACAATCAGCAGTTGAGTTCATCTCATAGGAAGACTGAACTCATGTGCTGCTGGCTGAGAGCCAGCAGACAGCAACAATTACATTAATAGAACAAAATGGCTGCAGGAGAGAGCATGCCATCAAAAGAGCAAGTGACGAAAAGAGATGAACTGAGAAAATCGCTAGGTGACTTGGCTCTTTTGTGGAGTCAGCCAGAGCCACGCCCATCTCCCAGGTCACATGCAGGGGGAGGATGCTCCAGACTAGTGGAACAGGAAGTTTCACTGCCTGGATGTGCCCCTGCCGGTGCCTACTCTAGGAAAATAAGGAATGTTGCATTTGACTGTACCAATGGATTGCATCTCACAGAACCTCAGGCTCAGGGGTCAAATGTTAATGATTATAAATTATAGATTACTGGTTATTGGTAAATGTTAATGGTTAGAGTGTTCGACAATGGCACGGGAGACCAGGTTTCAAATCTCCACTCAGCCATGTGACTTTAGACCACTCAGTCACCATCTTTCTGCCTAGCCTACCTCACAGGGTTAATATGAGGATGAAATGGAGAGAAAGAGAACCAAGCTCCTTGGAATAAAGGTGGTATGTAAATGTAATGTAATAAATGTAATAACTTGTCCCTGCAATTCTCCCCAGCCACTCCCCTTCCCCATGCCATACCATACACTGGCCCTGGGTGCACCCTTCTTGAAAATGTTTGCCTGCCCAAAATGTGTCCTTGAACTCTGATAATGCCTCCTCCTCCTTGTTTGGATAGAAGCTGGAACTGTGTGATTGTGTGTATGTGGCCTATTCTCTGGAGGTAACATTGGGATTCATTGTTCTGGCCAGTTTTGCTTCTGATCCCACCCAACACTAGCACAACCCCTGAAAGGATGCTCGGGAGGGAATGCAGATGTCAAGATGAAAAGGATTCCATATGCTGATGCAGAGATCTGCAGAACCTGAAGTCTTGCACACTATTTTGTGATATTTTGGTTGGACTGGTAAAGGTGTTGCACTAGTAAGAATTTGGGAATTAATTATGCCATTGCTACCTGGGGCTGATGGGAGCTGGAGACCAACAATATCTGAGGGACCACAGTTTCCCCCACTCTGATTTATGAAATTTACTGCAATGAGATGTGCTAATAGTCCACAGGAGATCAGACAAATTCATGACAATAACCATTAATAGCCATTAGTCATTGTTGGTAAATACAGTCATACCTCGAGTTGTGTTTGCTTCACATTGCGTTTTTTTCTGGTTACAAACACAGCAAACCCAGAAGTGTTTACTTCTGGGTTCACCACTTCACACATGTGCAGGAGTGATCTGCGTGCTTCGTGCATGCATAGGAGCACTCTATCGTGTCACGTGCATGCGCAGAAGCAGATCTCTACTTACGGACTTTTCGGGGTGCGAATGGCACCCCGGAACAGATCGTATCCGTAAGTAGAGGTACCACTGTAAAACCATGAGGTTCAGTGATGGTGTTCATCTGATTACCAGATACTGGGAGTGAGGGCACATTGACAGATGCCACCTTGCCGGCATCCCAGAATACTTTTGTCTGGAGAGCTGTTGCCAGTCAATGTAGGCAATACTGACCCAGATGGACCAATGGTTTAAAAGGCAGCTTTCTATGATCTGAGATGGTGAATTGGGGGAACCAATTACTAGGTGTAGGGCTCAGGTGAACATTTTGACCAGCCAATTGTCCTGCTGTTTCAGTTGAGTGGGATAGCAAAACCTTCAATGAAAATTTGGAGGATGACACTGGGGACAACTTCGAGGGAATAACTTTAGGGTGGGGGGGGTGGATTTGATAATGTGGCTGCATAGGTCTTTCTGTCCTATCCTGCCACTTTTAAACATTCACTTTATATTTGATTGTTTTATAAAAGGTAGACAGCATGGCATCCGTGCTAGACTCCAAATCCCATCATCCTCAATCAGGACAGCCATTGTTCAGGGATAGTGGGAATTATAGACTACAATAAATGCACTGGCTACACCTCTTTGAAAACAATAATTTCTTCCATGCTAAGTAAACCTTTACTTCTTCTCACCCCTTGCTCAAGCTTGTTCATCATTTAATCTTCCTTGATCCTTGAGCATCTCCTCCACCTGAAGCTTCCAATCTTCTTTCACCCTTACCTCCCTGCTCTGAAAAAAAAATCCACCTCTCTCTCTCTCTCTCTCTCTCTCTCTCTCGGTGTTTCTGATTAAAGGAGGCTAAAATAAATAAATAAATCACTTCATGTTATAAACCACATGGCCGGGGGGGGGGGGGAGATGAAGCCGACAGCATGTTGTGGGCTCAAGAAAATTAGGATTTTTTATTGGGGGACCATACATTTATTTAGACCCATGAGCTGTAGTTTCCTGGAAATCTAATTTCTCAGCCCCTCAGTGCCTGGACTGGCCAATTGGCAATTGCTGAGTGACTTGCTGACTTTAATTAATCTTAAGTGGAAAGAAACCTACAGTTCTTTTCTTCTGGACAGCTGGTGAATGTGTGTGCAAGGGTGTTTTGCGGATGAGAAATGAAAATTATAATTAAAAGAACTCAAATTAATTTCAGAGAGTACCGCTACAGTGCTCTGAGTCTGCAGGGGAAAACTTATAACTTTGACATAAAGCTGAAGTAGGTTGGAGAACCTGCAGCCCTTCAGGTGCTAGTGGACTCCAGATCCCATCAGCCCTATCTAGTCATACCAGTGGTCAGGCAATGATGAGCGGTGTAGTGCAACGGCAGCTGGAGGGCCGAAGGTTCCTCATCTTTAGATCCTCGTCTTCTTTAGATCTTGGAATACCAAATTATCTGGCCTTGTTTCCAAAAATGGAACTTGCGCTTCAGAAATCCTCTGAGTCCCTGTCCCTCAACTACCATTTCAGGTTTGGCATTGGGGTCAAAGTAACCAGGCACCTGCTGAGGCCAACAATGGGGCACAATAAGGGGGCACTTTCAACATCATAAGCTTTCTGGTCCTGTTGCTGCTGCAGCTTGGCATGTCTGCTTATTCATTTGCTCTCTGCAAGCATGCAAAGAGTGGAGAGGAAAAGAGCATTGACCTCCACGTACCTCTCTCTTTCTCTGGGAGGTGTGCTGATAGGGTGTCAGGGACCAACTGGACAATGAGGAGTGGTGGGAGTCTGCAGCTGGAGACCCCCATAGGGAAGCCTTAGAAGAGAAAGGCTCCTAGCTGGGGAAGTGGTGGTGGGACAATGAAGACAAGCCAGAGGAGAAATAGGGGGTGCTGCACAAGCAACAGGCTTGAGTAAGAGAGATGGAAAACACTGCAGACACAGAAGAGGCAGCGGAGGAAGAGCTGAAACTCTGACAGATTCACAGCAGCCAGCAGATCCTACTGTGTTTAGCTCTCCTTCCCCTCGTCTCCAAAGGATTTAGAGGCAGGGGTGCTGACTTAAATTTAGGGTGGCCCAGCCCCCTCAAATATTTTATGGGGGGGGGGCTAAGTCCCCTCAGCACCTAGGAGTTGGCTCCTATGCTCAGAGAGTTTTGCATGTCACAGAGCAGAGCACTTGACGGGCCGCTCCCCAGCAAAGTTTAAGACTCCTGGGAAGACAGCGGGATGGGGAGGAGGCTTAGGGAAAAGTGAGAGACTTAGATCATCAGTTCTGGCAATGTCTTTACCAGGGCCAGTCATACCATAGGTTTCCCTGTGTGTGTTCTGTTGCCTTGAATAAAGAATTTGTCTCTGAGTTTCAGTGCTGACCTACAGCTGAACCAGCCATGACAAATGGCCAAGCAATGAACAGCAGTAATGAAGTATAATAGAAGAAGAGAAGAATAGAATTGTAGAGTTGCTCTACAAACTAAGAAGGGGAGATGGTGGTGGGCTCGTATCAGGGGGACAACAAAGAGAACCTGGGTGGTGTAGTGGTTAGAGTACCAGACTAGGACCCAGGAAACCAGGGTTCAACCCCCCACCTGGCCATGAGAGACCTTGTGCCAGCAAGGCACCTGAGGCAAATGACAAAAGGATTTCCTCCTCTCAGCCAGGGAAGGAATGATAAGTGAAGATCTACATAAGGAACAAAGTGAGGAATAAAGATTTATAGTGGGATCTGCTGCCCCTGTGAGTCCTGCCACCTGAAGTGGTGGAATGTGTACCAGTCAGCAGCTCTCAGCCTAACAGGTGAAACCCTAGCAAGTCATTCCCATTGAGGGTAGACTAGTGGCAGTGAACCTTTTGGCCTCCAGATGTCATTGAACTACAGCTCCCATCAATTTCTTCTATCAAGCAATTTGGAGCACAATAGCTTTCCCAGTAATAGTGCGGACATTACCGGGCTAGAGAGTCAAATAGTCTCACCTAGCATAAGGCAGCTTCGTATGCAATATGGGGAAGGGTTATAGCTCAGTGGTAGAGCATCCCGTACAGGCTGTCTCTAAAGTAACCCCTGGCATCTAGAGATCCAGTGTGGTGAAGTGGTTAGTAAAGCCTTTCTCAATCTTGGGTCCCCAGATGTTGTTGCACAACCATTCCCATCCCAGTAGTCCTGCTAGCTAGGGATGATGGTAATGTCTGGGGAGCCAAGGTTGAGATAGGTTGGGTTAGAGTGCTGAACCACCAACTCTCAGCCTAACATTTCTAGTGAATGACTGGAGGAGGTGCAATCATGGAGGTGTTTAGTGCTGGCTGGTAGGTTGCTGTTGCTTCAGGAGAGGGAGAAAGAGAGGGGCAAGGTGCAGGAAGGTTGGTGTGTTGCAAATGCATTTGCAGGAGGACTGGATTGGCTGTTGGTGTGCAAATACATCAGCAGAGCCGGATCAGTTCTGCTGTCAATACATTTGCACTGCACCAGCCTCCCTGCACCTTGCCTCTCTCCTTCTGCCTCATGGCAATAATGACCCACCTGCTGAGAAGCTAGCATACTGGCTATGCCCTACCTGGGAAAGCTTATTGTCATTGTTTGATGACAAATTATGAACTGAAAAGTTTCCTATTTTAACAGCTAGATATATCACTTTCTATTGGGACATATGAGGAAGAGAATTGTAGCAGTGGAGAAGGGATGAAGTGCATGGCAGAATCTGCCAGGCAGGGCCGGCTCTAGGTAGACCCCCGGTGGCGCCCTGTGAGGGCAGGGGCGCCGGAGCGATCTCCGCCCCTCAGCGCCAGGGCGGCGGACCTGCTCGAGACTGCCCTGCTGCCAGGGTAGCTGACAGACCCTCCTTGCTTTGCCATGTGAATGAGATGATAATGAGCCTTTCAAGTTGGTTATGTGACAGATTGGCATGGAGGAAAGTGGAGGATGAGGAAACTTTACCAAGCAGAGGCTAGTTACACCTCTTTTTAAAATTGTGTTCCTCCTTCTTGCTAGCAGTGTAAACAGTAGCACTTTGCAACATTGTTTGCATTTCTAATTAACAGCCAAGACTGCATTTCAGCTGACCAGAAATATGTTGCTGGAGCTCACCATGTTACGCACATTGAACCTATGCAGTTGGAAGTAAGCACCACTAAGTCTAATGCAGTACAGACCTAAGAAAGCATGCACAAGACTGCAATTTGTACTAAGAAGTAATAAAGGATCAACACAGCTGCCTGCATTTTGGACTCTCCTTTGGGGGCATGGTTATAGGGGTTGACATGATGAGCGCCTACTGTTCAAAATGTACCAGTGCAGCACTGTGGTGCCCTGCTAACCATATGATTTACTCAAGAGTACAGTAGCATTTCCGCTTTTCCTTATTCCGTTCAACCTGAGAATTATTTTCAGCTACTCTGCTGGGGACTGTGAAAATGGGAAAAGCAGGGTGCTTGCAGAAGGTGTGCGTGCTCTAAACTGAAGTGTCCTGTTTTGCCCAGAGTCCCTGCTGAG
The DNA here is from genome assembly GCF_965207765.1 of Zootoca vivipara. Taxonomy (NCBI): domain Eukaryota; kingdom Metazoa; phylum Chordata; class Lepidosauria; order Squamata; family Lacertidae; genus Zootoca; species Zootoca vivipara. Next base: position 44,939,375 of record NC_142585.1, on the reverse strand, counting down.
TGTACTATAAAGTCCCCTGCAGTTTTGACAATGGAAGTTCTATTTGCTGGCTTCTACTCACTGTGGTTGTGTGTTAACAGTTCTTTCCCAAGAAGTGTTTTGCTTCATTTTTATTGTCATATGAAAATGCTAGGAAACAAACTAAATATATATACCCCATCCCTCTTGAATCTTAAAAAAAATAAGGGGGGGGACCTCTAGCAAACCAGATTTTAAAATGTGACAGATGGGAACTCAGCCAGATATTGTGCTATGCTGTGGCTCAGTGGCCAATCAGAAGCTGGTTTTGAGACATGCCCTCCAGAAGCCTAAGATAATGGTCATCAAAATAGCGCAGTCAAAAATTATTTTATTTGGTGAGATAACATGTAAAACCAGCTGGAGATTTGGCTCAGAGTAAGTCTTGCAAGGTCTCCCTCTGAGAACCATCTTCATTGAGAATCATCTTCTTTGCTGGCTTTCAGTTCTAATCTCATTAGCCTCTGCAATACCTGTGGTCTAGTTCTTCCCAAGGTGGCCAACCTGGGCTTAGAATATACCACTTCAGATTCCAAATGGTTGAATGCGCCTCCATTAAAAGAAAGAAACAAAGAAATACAGTCTTAAACCCCTACTTATAGAAAATGAGCATGTTAGGTTAGTCCCTTTCTTCCTGATATTATTGGGGGGGGGGTTCTGTGCAGGGAATAGTTTTCTGCATGGCGGAAAAGTCATTCTGGTGCACCTACTCTCTGTCTATTGCACACCGTTAATGGAAATTGTTGGGTGGAGTTTCAAGACAAAAGGTAACCAATATGGTGCCCTTCAGTTTTTAGACTACCAGTCTCATGATCCCTGACCAATGGCCATGCTGTTTGTGGCTGAGTTGTTCACAACATTCACAAGGGGACACATTGGTGACCTCTGGTCTAGACCAGTGGTTCCCAAATAGCTAATTACTGAGGACCCCCTGTTTTTCAAAAGCCAAGCCACAGACCCCCTACTTTTGAATATTGTAGTTACCTCTGCAAAGCAATTTTTTGAACAAAATGTGGGATAGCCCCTATAATAAGCAAAGGATTTTAAGTATAGTGGAACCTCGGTTTATGAACACCTCGGTTTATGAATTTTTGGTTTACAAACGCAGCGGACTCATCTGGAACGGATTAATTCACTTTCCATTACTTTCAATGGGAAAATTCGCTTCAGTTTATGAATGCTTCAGTTGATGAACAGACTTCCAGAACCAATTGTGTTCATAAACCAAGGTTGTTGTCGTTGTTTAGTCGTTTAGTCATGTCCGACTCTTCGTGACCCCATGGACCATAGCACGCCAGGCACTCCTGTCTTGCACTGCCTCCCGCAGTTTGGTCAAACTCATGTTCGTAGCTTCGAGAACACTGTCCAACCATCTCGTCCTCTGTCGTCCCCTTCTCCTTGTGCCCTCCATCTTTCCCAACATCAGGGTCTTTCCCAGCGAGTCTTCTCTTCTCATGAGGTGGCCAAAGTGTTGGTGTCTCAGCTTCACGATCTGTCCTTCCAGGGAGCACTCAGGGCTGATTTCCTTAAGAATGGATAGGTTTGATCTTCTTGCAGTCCATGGGACTCTCAAGAGTCTCCTCCAGCACCATAATTCAAAAGCATCAATTCTTCGGCAATCAGCCTTTTTTATGGTCCAGCTCTCACTTCCATACATCACTACTGGGAAAACCATAGCTTTAACTATACGGACCAAGGTACCACTGTATACTAAAAAACAAACTGGGCAGAGCGATATCTGGTTTTCAACATTGTTGATATACAAGCAGCTAAACATTATGATATTCTTTTTATTATTATTATTATTATTACTTAAACCTCTTTATTGAAAGTTCAAAAAGTAAATAACTAAACATGGTGAGACATAAATAAAAGAGAGAAAAAGAAAAAAAGAAACAGAACCCGTGTGAAGGGGAAATAAAGGGAAAGGGGGGAAACCCAAAACTGTGTACTGTATATTCCTGCGTATAAGACTACTTTTTAACCCAGGAAAATCTTCTCAAAAGTCGGGGTTCGTCTTATATGCCGGGTCGTATTTCTTATACGGCGAGTATATCCCAAACACTATATTTTAGTTGGGGGTCGTCTTATACGCCCAGACGCCGGAATATACGGCACTTACTGTATATGGTACTCTTTCTGATATGTCATGATGTTTGGAATTGGAGATCAGGCATGGGGACGAGGAAAGGAGCCAGGGCCGTCTTAAGCATATCGGGTGCCCTGGCACCGTGGTGCGAAGCTCGCTCCGGCTCCCCCTGCCCCTTTTCCCATTTCCTTTGCGGCTGTCTGGCGGGCACAGCGCCCCCCCTGGCGGCCCGGCACCCTGGCGCCCTGCGCCACCCAGCCTTGCCTTAGAACCGACCCTGGAAGGAGCAGTCACAGAGACCTGGCGGGTGGAGGGAGGAGAGGAAGTGGAGTCAGCTCCACCACATGGTTTGAGTGTGAGCAGATGGGGGATACATCAAGCCACCGTCCTTTGTGCCAGGGGAAGGTAGTGCTATGGTGCCTTGAAGTGAGGGCGATCAGCTGTCCTGTTCTCCATCAGCGTGAGGGAAGGCAGCTCTGATCAGCAGTGTTATTGGCTGAGATCATTGTGCAGTATTGGCATTTCCTTGAATTCGGCTGCCCTGTTCTCCCTTGCGTGAGGAGTGATACCTTGGGTTACAAACACCTCAGGTTACAAACACTTCGGGTTACAGACTCCACTAACCTGGAAGTAGTACCTCGGGTTAAGAACTTTACCTCAGGATGAGAACAGAAATTGCACGGTGGCGGCGGGAGGCCCCATTAGCTAAAGTGATACCTCAGGTTAAGAACAGTTTCAGGTTAAGAATGGACTTCCAGAACGAATTAAGTTCGTAACCAGAGGTACCACTGTATATTGCTACAGTATTGCTGGGTCAAAATCATTATTGCGGTGTGATTTCAAAACTGATTTTGGCCAATATATTGAAAAATTGTACAATGCTAAAACAGACCATAAAATTTGTGATATTGGTCTTCCTGTTTCCTGTGAACCAGGGGATGGACTCCTCTCCCAACACCACAGAGACAGATAATTATAAAATAATGGGGAAATTGCATTTTCTGCATTCCTCTTAGGTTAGAAGAGGAACCTGGCTCTCAGCCGCAGTTTGCCTGGTGGTCTAGCACTCGCTTCTCCATGGAATGTGAGGGCAGGCAAAGGCACTGGGTGCACAGAGCACTCTGGCTGCTGCGATTCCCCCCCAATCCCATCCCCGGAAGCAAAGATTATCCTGCGAATTGGGATTTTTTAATTGGAGTAAACCACAGGCACGAGCTAGAGATGATGAGAAAAGAAACTGTGAAAATGAACCCAGCTACATGGATTTAAAAGTTTGGATTGAGAGGGGATTTCATTGGATGAAAGAGATGATGGGGGGAGGGGAGCCCACAGTTTGTTTATATAAAAGTTTTTCTTTACATTTATGATATGGCAACCCTCCCCACAATGCAAGTTTTTGTTTTTTGAATCTGTACAAGTGAGGAAGGAAGAAATTGGAATATAAAGATGAAATTTAACAAAACTGGAACTTTGTATGAGAGAGAAAGGAACTGAAAGAGAAGTCAGGGGAATGCTACGCTTTGAAAATATGGAGCATATTTGTAGATACTTCCATTATCCTCAAAGGAATGTGTTTGAGATAAGGACAACTGGCCATAAATCTGGCAGGGAAGAAAGGAGTTTACCAGCTGCAGGAATACCGTAGAAGCTTTCTGATTAACTATTTGTAGTCTGGATTCAGACCACTCTTCCTAGGCTGGAAAAATGGTGAAGACGGCTTGTTTACTGGAAGCCAAATCATGGGGCGAAGTGATGCAGTGACTTTTGGAAACTGTGAGATAACCGCTTCTCCCGAGGCACGGTGGCAACCATCAACAGTTGTAGGAATGAAGGATCTAACACCATATATGGATGGGAAAATATCATGGGCAGGGGAACTATCACACAAAGGAAAGAATAAATATTACAGTTCCTCACTTGAAACTTTATAAATTACCTAATATACAAAAGAAATGAAATCACAAGATTGTGGCTGTTATACAGTATAAGGGATTATTATACCTGAATGGAATGGAATGGAAATTATTAAGATTTTGGAACATAGAAAAGATGTAGAAGAATGAAGTCATATAGTCTAGTACGCAGGGAGGCCAGCTTGAATAAATTGTATAATTTGACATTGTATTAATTAGATAAAATTGGTATTGTTATAATGAGGCTGCTATTCAAATGATATTGGAAAATCAATAAAAACATATTTTTGTTAAAAAATAAAATTTGTGATATTAACATGCAAAAATGACAAAAAATTAGTTGGTGGGGGGCAAGGGATGGGGCCAGGGATCCCCTGGGTGTGATCTGCAGATCCCCAGGAGTCCCTGGACTCCTATTTAGGAACCACTGGTCTAGACTATAGATGTAGGATAGCTAGCCTGTGATCCTCAATATTTTACTGGGCTACGACTCTCATAATCTCTGACCATGATGTAACCTGGAGTTCAATGCCACAGGTTTTCCATCTCTCCACCAGTAGATGCCAATGTTGTAATCCACTTCCTTGCAGAGCTGAAGGCCTGGCCATAACATTTTTTGCTGCCCCAGAGGTCATAGGTGCCAAGTCTCCCATATTCCCCGGGAAACCCCTGTTTTTCCAGCCGTTTCCTGAGGGCAGCCCGGATTTTTAAAAAACCCTGTAAATCCCCCAGATTCTTACCGGCCCAGGGAGGCTCCTTCTGCACACGTCTGGAGTCTCTGGACATGCACAGAAGCGATTTCTGCGACAGCGGCCATTTTGGAAATGGGCAGAGCATGCGTAGAAGCGACTTCCGGTGCTGCTCTGCCCAGTTCCAAAATGGTTGCAGCACGACTTGCGGTGCCGCGCCGCTGCCGATCCTGGATTTTTCCATCTGGGAGTTGGCACCTATGCCAGAGATACATCTATGAGCTCATAGGAGAGTAGTTTTTGGTTGGACTTTAGGAGAAAGGCAGTTTGATACCTCTCCCTTGCTGGTGGTCTTCAGTTTTGGAGAACCATCTGTTGAAGGTACTCTAGGTTGTATCCAACTAGGTTTGTTCACAGTAGACCCATTGAAATTAATGCACCTAAGTTAGTCATTTCTATCAATTTCAATGAGGGTACTCTGAGTATAACTGGACATTGGATACTCGATGTTGGTCCTATTCAGAATAGGCTCCATTGCAACTGATGGGCATAACTAACTTGGTTGCATTAATTTCATTGGGTATCTAGCTAATATTTGATGGGTAAGGTTGCTAAGAAAATGAAGGCAGGCAAAAAGACTTTGTGAATTTGGGAAACCTTTTCCCATTCTTGTCCCACTCCCCCTGTCAGCTATGTATTATTATTGCCTTAATAATTTACTTTCTATTGCCACTCTCTCCCCCTCTCAGCACCTTTTAATTTCCTGTGGCCCTGTTAAATGTCAGTGTGCTATGTATTTCTGGTTTCTGTCTTTGCAAACAATTCAGGGACTGTTTGGATTCCACCTCTTTCTTCTTAGTTTTTTAAAAAAAGAAAGAAAAGAAAAGAAAAAGGGAAAGGGGAAAAAACACAAGTTGAAATAAACTTATCATATCTCCATCTCCAAATCTCCTTTCATTGCCTTCTACTAGTCTCCAAAACTCCACAGCCACCAGTCATCAATCTAGGATTGTATGATTCACATCAGTGTGAATCCAATTGTTGTATCACCTGTACTTATCTTAGAGGAGTTGTCAGCATCCAAAGCAGATTGAGTGGCAAAACCTATTACATTAAACAGAATGGTGCCCACAGGTCCAGCAAAGCAATATATGTTATAGGATGCAAGTGCCCCGGAGGCCATGTGAAGTATGTTAGGAAAAAACTACAGCTACCAACCTTTGTACCCAGTTCAGAAATCACAAGTCAGCAATCACAGCAACAAAAAGCTTTGGCAAACCTGCTGCAGCACATTTTAATTTAGATAACTCACAAGCTTTCAAACAGGGAAATATTTCCAAAAGGGGGAAAATAAATGGGCTAGGGAAAACAGTGGTCAGGAAGAGAAACTGTTTATAGTCAAGGCAGAGGCCTACATCGATACGTCTTTAGATGGGAAGATAGATATTTGAGGCACCCACAATCCATTGCATTTTTAATTTTATTTTTACAAAGTGCAAACATGTATCTGTATCTGCATTGTAATTGTTTTTTGACATTGAAGGTATCTGCTTGATTTCAATAGGCAGGGAGTTCCAAAGTGTAGGTGCTGCCACACTAAACACTCAATTTCTTACAAATGCAAAATGGGTATTGTGTTGCACTTTTGGCAGCACTGATTCTGCTGATCAAAGAGTGGGCACAGGTGGGGTAAGAACAGCCTCGGTCCAGTATACCTGAAGGAGTGTCTCCATCCCCATCGTTCTGCCCGGACACTGAGGTCGAGCGCCGAGGGCCTTCTGGCGGTTCCCTCGCTACAAGAAGCCAAGTTACAGGGAACCAGGCAGAGGGCCTTCTCGGTAGTGGCACCCACCCTGTGGAATGCCCTCCCACTAGAGGTCAAAGAGAACAACAATTACCAGACCTTTAGAAGGCATCTCAAGGCAGCCCTGTTTAGGGAAGCTTTTAATGTTTGATGGATTTCTGTATTTTAGTGTTTTGTTGGAAGCCGCCCAGAGTGGCTGGGGGAACCCGGCCAGATGGGCGGGGTATAAATAATAAATTATTATTATTATTATTATTATTATTATTATTTATTATTATTATTATGAGATTGTCATGTTCTCCCCAATGCTTGGAATAAAAAATCTGAACTGTGCCTGAAAACAGGTCCCATTATTGATGGGTGAACTAAAAGTGAATTAAGTTGATTTGGGGATAGACTGTACATTGAGTCAAACTATTGGTACATCTAGTTTAGTATTGTCCACACTGACTGGCAGCAGTTCTCTTGGGATTCACACGAGGATCTGTCTCAGCCCTGAAAATGCTGGAGATTCAATCTTGGACCTTCTGAATGCAAAGTAGATGCTCTACCACTGAGCCATTGAGCATTTGAAATGCATGTCTCTTTTTTTATTACTATTCCTCATCTCTCTCATTCTGCAACAGCGCTTATAACTTGCCCAGTTGTCTCCAGAGGGATCTCAAAGGCCAGCCAACCCGTTGCTCTTTTGCTTGCTGTACTGTTAAGCCCACCATAAATCCTGCCTTAAAAATTCTTTATAGAGTCCACCTGTCTACGTTGAATAAATCAATTGCTCTAAATTACATTCCACAAGGCCTGAAACTCTGGTGCCGCATTCTTGGCATTTGGATTTATTCAAGAGATGAGAAAACAGTAATTCCTAAAGTCAACTTCCTGACCTTAACTTTATTCATTCAAGGGACCATGATAAATCTCAATGTCTGTCTGTCTACTTCAACCAAGTAGTTGCTTTCCTTTGAAAGAGTCATCAGGAGTGTTTCACTGAGAAAAGGGAAGCTTCCAGCCAAACGAATGCAGCTAGATCAAGATGAATCCAACTCTGCGTAATCCTCAATAGGTGCTATATCCACATTTTGCTTGGAGTGTAATTAGAAGGGCAAAGTTGGATAGACCAAGGGTTTATTCACATTTACTCTTCACAAGTCCACACTTTAAAGCTCAATGTCTGAGTTTCCCTGCCTTTTTTTTTTTGGTGTGGAGCTTTCCCTGTGAAAACCTGCTCTTTAAGGCTGCATCAGAGCAAATGGAGATTCTGGCAGATTACTGTTTGCTTTGATTCAGCTTTAAAGAACTGGATTTTTTTTTTTTTGCATGGAAAACTCAAGTGGTGGGAGGTACTCAGACAGAGCTTTAAAGCCTGGAAAGCACAGGGGAAAGGTAAGCACAGTGGATAAGCCCTTTGTGTATCCCAACAAAAGCAAGGCTAATGCAAAGGGGGAGACATTTCATAAAATTCTATTTCAGCGTTAAAAGGAACCTTCTTTTTTGATGCTTTTGTTTTGTTTGTATGTGTTTATTTGTTAGAATAATCATTGACTGGCTAGGATCACCTAATGTGACCATCTTTGTTGTGAGAGGCCCAGGTGTCCTCTGTGGCCAGGAGCACCTTTTACTAGCTACATCTGGTTTGCCAACTACGGCCCCTTCCTGGATGAGGATAGCCTGACTACTGTAGTTCATGCATTGGTAACCTCAAGGCTGGATGACTGTAATGCACTCCATGTGGGGCTTCCCTTGGGTCTGTTTTGGAAGCTGCAGCTGCTGCAGAATGCTGATGAGAGCTTCTGGCTGAGAGCATGTGACACCACTGTTAAAGCAACGGCGTTGGCTGCTCACCTGCTACCGAGCCAGGTTCAAGGTTCTTGTAATAAATTACAAAGCCCTGAGCAATGTAGGTCCAGGATATTGCCTGAACCTTTATATCCCAGCTCTATCACTGAGATCATCTGCAGCAGCACTGTTGGTCATTCCCTGAATTAGTAAGGCAGCAATGAGAAACCTTATACTTTAGTATCATTGGCCCAGTCCTGTGGATTACTCTGCCAGTAGAGATTCAGTGGGCACTAGCCACCACTGAAGCAATGTGTTAGATCAAACACACACACACACACACACACACACACACACACACAAAATTTCACTTTTAATTTGTATACTGCCTTTCTATATTACTATACACAAGGTAGTTTACAAGCTGAACAAACAGCAAAGTTTGCACACCTTACAACAATTTGATCCTATACAAAAAAGTCATTAAAAATTAAACATATCAAATAAAGTAACAATCCATAATCCATTAGAATATAATAAAAGGTAAAGGGACCCCTGACCATTAAGTCCAGTCGTGACCGACTCTGGGGTTGCGCGCTCATCTCGCATAATTGGCCGAGGGAGCCGGCGTATAGCTTCCAGGTCATGTGGCCAACATGACAAACCGCTTCTGGCAAACCAGAGCAGCACATGGAAACGCCGTTTACCTTCCCGCTGTAGCGGTTCCTATTTATCTACTTGCATTTTTTGACATGCTTTCGAACTGCTAGGTTGGCAGGAGCTGGGACCAAGCAACGGGAGCTCACCCCGTCACAGGGATTCGAACCGCCAACCTTCTGATCAGCAAGCCCTAGGTTCAGTGGTTTAACCACAGTGCCACCTGGGTCCCTAGAATATAATAAAAGGTAAAGGGACCCCTGACCATTAAGTCCAGTTGTGACCGACTCTGGGGTCATAATCTATTAGAATATAATAATGCACAATAAAATTAAATACCAGCAAATAATAATTAGACAGAAATCCATTATTGACTATTACAATCAATAATTTCTAAATTATAATCAATAAAATAACAGCAAGTCACAGTGCGTAAAATAACACAATACAAATTGAGAAGCAAACACACAACTTATTAAATTATTTTTAAACAAATATCCCTGAACTCCTCTTCTCTCTCTATATATATATATAATCTAATACACACACACACACACACACACACTGATTGATGAAGGCTGATCTATAAACAGAATTGTAAAGTTGGAAGGGATCCAAAGGGTCATCTAGTCCAACCCCCTGCAATGCAGGAATCTCAACTAAAGCATCCATGATGTATGTTCATTCAACCTCTGTTTAGAAACTTCCAACAAAGGAGAGTCCACCACCTTCCTAGGTAGTCTGTTCCACTGTCAAACAGCTCTGCATTTTGTATGTGCTTATGTCAATAACCTTTCTGTATGATAATTTAATAATAATAAATAAAGTTTCTTATAGGGGGGGGGAAACAGCTCTGTCAGAACGTTATTCCTAACGTTTAGTCAAAATCTCCTTTCTTGTAATTTGAATCCATTGAAATATATTAAATAGATAAAGAAATATTTGCAAACACTCCCAACAACTGCAAATGGAATAAACCCAGAAGGGCTGTAGCACCTGCTTCTTTTTCAGGCATGAAAAACCACTCTCTGTTCCTCTTAAGACTATTTCCCTCTTTATGCCTGTTGAGGACCATGCAACTGAATATTTGACAGCCTGAAGCTTACCTGCCACTGAATCACCCAAGAGCAACTAGCAAGGAAGAATTATGTTGCTTTTGGGGTGTCATCTCCCCGCCGCCACTAACTTGTCCTAATCTGCAGCTACCCAGAGCCATTCCTCCAAGTGGCCGAGTGACACAGAAGAGGGTGACAGATCAGCAGGAGGACTTTTCATTTGCAGCAGCTACTCTCTGCTCTCTGCCCATTGTAATTAATATCCTTATCCTGACAGGCTGGGAGGCTTCTGGTAGATTTTATTTTTATCTCCCCATAATGACAGAGCATTAAGACAAAATGCAAACTTTGAAAAGCCCCTGAGGGTAGAAGTCAGGCACACTTGGGAATGGGGCTGGATCTAGCATCTCTTCCACAGACTAGGTGTGTGTATCATCCTGGAGAAATTCTGGGAAGAAATTTTATTCCGTTCACATTTAAAGGCAAACTTACCTACGGCAATTTCCACTTTCCAAAACAAAGTATACAAACCAACATAAAGCCAACCTTCAAAATTTACTCTAAGAGTTTAGACCCTCTGTGAAGGGTCAGAGAAGAGTAACCAAGATGATAAAAGATCTGGAAACCAAGCATTATGAGGAACGGTTGATGGAGTTGGGTATGTTTAGCCAGAAGGGCTGTCACAGAGAAGATAGAGAGAGCTTCCTTGCTCTTGCTTCACAGGGTGGGAACCAAACAAATGGCTTCAGGTTACAATAAAGGAGATGCGAACTAAATTTCAGGGGGGGGGGGGATTCTGCCCGTGAGAGCTGTTCAACAGTAGAATGGACCACTTTGGAAGATCTCTCCATTGGAGGTTTTTAAGCAGAATTTGGGTGGCCATCTACCAGGGTTGCTTTAACTGTGATTCCTATTGTATCTCCTTTCAGTCTCCCCCTAAACATACCCAACTTGCCCAACCATTCCTCATAATGCTTGGTTTCCAGACCCCATGATCACCTTGGTAACATTTTTCTTAAATTGTAGTGCTCAGAACTGGTGTGGACAGACCAAGGCAGAATAGAGTATTACTATTACTTCCTTTGATCTGGACCCTATAATTCTGTTGATGCAACCTAGAATAGCATTAGTGTTTGTTTGTTTGTTGGTTGGTTGGTTCATTTGTTGTTGTTGTTTTGCTGCTGCATCACACTCTTTACTCATGTTAAGCTTGAGGTCTACCCCTAGATCCTTTTCATATGTGCTACTGGTAAGCCAAGTGGCCCCCATCTTATATTTGCACATTTGGTTATTCCACCTGATATTTGTCCCTATTGAAATTCATTTTGTTTGTTTTGGTCCAGTTCTCCAGTCAGTTAAGGTCATTTTGATTCCTGATTCTGTCTTCTGCAACATTGGCTGCCTCTCCCTGTTTGGTGTCATCTGAAAATTGGATGAGTATTCCCTCAATTCCTTCATCCAAGTTGTTTATAAAGATGTTGAACATCCATGGGCTCATGACAGAACTGTGTGGCACCCCACTTGTCACTTTTTTCCAAGGTGATGAGGAACCATTAGTGAGCACTATTTAGTTTGGTCAGTCCTGTTTTCTGAATGACTAAGCGAAGGAAACATAATTACTTCTTATGACTGGCGAATACCCACATCCTTTCCAACTGAACTATGTTCCACACTTCACATGCCTGAGAATCCCAGTTTATGCTTGCTTATCAAGCTCTCATCTGTGTTTCTAAATTGCACCCTTGTGTTCTAGTGCTACCTGGGAGCTGGATAGAAAAGGTCTAGACTGGGGACTGGGGCATGTGTGAAATGAATCTCTTGAGATCATTGATCAAGCATAATTGACATCACTGGGACCAACTGCCTTTCATGAATCCTGGTTGGGCAAGAGGGATCAATTTCCCAAGGCTCCCAAGAAGTCAAGACTCTGATTTGCTATTGTTCTGATTGCCAATTAGCCCAGGGAGCAGTGGCTGTTCTCATCTCCAGGGGAACAGCACACAGAATGGAGGTGGAAGCCACAGGCTCCAAGTAACTTCAGCATCCTATCTGTGTGGGAAACAGCCAATGGATTAGGGGCAAAATCATAAATTACCCCTGATATTTTTATGATTGTGCAATATATTTGACCACATAATATTTTTATGGTACACACACACACACACACACACACACACACCCCTCAAAGTATTGGGCTTGGGGTGGAGAACCTCAGGCCTTGAACCAAATGCCCAGGCTGTACCACACACCAGCCATCCTCTTTGCCCTCCTCTGGTTATTTGACCTGGCTGCAATGTGTCCCTCACCTGCCAGTGGTGTGTGCCTGGCCACAACCACTTATAGTCACATCCACCCACTAGCATGTGGCCTTTGGAAGGTTGCCTACAAGGGAATGTGGCCCTAAGAATTGTCCCAACATCCCTGCACTTACGGAATGCTTACGTTCTTTTTAAAAATAAAAAATTATGGGACCTGAGTTTTCAGTGGTTTCTTTCCCAGATTTCCCAAAGCCCATCCCCTCCAATTGCTCCTCTTTTCTGGGGCAAGACAGTTCTCTTTTTCCCCATTTACATTCTGGCTGCTCATATCAGATGAGACTGATGGTGTTGGAGTTTGGTGTATATATAGCAGCAGAAATAAAAAAACCTGGTAAGACTGCTGGTTAAAAGATTAAATACATTTTGGGTTTATTACTCCTGGCAAATAAAACCTCTCTGAAAAAAAGCTTACATGCATCTATCATGAAGTCATGAGGTTAACAAAAGAAAGGTTCTGTGCTGACACTAAATGAAGAAGCAGGAACAAAGCAAAGCCTGAGCGGGGTGGGGCGGGGCGAGGAATCTACAAGTACTTATTCTTCAGAGACTTATGGCTTCCTTTGCTTGAATACTGTATGTTAAAAGGGGGAAAGACTCTTTTTTTCTCCACCCCTTAACTCAAGAATGCTGTTTGGAAAGGATTTCTGCAGGACTTCCAGAATGGGGGAAAACATCACAAGCCAACTGTTCTGCCAGCCCCAACACCACTGAAACTGCTACCACCACTTCTGGCAAGAGTCAGAGACAGGGGGATCTGGGGGGTCCTGAGGAGCTGATGCCAGGAGGCGCTGCGTCCAGCCTCCGCCTCTTCCCTGGAGCCCTCCAGAACTTGATGCCCCAGCGCCCTGCATCACTAGCCTCTATGGGTAAGACACCCCTGGTGCAGGGGAGGTAAATGGCCACGTAGCAAGACTGTGGTGGACGAGACACCACATGGGGAAACGCTTGTGGAGCAAAAAGATGGCAGCGCCCAGGTGGCTCAAACTGACCTCACTCTTTGGGCGGCTTCTCTTGGTTGACCCATAGGCACTGTGAAGTGCGAGCCCCCACTGACGTGGCTTGAGCTGCCATTGGGGACTGCTACCACCACTGCCGTCAGGGGAGAGCCAGGCTAAGCTGCATGGAGACGGGCCTCATTGTGCAGGCCCAATCCTAGGACCGACCTTGCTGGTGCCAGGGGCCTGAGAGGGTGAGGTAATTGTGCGGGGGAGCTAGCTCGTGCGGTGGCCTGGAGAAACCTTCCAACACCAGCAGGCGGGAGGGAATCGTGGGGCTAGAAATGGGTGCTGGAAAAAGGCGGGGAGAAACCTTCACTAGGGCTGCATTCTCCATGCAAAGGGTAGATCTGGCCAAAAGGCCCTGCTTCTCCACCCCACTCCATACCCCCACCCTTCCACTCCTGCCTCACTTCCCCCCATTTTCTTTTCCTATAATTTTTAATATTTTTGTTCATTTTTATTTTTTGTTTATTTATTATTGTTATTTTAAAAAAGTATTTTTGTTTATTGTTCTTGGTTTGGGGTTTTGTTTTTTTTTAAATTATATTATTATTATTATTATTATTAGTATTACATTTTCTTTTTAATTTTTTATCACAATCACCATCATTTTTATTTTTTAACCACTACTATGAGATGGCTTGACTATTATTAATGTTTTTCTAAACCTTGAATCTTATTATAATAAATAAATAGGGTTTTCCCTTTTTTTCTATTTCCCCCCCTTTAAATTTTTCATTTGGGGTGTGTGTGTGTCATTTTTTTAACTTTTAATTTTTATCTTCACCTTTTCGATTTAACTTGATTTTTTATTGTTGACTTCTGATTTTTAATTTTTAACTCCCACTCTTACTCTATTTATCACATCTTGTCTCCATTTTCATTTTTTAATCTTTCATTTTTTAATTCTACAGACACACACACACACACTCCCCCCTCTGGCCCCACCCCTGTCTGTCTCCTACATGCCTTTGTGTTGGTCCCTCTGTGTTTCTTGTTCATCCATCAATATGTCTGCTTATTTGTTTGTCCCTCACTTGGCTCCCATCATTGACACAGCTTCTGCAGCCCAAGAGAAGCCCCTGAACCAATCAGTCTATCCCTGGGAAATCAACAGTCTCAAAAGTCACCCAGGAGATGTAGGAGCGGACAAGGGCACAGAAAGAAAAGACTACACAGAACCAACATCGGTAATCGAATCACAGCCCAGATGTGATAATCATAGCCGCCTGATCCCAATGCTCTGAGAAAGCCACCAATCAACAAAGCCTGCATGACTCCACAATACCCAAGAAGAACTACCACTAGAACACCCAAACATAATACCTCCAACATAGATCAAGATCACCAAGAAGATTACAATGGCACCAACCAAGGGGAAGGTGACAGATAGAAAGGTCATAACATTCTTCCATGATGACATTGCTCCAACAACAAAACAGGCCCTGAGGAATATGGAACTGAGACTAGTAGAACTAATGAAGAAAATGCCGACTCCCCTGGAGACAAAGATCAACAACCTGACCTCTAAAATGGAAACCCTCACAGCCACCACCTGCACTCTGGAAAAGAAGACCCAGATGCAAGAAATACAAATAGATCCGCTCCAAGAGGTATGAAAAACACAGGTATGAAAAATAAATTAGCTAACATGGAAAACTGTCACCAAAAATAAAGCACAGATGTGAAAATCAAACTAATGGACCTTAAAGACGTGGTAGATGATGCAACATCTGCTTTCTCAATTTCCCTGAAAAAGTGGAGAATAAAAACCTGGCAGACTTCATTGTATGTTGGCTAAAAGCCCTGTTCCCAAATCTGGAGCTCAAAGTAGATGACCTGGAAAGGGCACACGGAGCTCTAAGATCCATGCCGAAAGCCAACACCCTCCATGAGACATCATTGTGTGCTTCGCCCACTACAGAAAGAAAAGAAATATGGAGCAACCTCAAAAATTAAACTTATTTCTGATGTGGAGACAACTCCATCATGGCCCTCAAGATCTATCACAGGAGACCCAAAATCAAAGGAAAATTCTATGCCCATGCACCTGACTTCTCCAACAAGCAGGACACAGATACCAATGGGGCTTCCCCCTGCACTTCATTGTAACCACTGACACAACACAGCACATGGCCACCACTGATGCGCTGCAACGACTGGAAAACCTTAGACTTGACCATCCACCAGAATGGCAATTGCCAGACCCACCAGATGACAACAGCACACGAATGGCATAGTTAAGAGGAAAAAGAAATCACATAAATGGCACAAAATTGCAGGTCAGTACAATGAAGCATCACTCGTAGAACTGACCAGCTGAAGATACCCCACAGGATTACAAACCAATTGCAGCTAAACCCACACACCAAAGACTGACAGCCCTGCAATAACAGCCACAGCTGAATGAAACATCCAGAAACCACCTCAGACTGATGGACTAGTGAACCCCGTACCCTCACCATCATCACCACCACCGCCGCCACCACCATCTCCCCCTCTCCCCTCCACTGAGACTCCTCCCACGCCCACCTGACGGCACTCCTGAATTCTCCCCATCCTCCCCACCCCAATCACTCTTTCCCTCCTAACTACACCAACCCACATTGCTCCAAAGAGTCTACTCTGAAAAAAGCATGCCTCCCCCTCATCCCCTCTTTCCCCTCTTTCACCACATGAAGACAATGAACAAAATATGCAGGTAAAAGAAAAGGAAAACAAAAGAAAGAAAAACTCATAGTAACCAAAACAATAACCCCACCTCAATTTTAAAAAACCAACAACCGACAAACAAGCTAAAACCAAACACTTGACTAACATCAATTCAAATCAACACCTTTATTGGCATATGTAAGACAATAAATACCATATAGACTAGCATATGACCAGGTCATGCCAATACCCACATCTCTACCCTAACACAGTTAGAAACCAAATGGTCCAAGATACCCCAAACAAATACCTATTTAATCACATGCATCCCACTCCTCAACCCAACCCTAACTCTAACCCTTCTCATCCTCTGCTCACCACACTTTTTTGGTCCAACACACTAGGTCTGATAGATACTATAAGGTGAGAGACACAGGGCAGCCCAGGTTGTCAAGGAATCACCGTATAAAGTAGACATGCAGAATGGCTAGCTTAAAAACAACTACTGTACACTAAGCATGAGGGGGTTGGGAAACCCTATCAAGAGAAAATGTATCACCTCATATGTAAACACAATGAAACACCACTTTACCTTCCTACAGGAAATACATAACCCAACCAAAGGAAGCAAACTCTTGAACGAGCGCAGTCAATTGTTGCTTCAGTCAACAATGGGCGGCACCCAGCTCAGGAAAAGCTTGAAGAGTAACTATAATCTTCAGTAGAGACCTGAAGGGAGACTACCCACAACTTTCTTTAAAATAGTTGAGAACTTTAATTTGATTGATTGACATATGGAAGTTTAAACACCTGCTAGACAAAGAGTACACTTTTCCCCCCTCAAATGCTAATAATTCTGCCAGAAGAACTGACTCGGTAAGGTTATCTAAGGAATTATCCTTAAGAACAACAACAAAAAGTAGAGATACAACTGAGAACCTTCTCGAACCATAATTCTATAATATTGGAAATAAGAGGTGAAAAAAGCTCATCGTTGAAGTGGAGGTTAAATGAAATGTGTGCATAGCAGGGAGAAGTAGGAATCAGCATGTTTTTACATGAGTAGAATGTGTGCTATTACAATATTTAAAATGCATCGCTGGGCTATTTGTGGGGCATAGAAATTCGTTCATCCCCCCCGCAAAAATAATAATAATAGTCCTGCCCCCCACAAGGTCTGAGGGATAGTGGACTGGCCCCCTGCTGAAAAAGTTTGCTGACCCCTGCATTAGATAGAGAGATGATAGATAATATTCAGTTATAAAGGTTAAGGTTATAAAGGTAAAGGTTATAAAGGTAATGGTAAAGGTCCAGTCATGGACGACTCTGGGGCTGCAGCACTCATCTTGCTCTATAGGCCAAGGGAGCTGTTCCGGGTCATGTGGCCAGCATGACTAAGCCACTTCTGGCGAACCAGAGCAGCGCACGGAAACGCCGTTTACCTTCCCACCGGAGCGGTACCTATATATCTACTTGCACTTTGATGTGCTTTTGAACTGCTAGGTTGTCAAGAATTTTCAGTTATAGATGTGTGCAAATAGCCTTTTGAAATCAGGAAAGATGACTCTAATTTGCAGTGTGGCAATGCTCAGTTGAGGTACAGGACCAGGTGCAATTCAGACTGGAATCAAAGTTCTGATGTTTCTCCCACAAGGAGCAGGCTGAAATGCAGGCCTTTTGTACCAGTTGCACCAGTTCATCCAAATTGGGTCCGAATTAAACCCAGCAGTCAGTACTTTAGCACAAGAAGGCTGTGCTAAACTCTAAAGTACATGAAACCTGCCATAAGATCAGGAAACTGGCAAAATGAGAGAGTGCACATTATGCAGAACATGTGCAAAGGGAGCTATTTTGGATTACAGAGTAGAACCCCCTGCAAATTTGCTTGCTGGCAGGCAAGTCACACAGCAGCTGCCAAAATGTACACCCTCTTTGGCATTTAGACTGCCTCCTGCCTCTTAATAAACTGCCTCCTGTCTCCTAATGCTTCATGGGATCAGTGGCTCTGTTTTGGCCAAAACATGCTCCATTTTCTAGCCCAGGGAGGTGTTTGTTTGTACCCCAGACTTTAGACAAAAAGACTCTCCGTGTGGCTTACAAAAATTAAAACTAAGGAGTCCCTGCCCTAAAATGATATGACACACAAGGAAAAAGGAATGGGAGGGAGAAGGGGAAAGCCTGCTCAAGCTCAACTTCATAAAATTGCAGATCTTAAAGTTACAGACTATGTCAGTGGCATTTCAGTGCTTGATAAAGAGCAATCCCTACCATCACAGGATCAAAGAATTGTAGAGTTGTAAAGGAACCCAAGGGCCATCTAGTCCAACCCACTGCTATGCAGGAATCTCAACAAAAGCATCCATAACAGTTGGCCATTCAATCTTTACTTTAAACCCTCCAAGGAAGGAAAGTCCTTCAGCTTCCAAGGGAGACCATTCTACAGTTGAGCAGGCCTTACCATCAGAAAGATATTCCTGATGTCTAGATGGAATCTTGACTCTTGATGCCATTGGTCCTACCTTCCAGAGCAGGAGAAAACAAGCTTGCTTCATATTCCTAGGGACAGTCCTTTAGATATCTGAAAATCTGAAAACAGCTATTATATCTCTACTAAGTCTCCTTTTTTCCAGGCCCAACTCATCTGTTCCTCATAAGGCTTGGTTTCCAGACCCTTGATCATTTTGGTCGCCCTCCTCTGAACATGTTCCAGCTTGTCAATATCTTTCTTAAATTGTGGCACCCCGTACTGGACACAGTACATCGGATGTGATCTGACAAAGCCAGAATAGTACTATGACTTCCTTTGATCAGGAAGCAATACTTCTGTTGATGTAGCCTAGAATAGCATTAGCTTTTTTTTGCTGCTGCATCACACTGTTGTCTCATGTTAAGCTTGTGGTCTACTAAGACCCCTAGATCCTTTTCACATGTACTACTGGCAAGCCAAGTGTCCACCATCTTATATTTGTACAGGTAGTTATTCCTGCCCAAATTTAGAACCTTACATTTGTCCCCATTTAGATTCATTTTGTTGGTTTATACCCAATTCTCCAATCTGTTACGGTCATCTTGAATCCTGATTCTGTCTTCTGCGACAGAATCCTGATTCTGTCTTCTACCTCTCCAAATTTGCTGTTATCTGCAAATTGGATGAGTATGTTCTCAATTACTTCATCCAAGTCATAGAGTTGGAAGGGACCCCAAGGGTCATCTATTTTAACCCCCTACAATGCAAGAATCTCAACTAAAGCATCCATGACAGACGGCCATCCAACCTCTGTTTAAAAACCTCCAAGGAAGTTGAGTCCAGCACCTTTAAAAACATGTTGAACAACAACAGGTCAGGACAAAACCCTGTATTACATTTTTCCAGGATGATGAGGAACCATTAGTGAACACTCTTTGGGTTCAGTCCCACAACCAGCTACAAATCCACATAACAGTTACCTCATCCAATACACATTCCACCAGTTTCTCCACAAGAATATCATGGTGAACTTTGTCAAAAGTCTGAAGCACACTTCCCCCAGGCCTGATCCAGGAGCATAACAGGTGATAATGCCAGGAGGACAGAGCAGCTCCTGCCCCTCAGAGAGCTGATTGGTAGGCAGAATCCTCCGAGGAGGGGGCTTGATGGAGTCACTCTGAACTTATATTTTTATAAGTTGGAATCACAAATTACTAGAAATTCGTGCCCTCATTCCCCCTTTGCTTTTCCAGACAATCATTCCCCCTTTGGTTTTCCAGAGCATATATCAAGGGGAAAGTTATATATGGCTGAACAAGAGTTTCTCTTTCCTTCCTATGGTTTTTTCCCCATTGAGCTCTCCCCCCTCCCATTGCCTCATCTGCACATCACCCCCATCATTACCCCAAGCAGAACACCGGGGGGGGGGGAATGTACCTGTTCCATCTGCCATCACATTCTTTGGCTGAATCAAATATGGCTTTCCCTGTTGATTCATTTAAAGATTCCCTCCCCCGGAAGTGATGGGTTTATCCATACTCACAGAGAGAGAGATGACATTTTCATGGCTCTTTAATGCTCAGATGAAATATCCATCTATTCATAATTTAGGAAGTGGCAGCTGGTGGATGGAACAGAGGTGTATATTTGGCACCAGCAACCAAATCCCTTGGCATCCACTTCCATCCATGCCCAGGGAGCAAATGACACGAAGAAGATTTCCAGGACAAGATCTAACTGCCTCGGGCTCTTCCAAAATCAGCAGATGGTGTTACTGGGATCCCAGATGACATACAACAGCAGAGGGCAGAGTAACTTTCTGCTCCAGAAACAGCATTTCGTTTTAGAAGGGAAAATACCCATAAAGAAGTAATCCCTTGTCATACGAACAAAAGAAGGGCCCAGAGGCTGAGTCAGGCCACTGGCCATTCCAATCTAGCATCCTGTTCTCATGGTGGCCAGCCACATGCCACAATGGGGAGCCCACAAGCAGGACCCAAGTGTGACAGCATTCTCCCTACTTTTAATTTCCAGCAAAGGTCGCCAGAGGTGTATTGTTTCTGATAGCAGAGGTAGAATGTAGCCATTGTGGCTAAGAGGCAATGATAGCCTTATCCTCTTCTAAAGCTCATAGCTGCCAAGTTTTCCCTTTTCTCACGAGGAAGCCTATTCAGCATAAGGGAATTTCCCTTTAAAAAGGGATAACTTGGCAGCTATGCTAAAGCTACCCAAGCTAGTGCCCGTCACTGCCTCCTGTGGGAGTGAATCTTGTAGTTTAATGGTGTGCTGTGTGAGGAAGTACTTTTTCTCTCTCTTCTGAATCTTCCAAAATTCATGGTTTCCCATTAATCCTAGTGTTTTTGAAGGAGAAAAAGATCTCTCTATACACTCACTCCATACACTTCTATAAGGATGCCACTTACTTGCCTTTCCTCGAAACTAAAAAAAAAAGCACCCCCAAATGTTGGGGTCCTACAAACCCCAGGAGACCCCTGAGGGCACCCCCTGCCATTTCCTCCCAAGGGGTGGGAGGAGATCAGCAGGACTTCTTAATGATGCGCCTATGGGCGTACCCAGCATGGGGCAGGGGGGCAGCTGCCCCCCTAGAAGCAGGGCAGCTGGAGAGGACAGGCAGGGATGCTGCCTGCTGTGCTCCGCCTCAGCCTGCTTCGCTGAAGCAAAACGGCAGCAGCAGCAGCGAAGCTGCCTCTGTTGAAAAAAACCTGGACCTGGACCTGGGCTAACTTCAGCCCACACTCTTTCAAGTCACAGCGAGCACATCACAGAAAGTGCTGCCCCACAATGCTCCACGGCATGTGCTTGCTGTGACTTGAAAGAGTGTGGGCTGAAGTTAGCCCAGGTCCAGGTCCAGGTTTCCTTCAATGGAGGCAGCTTTGCTGCTGCTGCCTCGTTTTAGTCACCGCTGCCATTAAAGGAGCGGGCGAGGCAGGAGTGCAAGCACAGGTGGCTCCGTGTGCTGCCTTGCAAACGGCCCCTTTCCCTCTGGGGGGCATGGGCATTGACCATGCCTCCTGGGGGGATCCTGGCCACGTCATTGCCAGCTAGCCAATCGGGTGGCTGGGGGGCGTGGCTGGTGTGCCCCCTAGCTTTGATCCTGGGTACGCCCATGGATGCTTCACCCCCAGACCAAAACCCGGCTAGCCCCCCGTAGTTATGGCTCTGCCTTAAAGGATATTCTAGTTCCCTTTTATTCAGGACAGTATGAGAAGAGTATAGGCAGTATTCAACCATGTTATTCTATTGACTTGAGGAATGGAAACAACCATTTCAGCATGCCTGTGGTTGAAAGTGACCTGAGTGGCATCACAGTGAGTTAAATTCAGTGTTATCATATGGGAGCATTTCCTACATTCAATCCAGAAGGAATTGTGCATGCAACCATGTTTTTCTCTGCTCACATAATGCACACCAATGTCTCAACTCCTGTCCTGCAGCTGTTGTGAGCTAGCACCAGGCAGAGTGGTGACAAGGCATGAGAAGACAAAGCTGTGTCAGCCATGTGGCCGGGTCTTACACCCCTTAAGCTTGGCTGGCTGCTGCCCTCAGGTATGGTGGGAAATGATGTCTCTTCACAATGCTGAAGAAGGTTCAACTCCCAATCTAGATTGCTTCTTTATGTGAAAAGGGGTAGCATCTTGTCATTTGCAAGGGAATGGCTGTAGCTTACTGGTAGAGCATCTGCTTTGCATGTAGAAGGTCTCAGGTTCAATCCATGGCACCTCCAGGCAAGGCTGGAAATGCCCCCTCCTTTTAAAACCCTTGGCGTGCTACTGCCATTCAGTGTAGAGAATACTGAGCTAGTTAGACCAATTATATCAATTAGCTTCCTATATTCTTTTCTTGGGAGAAAAGCAATGACAAACCTAGACAGCATCTTAAAAAGCAGAGACATCACCTTGCCTACAAAGGTCCGTATAGTTAGAGCTATGGTTTTCCCAGTAGTGATGTATGGAAGTGAGAGCTGGACCATAAAGAAGGCTGATCGCCGAGGAATTGATGCTTTTGAATTATGGTGCTGGAGAAGACTCTTGAGAGTCCCATGGACTGCAAGAAGATCAAACCTATCCATTCTGAAGGAAATCAGCCCTGAGTGCTCACTGGAAGGACAGGTCGTGAAGCTGAGACTCCAATACTTTGGCCACCTCATGAGAAGAGAAGAATCCTTGGAAAAGACCCTGATGTTGGGAAAGATTGAGGGCACTAGGAGAAGGGGACGACAGAGGAGAGATGGTTGGACAGTGTTCTCGAAGCTACGAACATGAGTTTGACCAAACTGCGGGAGGCAGTGGAAGACAGGAGTGCCTGGCGTGCTCTGGTCCATGGGGTCATGAAGAGTCGGATGACTAAATGACTAAACAACAACAACAATTCTTTTAGGGAAGGCCTTATGGGCCCCTAGGCTCCATCAGGATTTAGCAGGGTCTGGCAACCCCAGACAGACTAGGAAGCGAAGGAAGAAGGAGCAGATGGTGTGGTGGTGGGAGGCTGGCATCCAGGGATGGAGAAGAGAGGCCCTCTCCTTGTGTCAGAGAGAGACAAGCAGAGCTTCTGGCTCTCCACTCCACCCCTCTGTCAGAAAACAAAATCTTATCAGGGTGGAGGACTTATCAGGAAGGGTGGAGGAGCTGAACAGGAGGTGGCAGTGGCAATGCTTGAGTCAAAGGGACAGGACAGTCATGTCACTGCCTTAGTAGGTGTGATCAGATGCATCTGCCAAGATGAAGTGTACTCACAGAAGACTTATAGCACAAGAGAGCCCCATGAGTTCACCCCACCTTGTCTTTAAAAGCTTGGCAGGAGGGGCATCTTCATAGCTTCCATCTGGTTATGAATCTCTTGCTTCGTTAATGTACTTTGAAATCTTGACTTCCAGACCTTGTACTTGCTGCTGAGCATGTACTGCAATTAGTCTGAATAAATATATCTTCCTTCCTTAAATGAAAAAAAGAGAGAGTCCCTGTTATGTTTTGGGATGGGAGCCTGACAGAAGGGCTGTAGCTCAGTAGAGCAGAGCACCAGCTTTGTAGAATAACCGGCATCATATACAGCAACCAACATGCTTAAGTCTAACTAATGCATGAAGGGGTTAAGACTATAGAGCAAGTTATGTCTGAGGAGGTCTGAGCTGGTTGCTGCAGCTCAGACTGTGTGGCTCTTATAAGCCACTCTTGAGTTCCTATACCAGTAATTTAGAACCTTTTACCACTGTAACCAAGCCATGTTTTACTGCATGTGCAACTTTTTCTGAATGCTGTATGGAAAGACACATGAAACTGACCTTTGGAGAGTTTGTAAGTAAAGCAATGTTAGCTTACCAAACATGTGGTCTTTTTCTATAAGAGAAGAAGAAAGTTTTGGAACCCACAAGGGTATATCTTAAAGGCCAATGCCCTATATTTTCATGCATTACTTTGTTGCATATTTTCTGATTTAAAATCTCTGCTGGGGTTCTCTCACCAAAGAGTATTTGCCCCAAACGTAGATCTTGGCATCCAATAATTCTCTTTTTTTATACCTATTTTTTTCCTTGCAACCAATAGAATTTGCATGAATAAGGCCTCAGGCTCAATACCTTGCATCTCCAGGTAGGACTGGCAATGCCCCATATCAGAAACCTCAGATAGTTGTTGCAAGCCAGTGTAGACAACATGGAGCTTGATGGACCAATGTTCTCATTTGGTCTTAGGCAGGTTACAGTGTTTGCTTCAGGCAGCAAAAGTTCATTGGGCTGTGCCCTGCTCTCCCTCTGCAAGTTCTTGGCAGTCTACAAACCATACCAGTACGGTAGTTAAAAGTTGTGTTAAGATCCCAACCACTTTCTCTGGTACCGGATCCTCCTGTGCAACTTGCCTCTGGCCATCCGCATTTTCACGGATATTTCATTAGTGTTCCGGCAATGACACTAACTTGCTAATGATCCCTTAACATTTAATAAACACAGCCCAGGAGTTTTATAACCTGTTAGCTTGTGAGTGGCGGTAATTAGGCACAATAATGATAAATAATTAAGGACTAATTACACAAAATCAGTAATTTCATTTTCCAGCAGAGCGCACATTTTTCCCCTGTTCATTTGCTCTGCTGATTGGGGGGTCCATCTGTGGTTCTATTTCCCCTTGTTTGTCATTGGATGGAGAGTTCCTGGTCCTTGCTGCTTTACGAAATAAGATGGAAAGTGTTCAATTATGGAGGCAATTGTCCAATTCATCTCAAAAGGAAGTTGCAGCAAGGCTATTGTTAGGCATGAGTTTGGTGAAGGGGAAAAAACAGAGTTGTAAAAGGGTTTTAATTCCTTACATAGCCAGAGGGCTCATGGACACCAAACACGTGGCTGGAGGAAGCTCTCTATTCAACCCTGGAAGTAAGCTCAGTTTTTCTTCAGTTCTGAAACCCATCTTCAGCGCAAAGAATGTTAACAAGCTGGAAATAAGGCTTGTTATGAGAAGTAGTGAAAATGGCAAAAGAATGGAGGAACAAAAAAAAATCATGCCTGGAAAGGCATCCAATCAAGATGAAATGAGATTAGGATTATATATTTATGCCATGAAGAAGAGCTTCTGGAGGCTGATGCCAGTGATGGTGAGGTGCTGGAGAATAAAGTTGTACATGCTATTGAGCCTGCCCTGTGACCAGTAAGATAGCTGGCCATCATCAGATGTGTGGGGGTATGCAAGAGCCCGTATAGAATCCTTAAGAGAAAATAACAGAGGCCAACCATATAATATTGAGAAGCAAGGCAGCTAGTAAGCCTGATCTTTATTAACTGTTGCAATAGGGTGCTCTCCTCCCAGGCAGAAGAAAGGAGGAGGACCAAGAACAATGGTGCACAAGCCCTTATATAGACTTTTGAAATTGTCCACCCTTTAGCCAGAGACCAATTCCCCAAAACATCATACATACCAGTACATCACAGAAGGAGGAGGTCTCCAACAAAAATCCTGTTTGTCAGGATACCTGATAATGGCCAATAATTGTTCTACCTGGGCAGCCTGACCATTCTTTTGTGATGGTAAATGCTTTAATTCCTGAATCCAGGACACAGGCTCACCCTATTCATACACAAATATGCCCTTTAAGACAGGAAAGCAAAAAGCAATGGAGAGGCTTTCCCATTTTCTTCCTTGCAGATAAATATTTGAGGTCACCGGGGGGGGGGGGGATCAAATTGGTTTCAGGATTGCTCTCCTGTACTATTTCAGACACATGGTTTACATACTTATGTATGTGTTTGCCTTGTAAATATATGAACATATGATTTATATATATGAGACCTTAGAATTCCTATTGCATCCTGATTGGCTAGCTATCTGCTTGGCCAAACACAAGTGGGTAAGAGGTGGCTCACCAGGGCCTAGCACTCCTTTTTCCCATGTGCATTTTCTTGGAGCAGTCCTGGTTTGTTTCCAGCAGGAGAGGGCAATCGCTGAGGCTCTCGTTTTGACCAGTAGAGCCTGCGTTGTAGAACCCCCAGGTCAGCTAAGTGTGCTGGTGGGTGGCAATGGGTATTGCTGGGAGAGCAGAAGCTGCTTGTTGCTGCCACCAGTGCTGGGCCCAGTGGCAGCCTGTGTCTGAACCATCTTAGCAAAGCACTGAAGGGGGGGGGTCTTTGTGGGATGTGAAACACAAAGCAGTCAAGTACAACATCCCTAGAGTGGATATAAAAAGGGGATGTCTGGACCAGCCAGTCAGAACTTCCTGTTTCTCCTAAGCTGGGACAGACTTCCTCTGCATGTGACCAGAGGTGGGCATGGCCTCACCTGTGCAGGTAACAAAAGCATAGGACTGGCCGCCACCTCTCTCTCTCTGACCACATTCGTCAAAGAAGTAACATCTGCTTAGCCGAGCTGTCTCCTTATGGGATAGTTTCCAGGTGTATGTTCCTTTTCTAAGCTAAGTCTGTCTTCTGGGATCCTATTGTGAACAGAATGTGAGTGAGTAAACTCTTTTAATACTTTTATAGAAGACTGTGTTGTGTCTTATCTTTTATGAGGGAATAAGGGGAAAATACAAGGACAGTCATTATAGAGGCTTTAGCGAGCCTGAGCAAACGCAAAAGTTTAAAAGGGGGAATGTTATTCTGCTAAATTGTGGAACTTGTTAACAGAAGTTGGAAAGGCTATAATCAAACACTATATCCTTTCCTGCATCCCTGAACATTCCCACAGTCTTCTCATCTGGGCAGCTGAGGAACTCCATATATACTGGACCCAAACAATTACCGCCCAGTCAGCCTGACATCAATACCAGGAAAGATTCTAGAGCAGATCATTAAGCAAACGGTCTGTGAGCACCTAGAAAGAAACGCTGTGATCACTAAAAGTCAGCATGGGTTTCTGAAAAATAAGTCATGTCAGACTAATCTGATCTCATTTTTTGACAGAATTACAAGCCTGGTAGATGAAGGGAACGCTGTGGATGTAGCCTATCTTGATTTCAGCCTATCTTGATTTCCTCGGCTCATGCCTTCTCCTAAGCTATTTCCATTCTTAAGCTATGTACCTCACCAGACTTCTGCATGTCCTCTCAGTTGATGTTGCTTGGCTAGAATGTGTCTTTGAGATCCTGAAGCTGAGGCTCCAATACTTTGGCCACCTCACGAGAAGAGAAGACTCCCTGGAAAAGACCCTGATGTTGGGAAAGTTGGAGGGCACAAGGAGAAGGGGACGACAGAGGACGAGATGGTTGGACAGTGTTTGACCAAGCTGCGGGAGGCAGTGGAAGACAGGAGTGCCTGGCGTGCTCTGGTCCATGGGGTCATGAAGAGTCGAACACGACTAAACGACTAAACAACAACAACAACAATGCCTCTTGCTTGCCTGAATGGAATAGTGTGGAAAACTGTTTTTTGGGAGGATGCAATTTGGGCTACTTATATAATGGTAAGAGTAACATCCTTTGCCCCACCCATTGTTTTCCTCTGGCCCAGCCCACCACTAGTATGTTGCTCCCAGATGCTTTCCCATGAAAGAATGTGACCCTTTGACTAAAAAGGGCCCCCCTATTCCTGCTAAGCTGTACTTCTTTAGTTCTGAATGGATGTGCATGAATGTATGTATCATCACTCAAACTATATTCAACCCCCTCTTACTAGGCATGGAAGAAATTGTCAATACAGGTTTTCTTAATTTCTTTCTTAAATCCTATCTTAAATTCTATTCCCCAAAATTCAACATCAGTATAATAATAATAATAATAATTATTATAATAATAATAATAATAACAACAACAATAATAATAATAGCTCATGAAAATTAAGCAGCATTTTGGTGCAAATTTATCCTCCCATGTTTCTATGCAGTTATGACTAATGTGCACATTTTTGCAAGCAATTTCTCCTAATATAATGCATTTTGTAGGTTATTTTCACAATACAATCATTTTAATGTACATTTTCCTCTAATGTATGCATTTTTGGAAGCACTGATTGGTTGCAAAATTCAGATAAGTGAAAATTTCAAAGGGCAGCTGCATTGCAGCTCTCAGATTGTTTGGGAAAGTGTAAATTTGATAGATTCAGCTGTATTGCAAACCAAATCAGATTTCTCTTCCATCTCCAGCTTCTACCCATTTTATTGTTTCAGGAATATTGCAATGGAATTGAAAGAAGCCGTGACAGATTTTTGCTAATCTTATTTACTTCCTTTTCATTTCCATTGGACAACCCACAGATAATGTTCACCTCTGCTGACCTTGCAAATCCACCTCCTTACTTCACAGCAGGCACAATTTGGGTGGCAGGACAGAAGCTGATGAAAAACCAAGGAGTGCTTCTCCTGAAAGTAAAAACGCCTGAAATCCTCTGTAATTCTGACCCTGGGACTTTTCTGTCTTACACCAGAGATTTTGCAATTGCTTAATGAAGTGATAGGGAGGGAAGCTATCCCAACTGGCCAATGCTGAACCTTCCACAGGGAATGAAAAATTTCCTTGTAACCACTGGGGAGCCAATCACTGGGGATGGCTGGTAAATTCTTCATGGGGAGAAAATAGAACCAGGCAAATGACTGGAAAACTGTTGAGGCTTGCCAAGGAAAATGAGAGCCTGTTGGGTACCCTCCTACAGCTAAGATAGCTGCAGACAAATTTTTTACATACTCTGATCAAGCCATTGTGTTTCAAGTTGTTGAGTCGGTGGATTGTGGCTATGTTTGGCATTTAGGCCACTGATTCAAAATCTTTGTTCGGCTGCAGAACCATCAGGCTGGGTCACACAGAGGAGCTTCCTAACCCCATCCCTAAACAAATAAGGGGGAGGGACTTGTACCTCAGTGCGTAGAGCAGGCACTTCCCATGCAGTAGGTCACAGTTTCAGCCCCTGTGTGTGTGTATGTATATGTGTGTGTGTGAGAGAGAGAGAGAGAAAGAAAGAGAGAGAGAGAGAGAAAGAAAGAAAGAGAAAGAAAGAAAGAAAGAAAGAAAGAAAGAAAGAAAGAAAGAAAGAAAGAAATCATAGGGAGGTATCCAACATTCATCGTGCTCAGAGTGGGCCAGTGTTAAGTACAATGGATGGAAAATGGCTAAATGTGTATTACTAGCACAGGATTTCCCACAAGTTTTTCTAAAGCAGGGTCTCCAAACTAAGGCCTGGGGGCCGGATGTGGCCCAATCGCCTTCTAAATCCAGCTCACGGATGGTCTGGGAATCAGCATGTTTTTACATGAGTAGAATGTGTTCTTTTATTTAAAATGCATCTCTGGGTTATTTCTGGGGCATAGGAATTCATTCATACTCTCCCCCCCCCAAATATAGTCCAGCCCCCCCACAAGGTCTGAAGGACAGTAGACCAGCCCCCTGCTGAAAGGACTCTGAGCTCCTTGCAGAGTTAATGATTAACTAACTAACTAATGATTGTTGTTCTCTGGTAGCTAATATGTGAGGGTTGTAACCTGGGATCATGTGAGAAGCATTGGGTTGCAATCTCAATTTTGAAGGGAGTCTTTCTTTCCAAACTCAATGGAGTGAAGATGTAAATGGAGTTGTCTCTCTGAATGCTACAGGGAGAACAATGCATGTACCATATTTTTCTGTTTATAAGACACCCCCTATTTTTGGGGACTCAGATTTAAGAAAATGGGGGGATTTATCCATGTATAAGATGCCCCCTAATTTTTGACATTATTTTAAAGGGGGAAAACCTAGTTTTATACATGGAAAAATATGGTAAATGGCTTTCCTGAAGGGAGGGGCTAACAGCCTGGAGGCTTGGAGCAGGCTGGAGAGAGAAAGAAATATTTGTTTATAGGTCTGTTTGGATTTTTTTATATTTTGTAAGATGCTGAGCCTGTGCTGGACCGCACAAGGTATTGTAAGGATTTTAAAAAATGTTTTATTATTATTATTTATGTTTTAATTCTGTTTTGAAGAAAGTTCTGCCAGTAAAAGTTTGAATAAAATTTCTATGGGCCTGGATAGTGTTTCATTTCCAAATGAGTCCATTCTTATGTTTCTAGCCGCTTCAAACTGCACAATATTTAATACCTGCTGCGGCCAATTGGAATTAATGAACAAATTGCCTAACTTTATTGAATTTGAGGGACAGTATTTCCAGAAGGGGGAAGAAGGAAATGTTGTGCCTCCCTGCTCCCTCTCCGCTGAGAGCAGGAAGGTTCAGTCCTGAAAGGTGCTGCTTGTTCCTGAGCACTTCCTTGCAGCGAAGCTCCCTGCGAAGGAGCAGCAAACTGCACTGCACAGGATGGGATCCTTTGCTTACAAGTTTTTAAATGGAAGCTTTCATCCTGCATGGGAGGAAGGAGATGCTGAACTTCTACCTTCTCCTGAGAATATGTAGCCAGTCAGTCTACCCTACTCCTGGCTTTCTCACCATTTTTCTTATTCCCCCTGCCCAGTGTCAGCCTCTCCTTCCTTGCTTGATGTGTTAGCTCCTGACAGCCCCAGGTTGCTCTGGTCACCAATCCTGACCCACAGGGATCCATGGCTGTTCCAACCCAAAACGAGCAACACCTGGATCCCCATGGATCTCCCCTCATTGGTTTGGGATTCAGCCAAACCAATGCACAGCCCTAATGAATGCCTCATACCATTAACAAATTTGTTGTGTACTGAGCTGAATCATAGAGCAATAGGACCCAGAATAAGCAGTCTGATTGGTCAGCAGGAGCCACCCAATCCAACTCCAGGTGGAAGTGAATCCGCAACCTGATTGGCCTGCAGGAGCAGCCAATCAGGCTGCTGGCAGAAGTCAATCCACAAACTGATTGGCCCACAGGTGTAGCCCTGAAGTAGCCAATCACGCAAAGCCCATTGTGTAAATAATGTATATAAGCAGATGGTTTTGGGAAAAGGGCTTTCTTCTTCTCCTTGATGACTACAAGCTGAATAAAGAGCATGAAATTCACTCTCAACTCCGAGTATACCACAGGATTAATTTCATTAAATTTCATTTAAAAGGCCTGGAACAGGTGGAGGTTCTCCCCACCCCTCTGAGACATTGATGTTGTGTTTTTAAAAACCCTTATTTATGGGCCCATTTGATCCCTACTTCCAGCTTTCCCCCACCCGTATTTCCTCTTAAGTACAGAAAGAAAATGCTGTGTGGAAAGAACTTGCCCTTCAATACAAATGGCTGTTTCGTTTAAAGACAAAGCAGAAGGAAGAGAGGACTCTGTATGTAATCTGTCTCTTTAAACAAAGTTTATGGCCTGAAAGGTAATTGATTCGCAATACTATCAGGGGGACACGTAGGATGCTGTTCTGCAGCTCAGTTGCCTGGAGAAAACCATTGGCAAAGCAAAAACATTGACATTTTTATGGGCGGGGGGAGAGGGAGGGAGGTATACGCTTCCTTTCTTGTGCACTCCAGAGAGTATTTTTTGCAGGATTCCCCCCTCTCTCCTCCCTCTCCATTCCTCCCTCTCCCCCTCTCTCATGTCCTAGCTTTCCTCTGAGGAGTTCAAGGTGTCACACATAGTTTTCCCTCCTCCATTTTACCCTCACAACAACCCTGTGAGGCAGTTTAGCCTAGGAGACAATGAGCTTCATGGCTGAGTGGGGATTTGAACCTGGGTCTAGTCTGGCATTCTTACACACACACACACACACACACACACACACACACACACACACAACATATGGGAAGCTGCTTGAGACTGAGCCCTCTAGCCCACCTCACTTGAAATTCTTGGCACTGACTATCAGTGGTTGGTTCTCCAGGGTTCTGGCAGGACCTTCTCCCAGCCTTTCCTGGAGACACTTTGAGCGCAAAAGCCGCTGGTTTGCCATTGAGCTATGGCCCTTCCTTGTGCTGCAAGAGTTCCCCTCAAGCCTCAGCAGATGTTTCAAGAGCAAGCCAAGCTTTTTCTTCCACCTTATTTTAAAAAAGGTTTTTAATATTGTGTTTTAATGCTTTAATCTGCCCAGGGAGCATAGGGTGAATGGTGGGCAGCAAAATAATTAAATAATAACAGTAACAGTAACACCCTATGCCTTTTGAGACTACTCCTCTGTCCCTAGCGTCCCACAACAAAGCTGCCCCCCAGTGCCCATGGGAGATTTTACCCCCAGTCTACAGCACAAAGGTAAAATTTGTATTCCTTGCTCCACCCGTTTTCGCCTGTGGCCCATCACTGGCAGATGACTCCTGAAAGGTTGGTCCTCCCACCCCTAATGTCAATCCTTTGGAGACTTTCATAACATTAAACTGAATATGGAATTTCCTGTCAATTGAATACATTCCTTCTTCTGTCTGTGGTGGGATGACTGTCCTTCCTGTTCTTCCCATATCCTATCAACATATCCTCCCCGCTTCTTTTCTTTATGCTGAATATACTCTATTTCTGCAGTCATCCTCTTATGACTTGCCTTTCATAGACTTGATAATCCTCCAAGCTGCTCCCTGAATGTTTTCTAGGTTGTCAACATCCTTCCTGAGCAGGCTCACCAGCTGGTTTCATTGGCCTGCCCAGACTTAACATTTGGGCCAGTTGCCAGAACTGATAAATGTAAAAGAGAGAGAGAGAGAGAGAAAGAAGGTGGGGGAAAGCGTACTAAAGTGCTGTTATTATAATCTACTTATTTACTATAAGGTGAATTATAAAACACAAAATTAAAATGCGTTCTTAATATGGGAATTGTGCACTTTTCTAAATGCTTGGAAATGTTTTGTCCTTTTGTGA
Organism: Zootoca vivipara; assembly: GCF_965207765.1. NCBI lineage: Eukaryota > Metazoa > Chordata > Lepidosauria > Squamata > Lacertidae > Zootoca > Zootoca vivipara. The sequence continues at coordinate 44,906,789 of NC_142585.1, read as the reverse complement.
ACTTACTGTAAAAGGCAAGCCTCTACCCCCCAAAACACTTAAAAGCAGTGCCTTTTTTTCCTGGGGGCACTCAAGGGTACGCAGTACCGGCACCCCCTTAGAAGAAAGCACTGGTTAAAAGTGTGGCACTTACTGTAACAACTTCATGATGAGTACCGGCACCGTTTTTTCTAGAAGAAAAACACTGCTTAAAGGCACTTTGCCTCCAGATCCATAGAAAAGTGAGAAAGGAGAGGCAATTTGCACATGCTCAGAATCACTCAGCCCCTGGTGCAACAGGAGATGCTATTATTCCCCTAATTCTTATCTTCTTCTCCAATTTTCTCCAGAAAGTTGCTCACAACTGCCCCTGGTGTCTTGTCTGCAAACCTACAGAATCTTCTGTTAAATTTCCTAAATTGTTCCCCCCCCCTATTATTATTATTATTATTGAACCTGAACATGTGTAAAAGTCCTAATTGCATCATGCTCCATTGTGCAGTGAGCTACTTGGCAAACAGATGACAGATACAACCCTTTCTTGATTGGTCCACGCACAATGCGTTGGACCACAACCACACCATTGAAGTCATAATGGGCTGCTCCCTCCTTGATCAGAACAAAAGGGCAGGCTGAGAGGTGGTACATTAAAGAAAGACAACGAGGTCTCAGCAAAGTCATTAGCTGTCTATTGTGTCAGGCTGGCAGCTGCTTTGAATCTCTGCTCTAAAAATATCTCCTTGTTGAAACTATTATTTTCGATATTCTGCATAAGCAGCAGCAGCAACAGCAGCACCTCCTGATCCCTCAATGGCAACAGAATACAGTGATGTCTTCGCAATGGATTGATTGCCAGAAATGGGGGCCAGCTGAGAGAAAAAGCTGAAACTATGGAGGAGGGAAGGACCAGGAAGTGGAGAGAAAGACTACATTGGGTCTTAAGAACATAAGAAGAGCTCCGTAGCTTTATTAGGCTGAAGGCCCACCCAGTCCAGCTTTCTGTTCTCAGAGTAGCCCTTGCATGCCCACGGGAAGCCTGCAAGCAGGACCTGGCTGCAACAGGACCCTCCTGACTTGTGACTCTCAGCAACAGAAGGCACATCTAGTCCAACCCTCTGTTTATAGTGGCTGGCTGAACTCCTACAGGAAGCCTGCAAGCAGGACCCGGGCACGACAACACTCTCCCCACTTGTGATTCTCAGTAACTGGGACTCGGAGGCGAAACTTTCCTTCACATTGGGGCTGCTTCTCCTCCTGCTCTTGAAGTCACACATGGAGGCTGTAGCAAAGGGTTGAAGCAGGACTCAGGACATGGTTGGAAAGGCGATGGAGGTGGGAGAGCAGGCAAGATGCCCACCCCAACCTGGTGCCCTCTAGTTCCTTGATCATTGGCCATGCTGGCTGGAGCTGATGGGAGATGGATTCCAACATCATCTGGAGGGCACCAAGTTGGGGAAAGCTGGACTATGTACTTCAGGCTGTCTCAGGGCTTTGAGATCAGGAACCTCAAGCCCTGGGATCAAATGCAGCCCTACAGACCACTCTACCTGGGTCTCAGCATTCTCACCAGCCCACATCTTTTACTGGCCTTGCTTCATATGTGTATTGTTCTTGCTTGGCTGATATGTTTCCTTGAACTCTGGTAGCAACTCTGGCTTTCTTGGAGGATGGAAAGGACTGTGTGAGTGTGTGTAGAAACTAGTCCAACATACAAAGATTACCCGGTAACATTAATTGCTCTATGCACTGTTGCCTCTGGCCCCACCCATTATGGCATGTAGCCCTAGTGGCAGAGCATGAATTGTCAGTGCCCATGGTGGGCAAGCGCACCAAGGGATGCATGCAGACGTGGTGGGCAGGGCATGGAGGGTGAAGGAGCCAGCCGTGGCACCCGAGCCCTCACTCCCCACATCGCCAGAGTGACCCCCTGCACCAGAGCCAAGCAGGGTCGCGCTGCACCACCTGCCCGCCCCCACAGGGGGGAGTCTGGCCAGCCAACATGGCACTTGGAGCCCCCCACACCAGCATCCCCAGCACAGCCTGGCCTGGGGCTCCTGTCCATGGAGTTGGTTCCTCCAATGCCTGGGAGTGAGCGCTGGGCCACACCACACTTGGGGTGCCTGTAGGGTGTTTGTGTGTCTGCTTCACATCCCCTCAAAAATCCACACTCGAGGCTATGACCCTTCTGGTTCTCCCCATGCTATGCTCCTGTTTGGCCCTTGGGCTGAAAAAGGTTCCAAGTCTTCAGTTGTACTGGGGTGCCCTATAGGGTTCCCATGCCTTCTTCAGAGGAGGACTCCCTGGGGTTCTGATCATGCTGTTGTTGGCATCTGTCTGCCTCAAGAGACATTGGAATGCACCCCGGGGGTGAAGCCAAACCACTGTGTTAGCAGCACCAAAGGGACCCAGGGCATAGGCCTGGGTAGTGTGTATGGAAGTCCTGGGTTGTCCAGACAACAAAACCAGCCCCCTCAGCCTTGCTGATGTTGACCAAAGTAGAGTAGAGCAATAATTTTGTCACCAGCTTGGCTGCAGCAGGGGTTGCCAGAAGGAGGCATATAAGATGCCATCCAACCATCTAAGGGAGTCCACTCTGGATCTGATATCCTTTCAGGTTTTCCTGGGTACAAGCAATTCTACCATGGTGGAGAGTAGGGAGAGAGAGATGAGACACAAAATAAAGACACAGACGCATGGCAGGGAAGAAACGCTTGGACAATGTTTGTTTCAAAGATTGGGGCAAATCGGGGGTGGGGAATATTTTTCACCCAGAGAGCCACATTCATCCCTTTCCAACCTTCTGAGGGCCAAATGCCAATGGTGGGTACAGGATAGATGCAGAATCGGGCAAAGCAGTGAACGGACATTTTACCTTTCTACAGTAGGCTAGTTTCTACACACATCCCTACGAGGAAAGGTTCCAGCGTTTGGGACTATTCAGTTTAGAGAAGAAGCAAGTGACAGGTGATATGATAGAAACCCATGTGTGCCACTCAAGGCTTCTTGGAGTAATGAGGTTTGAAGATAATAAACTAACAGAGCTTGCAGGTTTTCCACAGGCACCTGGTTTGGCCACTGTGAGAACAGACACTGGAGTAGTTGGGTCTTTAGCAGGCCTCTTCATATGCTTATATTCTTATGAAATGAAATCATATAGAAATCATATATTACTTGAGTCAGTTGATCCTGCATGAGAGAGATTTTGGGTGTAAACATGTATACAGAAACACATTAAATAAATAAATAAGGTCAAGAGTTGTTGCTTTCCCTGCAAAGATATATTTATATATAGAATATAGATGGGAGGTTGATTATTTTCTTTTTCTTTCCCTTTTTATCTAGTGAGGACTGGTTAAGAAGGGGGTGGAGAATACATTGCTTATAGTAAAAGCTAATTCAATACGATTTAGAGAAAGAAGGGAAATTAGAAACTCATTTACGGGCAATTGAAATTTATTCTTAGCCTTCTGGAATAGAAGATTTGGATAAAATGTACCTTGTGAAATGTTTTTGTATTGATTTTGTCAAGGGATATGCTTTATTAAGTATGCCTTTTTTCTTTATCATTTGTGTGCATGGGTATAAAAAGAAAAAGAAATAAAGTCAATGGCAAGGGATTATTATGTAAATTTAAAGTGGCTGCAAAACCTGCATTGCTTATTGTGGTGGCAACATTTGCCAGAAGTATATTTGAGTGGCAATCGTATGCACACTTTCTTAAAAGTAAGCCTCCTTAAAGACAGTGGAACTTACTTCTGAGTAACCAAACATTTGCAGTTGCTCCATTAGTACCAAGGCTGTACAAAATCTCTGCATCTTCACATTTATTAATTTATTGTCTCTGCATGCAGTTTACATTTTATAATAATGGCTTTTATAGTGATCTAAAGAGATGTGATAGGAAAGGAAATACAAATGGGGAGGGAAGAGGGAAGAAGCAGAGTGAAGCCCTGAGTCTTCTGTGATGGGAGTTGCATAATGATAGGGTGGTATGGCTTCCAAGGCGGGCAATTCTGGGAGAATAGAAGCCAAATTGCAGTTGGGCTGAAACATAGGCTCTGGCTTTGTCACCTTCCACTAAGCTACAACCTGTTTGAATGGATCCTCTCCAACTACTCCAGTCTAATATAACTATAAAGCCACTATCCTCTTGCAGGCTTCCAGTTGGTAGCATTCCACCCCCCACACACACACCCTGGGATGGGAGAAGCACAAGATAGACTAAGCCATCTGCACCTACAAGAACAAGTTGTGTTCCAGATCCTGGCCCTGAACAGTTGTAGAGAAAAGTGGAACCATTAAGCCAACACTGCTGAGTTATAGCTTTTTAGGCCCATTGGATTTTTGAGTGAAAGCCATGGGCCTCATCCACACTGGTCACTCTCCTCCTTGCTCCCCCTGATCAACACACCAACACCAGAGAGACAGAGAGAAAGTGTATGCCTTTCACTGTTTTTTCAAGGTATCTGGATAAAAGTTGGATCCTGTGTAATTAATCTGAACCTTGACAAACTCATAGAGCTGAAAGATGGGGAAGTGGAAAAGAGTGAGGGAAACAGTGTCACTCGTCCAACTTCCAGCTTCAGTTCAATGTACCTTTTCAAGGCAGAAAAGGGTAACCACCAACACCACTTTATGACTAAGGGTTGGGAGATGGGGCTTCAAAGCACCAACAGAAGAGCTTGAAGGTTGTTACTCATAGCTGTCAACCCTCCCCCTTTTTTGCGGGAAACTCCCTTATTTCAAACCACAGCTGTCAACCTTCCCTTTTTTTGCTGGAAATTCCCTTATCCCAGCGCCGTTTCCCGCTGCTATCCTGGATTGTTAGATATACCATCCCCGGGATAAGTGAGGCTGCTGATCCCTTATTTTCAAATCCAAAAGTTGACAGCTATGGACTGTTACTGCATCCACAGGGATAATCTGGGTCCCCAAGTCTTCCAGCTTCTCGCTTGGCTTAAATGGGAACTGAGTCAAGGTAGGGCCCAAATGAGGCTAGTGAGAGCTGGAAGTTAGCAGGTAACCCCAATTTTTTTTTATGACCAATGGTAGTGAAAGCTAGGGAAAACAAGCTAATTCTGGACCAAGACAGGAGTCGGGAAAGATCAGACATCACTAATCACACCCCAAATTCAAACATCAGTGCATGGAGTTCCACTGATGATGAGGTATTCTGTATCAACCACAGGAAGTAATGGACAATGTGGAATGGCTTTACTACCAATCTGAACATCCTAATTTTGATAGCTATGGCAGGTGGGGGGGGAGACTCCCTTTTATGGGCCTTTTTCTGCTGCCTTTTAAATGAGCAGAAGCCCCAGTGAGTCTCTTCTTAATTAGTCTAATGAGCCTTTTGGCTTCTACGTGATGACAAGCAAATGAATTTGCTCCTTCCCTGACAAGTTCTTATGGGAGTGATTCAAAGCTCTTCCCTTACAACACCCCCTGCCCCAATAATGTATCAAAAGCACAAAGTCATTAAAAGCAGTTGCCCAGCTATGAAATTAGATATTGATTAACATTGTACCCAACCAGCCATATTGTTTATTCCAATAGAAATGAGGAAATGATCCCACCATACACGTGTCACTATATGTGGAAGACGCCAAAGACCAAAAGGGTAATAATAATAATAATAATAATAATAATAATAATAATAATAATAGCTTAGCAAGTTTCAGAATGCAGAGATATGAACCAATATAATGACATTCAAGCTGGTGTGGAATCTTACCTACATAGATGCTTGATTCAGAGATTTGGTAGAGAGATTTCTGTTGAAGTCCACCCCAGTTTGGTTATAGTTAGAAATACTACAGCACATTCTGATTTTAGCACGGAGATTGCAACTTCATTGGTGCAAATCATTGTCCTTAAGCCATAAATCACGTTCCACTGGGCAAATGCACTGTTGTGAGTTTTGGGGGGAGTGAAGTGCGGGTGGGGGTGGGGAGATTAGGCTGTATAGTGCTTGAGTCCCTTCTATTTCCTGGATCCAGCAAGGATTAAAATCTCATGGAGGATTCCATTGTTGAATTAGCTAGGCAAGGGTCATAATGGCCCCTAAGTATGTTGTATAATATGTTGTTGTATAATAGTATAGTATGTTGTATAATAAAAAAGTGACTCTGTGCCAGAGGGCACCCTCCTTCACCTGACTGGGAATGTGGAGGACAATTGCCAGAGTGGTGTGTGTTGAGAGCTGAGCTAGAACCAAGCAGAAGCCATAGAACAGGGTCCCCAAACTAAAGCCCGGGGCCGGATGCAGCCCAATCGCCTTCTAAATCCAGCCCACGGATGGTCCAAGAATCAGCATGTTTTTACATGAGTAGAATGTGTCCTTTTATTTAAAATGCATCTCTGGGTTATTTGTGGAGCCTGCCTGGTGTTTTTACATGAATAGAATGTGTGCTTTTATTTAAAATGTATCTCTGGGTTATTTGTGGGGCATAGGAATACGTCCATATTTCCCCCCGCAAAATATAGTCCAGCCCCCCACAAGGTCTGAGGGACAGTGGACCGGCCCCCTGCTGAAAAAGTTTGCTGACCCCTGCCATAGAGTGAAAACCATCCTTGATTTCCACTTGAATCCAAGGCTGTGGCTATGGGAGAAGCAAGACCTTCTGGGGTCTTGATACTTTGATCCCTTTCATCTTAGGCTCAGTAAAAGTTAATGTGGTACAATAGTGGTGGTACAGTAGTGGTTTAAATATATGGCGCAGATATGGCCATAATCTGACAGTCCCCTCCCTTTCAAATTTTCTTGTAGCTCTTTCCCCGTTACACTTAGCTCTGTAACCCCATCTTCGAAAGTATCTTCCTAACTCTTCTTTCACCACCACCCAATAGTCACCAGGGATGGGGAAGAAATTTAATTCAGTTCACATTTAAAGACAAACCTTCCTAGCCTGCACTTTCTGAAACAATAAGCATACTGAAAAATTCTCCTTTGATATACACACTTCTCAGAGTTTTGCAATACAGTGGAACCTTGGTTTACGAACACCTCGGTTTACGAATTTTCGGTTTACAAATGCCACGGACCCATCTGGAACGGATTAATTCACTTTCCATTACTTTCAATGGGAAAGTTCGCTTCAGTTTATGAATGCTTCAGTTTATGAACAGACCTCCAGAACCAATTACACCCATGCTTCGGGTTAAGTACGCTTCAGGTTGAGTACTCCGCGGACCCGTCTGGAACGGATTAATCCACTTTCCATTACTTTCGATGAGAAAGTTTGCTTCAGTTTATGAATGCTTCAGTTTAAGTACTCCATGGACCATCTGGAACAGATTAATCCCCTTTCCATTACTTTCAATGGGAAAGTTCGCTTCAGTTTATGAACGCTTCAGTTTATGAACAGACTTCCAGAACCAATTGTGTTCATAAACCGAGGTACCACTGTACAGTTCTCCCAAGGAATAAGTACAATAATGCATATACAAGGGCACTAATCTTCAACTGGTGGGTCTGGACTGGTAAGGACTAGGTAGGGACAGCCTGATACAACGTGAGTCACAGCATATACATAGAGATAGGGTTGGGGGGATGACAACAATAAAACAAAATGCATTATATTAGGGGAAATTGCTTTGCAAAAAGGTGTAGTATATTAGGCAAAATTTAATACAAATAAATGTATATTTAAGGAGCAAGTGACATTAAAAAGCTCATGGATTTTCATGAGGACTTTATAATAAATACATAAATCACACACTGTTTTGAAAACGTGGATAACTGAACTAAAAATTTCTTTTGAGAAACTGGGAGGAACAGAAATTGGCAGTATTCACCCATCTCTAAAAAGCACAAAGCCTGTGCACAGGAAAAATAGACACATCTCCATCATCAGCATATGGAATAATAATAAAAAAATAGCAGTAATAGGCCAATACCTTTCACCCACAGCAAGCAGTACATTGTGCTCGATTTGATGGAGAAACTGTGTGTCTAGGAATTTACTTTATGATCTGGAAGGGATTGGTTTGTCTCATTAAGAGTAGCCTATTTTTATGAAGCTAAAAACTTGGTTGACTGCTCAAGGATAAAGAGGCTTCTTCTTCTTTAAAGAGAAAATATATTAATGAGAATCTTGGAATATATGTTGGGTACAATTAAGTTAATAATGCATGGAAAGCTATCAGTATTCAAAGTCTTAGCCAAAAAGCTTGAAGGTAAGATGCATTTTTATGCTGCAGAAGAAGCTTAGAAGCAATAGAAGTATGAATGAGTTGTGAGCACCTCATAAGCAGCCAGCTAGTAGGGAGTAGTGTTTAGAGTGTCAGATTAGAACTGAGAGACCACCCCTTATGGGGTAGAATATCTATGATAAAAATACAGGTAGGTAGCCGTGTTGGTCTGACATAGTCGAAACAAAATAAAAAAAATCCTTCCGGCAGCACCTTAAAGACCAACTAAGTTTTTTATTTTGGTATGAGCTTTTGTGTGCATGTGTTCTGAAGAGGTGTGCATGCACACGAAAGGTCATACCAAAATAAAAAACTTAGTTGGTCTTTAAGGTGCTGCCAGAAGGAATTTTTTTATTTTGTTATGATAAAAATGTCAACTCTTTCCAAAATGCTCTTTCTTTTCCAGACTGTCCCAATAATTATTGGTACAAAATGTTTTAAAGGGTGGCAAAGGGACCTATCCAATTTCATATGGCAGGGTAAAAAGCCAAGAGTCAGATTCAAATTGTTGACGGAGCCTAGAGAAAGGGGAGGGTTCATGTTTCTGGACTTTAGAATATATTTCGAGGCTGCATGCATGATATGGTTGAAAGATGGGATGTTACTTAAGGATACTGAGGTTCTGGATTTGGAGGGCAGGGACGAAGTCTTCGGGTGGCATGGCTACTTTGTTGTTGTTGTGTAGTCGTTTAGTCGTGTCCAACTCTTCGTGACCCCATGGATGTCATGGCGGAGCACTCCAGGCACTCCTGTCTTCCACTGCCTCCCGCAGTTTGGTCAGACTCATGTTCATGCTTCAAGAACCCTGTCCAACCATCTCGTCCTCTGTCACCCCCTTCTCCTAGTGCCCTCCATCTTTTCCAACATCAGGGTCTTTTCCAGGGAGTCTTGTCTTCTCATGAGGTGGCCAAAGTATTGGAGCCTCAGCTTCGTGATCTGTCCTTCCAGTGACCACTCAGGGCCGATTTCCTTCAGAATGGATAGGTTTGATCTTCTTGCAGTCCATGGGACTCTCAAGAGTCTCCTCCAGCACAATAATTCAAAAGCATCAATTCTTCGGCGGTCAGCCTTCTTCATGGTCCAGCTCTCACTTCCATACATCACTACTGGGAAAACCATAGCTTTAACTATACGGACCTTTGGCGGCAACATGACGTCTCTGCTTTTTAAGATGCTGTCTAGGTTTGTCATTGCTTTTCTCCCAAAAAGCAGGTGTCTTTAGGACATGACAAAATAAAAGCACATAGAGGCTTTACTAACCATTTGGTGAGGAAGGCCCTATTTGAAGTCTGGGAAAGGAACAAAGCAGTAGTAACAACTAAAACTCCCTGGTGCCTATCACCCATAGAATCATCAGCTATTCATAGAAATAACATGAAAGATAATTGGCTAACATATAGGGAGCTCATGGAGGAGATACATTATTGCCCCAAAATGAAAAAATATTGAAGAACTAAAACAGAGCGTGGTGAATTGGCTAGAATACTACCAGCTAACAGCAACGTTCGAGAAGGATAAAATATCAAAGGGTTTTGATAATAATAATAATAATAATAATAATAATAATAATAATAATAATATTGATATGGGAAAAGGAAATATTATACAATAATCAAAAGACTATCTCAAAAATCTACAAACTGTTACAGAATAGACAATCAGAAAAAGAAGAAAAGGGAAATGACATTAAGAAGTGGGAACAAGATTTAGGTCATACAATAGAATACAAAGAGTGGAAAAAAATATGGACAAAAACCATAAACTTCACAGCATGCTATTTAATAAGAGAGAATTATATGAAAATGTATCATAGGTGGTACTTGGCCCCAGAAAGGCTGGCTAAAATTAACAAAACGCACAAAAATAAGTGCTGGAGGTGTATGAAACAAAACGGAACCTTTTACCATATGTGGTGGACATGCCCGGAGATTGGGAAATTTTGGGGCATGATCCATGAAGAAATAAAGAAAATACTAATAATTATTTATAGTAAAAGTCCAGAGGCATTCCTATTAGGAATATTAAACGATGACATTCCAAAAGATAAAGTTAAAATATTCTTATATGCAACATCAGCGGCAAGAATCCTGGCAGCTAAGTACTGGAAAGGGAAACAAATACCTACCAGGGAAGAATGGCTCTGTAAACTTTGTGAATACTTGGAGTTAGCTAAACTGATGGACATAATAAGACAAAAACCAAATAGTCTAGTGAAGAAGGAATGGGACTGTTTGAATGAATATTTTAAAAAACAAGGTTCAAGGGTAAATATCTGGTTGAGTTTAGAATGACCTCATGAATAGAAAGGGGAAGGAATATCTATCTATCTATCTATCTATCTATCTATCTATCTATCTGGATTGAGATAATAAGGAAATACAGAAAGATATAACAAGACGGAAATGAAGTGTTGTGAGGTCGGTGGAAGTCTTTATTTTATCAATTTTGGTTATGTAATGATGACTATCTTTTTTCTTTTTTCTTAATTTCCTTTCCTTTCTTTTCTTTCATTCTTAGTTTCGTGTTTTAATCTATAAGATTTGGAATTGTTTCTTTCTTGTTTTGGCGTATTGTTATATTTTATTGTTAATAGGCTACTAATAAATATTACTAAAAAAGAAAAAGAAAGCATACAAAAGATGAGCGAACAAAAAGTGTTATGATAAAATGGGCAAATGATGTGGGGCACAACATCATGGTGGAAGATTGGGAAAGGCTATGGAAGCACAATATGAAATTTACCGCGAGTACAGTGCTAAAAGAAAACTTAAAGAAAATGATGTACAGATGGTATCTGACTCCGGTAAAGCTAGCTAAGATTTATCACAAAAAAGATAATAAGTGCTGGAAATGTAAGAAGCAGGAAAGTACTTTTTTCCACATGTGGTGGACGTGCCCCCAAGTGAGAGACTTCTGGGAAAAGATTTATAATGAATTGAAAAAAGTGCTGAAATGCACATTTGTTAAGAAACCAGAGGCCTTTCTACTTGGGATCACAGGGGATGATATTCCCAAGAAAGATATTGTTTTCTTTTTGTATGCCACAACTGCTGCAAGAATATTACTGGCAAAGAATTGGAAAAATGAAGAATTACCAACAGTGGATGAATGGCAGAAGAAATTGATAGAATTTATGGAACTGTCTGAGCTGACGGGGAGACTCCGGGATCGGAGCGAAGAAGCGACGGAAGAAGACTGGAAGAAATTCAAAAGATATCTGGAAAACAAACATATCATAGACTGATTTAATGATAGTGAGGGAGATACAAGGAGGTTGCAGATTACAAAAGGGTTTTAGAATAACCAATCTTAGAAGATAGAGATATTAATATAAAGACGAAAGTAATAGATTAAGACTTTAATTGTTTAGAATCACTGGATATGGTATTATGATAATATTTAAGCAAATTTAGAAGTATGTAAGATTAAGAATTTACTAAGCTAGATATGTAAAGAAGCGTAGCGGGAGGAGGGAGAGGAAGTCAACAGATTAGATTAGTAATAAGGATATCAAATATGAATTTTTGTTTTTGTAAAATTTTCTTCTTTTTGTGTGTTTTTGTATTCTTTTTTCTTTTTGTTGTATGTCATTTTTGTTTCTTCTTTTTATATTTCTCTTTTTTTTAAAAAAAAACCTTAATAAATACTTTTTTAAAAAAAAGAAAAAGAAAAAAAGAACTGAGAGATCAGAGAGTAAACTCTTGGCTCATTCATGAGTCCTGGGCCTAACTTACCACATTTGGTTGTTGTATGTGACAACCTGAAGGTCCTGGAAGGAAATATGGGATATAAATGTAACAATAGATATATAAAGATGAGTAGAAGAAGAGTCTGGATTTGATATCCCGCTTTATCACTACCCTAAGGAGTCTCAAAGCGGCTAACAATCTCCTTTCCCCTCCTCCCCCACAACAGACACTCTGTGAGGTGGGTGGGGCTGAGAGACTTCAAAGAAGTGTGACTAGCCCAAGGTCAGCCAGCAGCTGAATGTGGAGGAGCAGAGACACGAACCCGGTTCCCCAGATTACAAGTCTACCGCTCTTAACCACTACACCACACTGGCTGAATGAAGCTATATGTCTTGGCACAATCAAGGTTGCACCTTGAAGTCTAGAATTAACCACACCCAGGTTCTAAGGAACATCTGATTGTTTGTGCCATGATGCCATGTCATCAGATTGCCTACATAGTTTCTAATCCCCCCCAAATGAGGTTTTCCCATATTTTTTTATTGATACACCAAAAAACAAAAACAAAACATAAATACAAATACAAATAAAAACAGTGATAAAGACAATATTAATTACACATCAATTAAGGAAAAAGTGGTCGAACTATAGACATGACCTCCCATCTATTCCTTATTTCTATTATATATTATTTGTTGACAATACACACTTTTATCATATATTAACTAATTATTGGTTTATCTCAGGTCTCATATCTTTCTTAAATCTACTACTGAAATTATTCAAATGCTGTAACAGAGTTTAAACTGCTTTAGTTGTTTTTCAAATAAACTTTGAAGACTTCCCATTTTGAGACAAATTCCTGTTTTGGTTTGTTCTTTATTTTTTCTGATAAACTGTCTAACTGCATATTCTGTTAGCTTTTGGATCCATTCATGAATAGAGGCGATTTCATCACTCTTCCATTTTGTAGTGATAAGAACTCTTGCTGCCACTGTAGCATATAAAAAAATACCTTTCATTTTTTTTGCGGAATATCCAAATCTGTAATCCCCAGAAGATAAGCTTCTGGTTTTCTCATAAAGGAAATCTTTATCATTTTTTGTAGTTCTAAGTGGATACTCTCCCCAGATGCCTGGATTTTCTTACATAGCCACCGCATGTGATAGAAAGTGCCTGATTTGTCTTTGCACATCCAGCAGTTCAGGTCTTCCCATTACTGGTAATTAATAGCTAGGATTGCTTGTGAAAAAAGAAATTCCTTTTAAAACAGTGCCTCCCGAGTTGCCAATGAAGTTGCAGAAGCTGTTGCAAATTGGCAGCCACACACATGAAAAGAATAAGCAAGAATAGTAAAGATCACAGAGTGGGACCTACAGTCTCAAAGGCATGACTGTAAACCCAAGCGCTTTGGTTCTACATTTCTCCACCCCATTCAACCCCACGAACCCCACTCTTAACTAGATAATCAGCACCAAAATAACAGCCATGGCAGTTTCTTAGGCTCCAGTGTGCCCCAAGAAGATTCCTGATGAGGGATTGTGGCCCTTGGGAGATAAGATTCCTCACTTCTGACCTAGCATATTAATTTAGGTGTGACGGAGCTTGGTAAAACATACCTTTTATATCCATCTGCCTAAGAAAATATGACTCTCTGGAAACCTGGATGAGAAAAAAAATAAAATTTAAATGATTCATTACTTAACAAAAAATAGTTTAAGTTTATTAACTGAGCTCCATATTATTATTATTATTATTATTATTATTATTATTATTATTACAAAGGAGAAGAAGCTCATTTTCTTATATTGTTTTTGTTTCTACCCATGAAATGACTCGTATATTAACACAATTTTCCAGACATTAATGGATAGATTTCTGAATAATTGTCAGTCTATTAATTCATCCCTATTAACTCTAAGTTAAATTAAAATTAAGCTAAATGGATACACACACACACACACACACACACACACACACACACACACACACTTTTTGCCTAAAAACCTCAAGGCATCATAACGTTGTCATCTCTCATCTTCTGCCTCGTTTACATAGCAGGCTAAGACTGCAATGCAATCAGCTCTTCTTCTGCTGTGTTTCCTAAGCAGGGAGATATATATGATAAGAGTTTAATATCCAAAGATGCAGACTGGGCTGAGAATATCCACTTAAAAGATTTGTTGAAAAAGGAAGAACACTGAATAGGCAATAGAGGCAGCATGTGTCAGATATGTAACAGGAGGGAGTTCCAAAGGGTATTAATATGTTGTTGTTGTAGATCTGTTTGATGGTTGCTTGGGGTTGAGCAGCCTTAGCTGCCTCAGAAAGCTAGGATACAAATACAGTGGTACCTCTACTTACGAATTTTTCTACTCACGAATGGAGCTCCGTCCGCCATCTTGGATGCGGTTTAGATAGGATTTTTTCTTCTTACGAATTTTTAGATAGGGTTGCTTCGACTTACGATTTTTTTCTCCCAATGCATTCCTATGGGATTCGACTTACAATTTTTTTCGACTTACGAATGTGCGTTCGGAATGCATTAAATTCGTAAGTAGAGGTACCACTGTACAGGCGGGCTCTGCAACAAAATGCTGCAGTTGGGAGAGGGTCCTATATTGCCAGCCAAACCCTATTCTAAGATAATCTATTCCATTTCCGCACCCCTACTCCCCACCCCCAGTTTCCTTCCCCCCACATGGCCCACCCAACTTGGCCCATCCAAGCTATGGCCCAGCCAACTTGGAAGGGCCATAGCTCAGTGGTAGAGCATCTGCTTTCTATAAAGAAGGCTCCTGTTCAATCTCAGGCATCTCCAGATAGGGCTGAGAATATCCTCTTCCTGGAACCTGGGGATGCACTGCCAGTGTGCACAGTATGAGCCAATGGGCATCTACCTAGATGAGCCAATGGCCTGTCTCAGACCAGTTAGCTTCCTTTGATCCTAACATGGTTTTTTGTTGAAGAAACAGGTATATACATCCAAACTGCTTAAGGGGCAATATTCATCCAAATATCAGGTGTTGGGGTGGGTCAGAGGGTGGAGGCTTGGCTTTCTTTACCATATCATAAATTTAGTGTTCTGCCTCCCCCGCCCCCACCCCCATTCTGAATTTCCTACTCACACACATCATTTTTGTTTTCTAACCCTGCCTTTCTGTTTAAGGCAGAAATCAGATTTTCAAAGGTAAAACTTTATTAAGAAAAAGTTTTCCTTAAAAATAAAAATAAAGAAAAGAAATATTATTTTTAGAGGATATATTCGTCCCATTGACTGAAAGCAAATTTAATATGTGACAATTCCACCTACATTGCATTTCTGCCAGAAGCAAGGAGGTTTTCTTCTGCATTTAATTTTAAAAACGTATATCTGCATGAAGAAGAAAGCATTTCCTTTTATTTACCAAAAAAAAAAAATAAGAAAATACTATGATGCTTTTGGCTTGTGCAGAAAGTGACGCTAGAATTAGACATTAACCCTTCAAGTAAACCAACCCTTTGGCTTGTTACCTATTTCAATGAGGACACACTGAGTTACAGCAAAGGACCACATTCATGTGAAAAAACTTTGATCACTCCCCTGTGTATGGTAGTGAGAAGAATGAGTGTTTCGGCTACTAATTTTGCCCTTCCTTTCATCCTTTATTTAGCTCAGAGGGCTCTCAAAGTCCCCGGACCTTCTGGCACTGTGAATGAGCTTAGTGAGTCTCATATTTCTAAACCAGTAAGCACAGGACTCTTCTCATTGCATGTGTATATTTGCATGCATTTACAATACATCTAAATATCTCTCACTTGTACACCCTTTATAAATCCCATTTCCCAACCCAGGGAAGATTTTTTTTAAAAGGCTATGTGAAAACATGGAATTCTCTTTACTTTGATGTTATCCTACACCACTATCCTTGAATTCCAATTGCTTTTTTGAGGTTGCCCATTTGTTGCACAGTTACAGTACATTGCTTGTGCCTCCTTTGATCTGAGCCAGCACTCTGTCATCTGTTCTCCCTCTTTATATGCAACCAAAGAAGAGGAAAGTCTGCTTACCTGTGTCTGACCCTAACCTTGAGCACCTTGTGTTAATTTCTGGTTGCCTCAATGATGGTGCAGAATGAATGCCAGTAGCCCTTGCATCGTTACCTTCGCAAACTGATACACCTGCCCATGCTCTGACATTAGTCAACCCCTCTACCCTGGTTGTTGTTGTTGTTTAGTCGTTTAGTCATGTCCGACTCTTTGTGACCCTATGGACCATAGCACGCCAGGCACTCCTGTCTTGCACTGCCTCCTGCAGTTTGGTCAAACTCATGTTCGTAGCTTCAAGAACACTGTCCCACCATTTCATCCTCTGTCGTCCCCTTCTCCTTGTGCCCTCAATCTTTCCCAACATCAGGGTCTTTTCCAGGAAGTCTTCTCTTCTCATGATGTGGCCAAAGTATTGGAGCCTCAGCTTCACGATCTGTCCTTCCAGTGAGCACTCAGGGCTGATTTCCTTCAGAATGGATAGGTTTGATCTTCTTGCAGTCCATGGGACTCTCAAGAGTCTCCTCCCTGGTATGTACCATTAAAACAAGGCATATAAATGAAAAAAAAATCCCAGTGTACCACTCATTGAAATTAATGGAACAATGTTAGTTATGTTCAGTAATTGTAGTGGGGATACTCAGAGCAGAACTAACCTTTTCTCTCATAACAGTAGATCTCATGGACATTCAATAAAGCTGAATGTTGAAAGATTGGGGGCAGATAAAAGGAAGTACTTCATGCAGTGCTTAGTTTAACTGTGGAGCTCACTACCATAGGAGGCAGTGATGACTACCAACCTGGATGACTTTAAAAGAAGATTAAAGAAATCCATGGAGGAGAGGGCTATCAGTGGCTACTAGTAAGATGGCTATGCTCTGCTTCCACAGTTGGAGGCAGCAATGCTTATGAATATCAATTGCTGGAAACCACAGGAGGGGAGAGAGCTCTTGTGCTTGAGTCCTCCCTCCTGCTTTCCCCTAGGGATATGGTTGGCCACTGTGAGAAAAGGATGATGGACTAGATTGGCCATTGGCCAGATGGAGTTGGCTCTTTTTATGTTTTTATATTACAGTATTAACATTGGATCCATTCTGAAGGAATCAGCCCTGAGTGCTCACTGGAAGGACAGATCGTGAAGCTGAGGCTCCAATACTTTGGCCACCTCATGAGAAGAGAAGACTCCCTGGAAAAGACCCTGATGTTGGGAAAGATTGAGGGCACTAGGAGAAGGGGACGACAGAGGACGAGATGGTTGGACAGTGTTCTCGAAGCTACCAACATGAGTCTGACCAAATTGCGGGAGGCAGTGCAAGACAGGAGTGCCTGGCGTGCTATGGTCCATGGGGTCACGAACAGTCGGACATGACTAAACGACTAAACAACATCAACATTGGATACTGCACAAAGAGTGGATTTCTGCTCAGATCATCTGATATTTTTTAACATGTAACACTTTGCAATTTACCCTATTAACAGGATACTGTATATGCAGATTGGATTATATGCCAATAGGTCTCACAATACCACATGGCTTTAATTTATGCCTGTTTGGGACCTATAAATACCAAACAGGACTGATTTAGGACAGATAAAAGGTCTTTACTTTGGTTTCTACCTTCAACCATTCTAAGGATTTGGGATATTGTGGCTTAAATGTCCCAAAATACTATGCCTGGGACACCGTGGGAAATTAAAATGGGCCATTAACTTGCTAGCATTGCTGCTGCCACCAGGTAACGCCACCCAGGGCCCTGAGCTAGTAGGGCTAGAGGATGCTTTGCTAAGCACCCTCACAAACCTGGAACCAGCCCTGCGACCTAAACTTTCCTTGCCATTGAAACAAATGTAGAATGTTCAAAGAAGGCTAGGGATAAGTAGGGATGCCAAATCCAGTTGCTGTGAATTCTGACCTGATCTGACCTGATCACCACTTCTTGGAGTAATTTGAGAATTAGAAATTATGGGCATTACACAATGGCAGAGGCAGCATGGGGATGGTGTGTGTGTGTGTGTGTGTGTGTGTGTGTGTGTGTGTGTGTGTGGTAAACACAGTACACATGTGCATTCAACTGCCTAATAGTGTCTGCGTCACCCAGTAAATGGCACAGAGATAAGAAAAGAAGAGTCATTCCATTGTCTGGAGAGGTCACTTTCTGGTTCACACAGAGAATCCGCTTTCAACGGAGCCGAGTGATAGAAGCACACAGCTGTATTGAGGCAGCACTGGGACCCATTTTGGCTCAGCTCTTTGTGTTTTAGGGTAGTAGATCCTACAATTTTGTTAAATCTGTATGAGTGATGGATGGGACTGCTCACTTCCATTTCACATCAAGTTGCATGTACTCAATCATAGCAGTCTCCTGTCTTTCTAATTGCAGTTTTTTTCTAATCATGCAAAATTCACATTTAAATTGCAATTTTGCCTTCAGCTGAGCATGTATGAAGCACACACCTTTGTGTGCGTTCTCCCCCTAAAATATGCATTATTCCATGCTTTTAAACTGTATTTCCACCTAAAATGCATATGTGCACCTTTTTAAAGAAAACAAATAAACTGAAACTGCAGTGGATTAATTTGACTGAGAACTGCATCACTTTCCACATATAAGTGTGGGACTGACAAATTAGGTCTGTTTGCTCTAAAATGCAGACTGGGGGCATGTTTCCTTCACTCCATGATAGCCATAGCAGAGATGGAGTTACATTTTATATATAAAAAGGAAAGTGAAAAGCTTTTCAAGGAGGGGAGAATGCTTCTAGCAGCCCTCTATACCGGATTTCTGGCTAATGTAACTAGAGACTTAAATACGATTGAGTTAATCTTGGAGGCAAATAGAAAATACTGCAACAATAAAAGGCTGTAATACAGATACAAATGAAAGCTACAGCTCCCTTCTGCATTCTAAATTCTGAGGATAATTCTAGGGAGCTTCATTACTGGTGCATAATTGTGTTATAGAACGCTAAATCACCCCGCTACACTTAACTGGCAATAACATTAAGATAGCACAGATATTCATTTTAATTAAAACATAGCCTCAAACTATTTCCTTGTTTTAAGAGGCAAAACTAAACACACACACACACACAACCACAACAACCCAACATTTGATGCTTTCATTTGGTGCTAGGGGTTGTCAACCTTTTTAGACCTATGGACATATGTTAGGACCCACCCTGCAAATTGTTATAACTGTATCTTTGCACTGCTGTAAGCTGCCCTGGAACCGTATGGTGAAGGCTGGGTAAGAAATCATCATCATCATCATCATCATCAAGATTCAAGAACAACAAATTTGGGAGAGGCACAGGTTCCATTCAGATGACATATTCCAGAACTTGTTCATATATTAAACCCCAATCACACATGATAGTGTCAGCTTCATGCCATTAAAGGCACATCTAAAGTGTAAGTGGTGAAATTTAAAGTATATCATAGGGGTAGAGAAAGGAGCTATGGATTGAGTGTTCGTAAAACTTGTGAAAAGCTTTTTGCACATTCACAGAAGTGTGAAGCTCTCTGTGCAACTACTTCCAGGCTAGCAACTGTTCCTCTAACTCCCATGTAGTTGTGGAATGTCACAATGGGCACCTCCAGAGAGACACTATTTTGCAAGAGGGGAATCAACGCATTTATTGGGGGATATAGGTTTGTGTGATTACAGTCATACCTCGGGTTACGGCCACTTCAGGTTGCACATTTTCTGGTTGCGCACTGCACCGAACCCGGAAGTCCTGGAACGAGTTACTTCCAGGTTTCGGCGCTCGCACAGAAGTGCCAAATTGTGACCTGTGTGTGCGCAGATGCAGCACTGCGGGTTGCGAACGTGCCTCCTGCATGGATCACGTTCGCAACCCAAGCATCCACAGTAAAGTTAATTAAAGTGCTCTGTAGCCCTGGTACAAAACAATAGTAGCACTTTTTTACAAATTGGTTTTTTCCCTAGTTAGGAAATTGATAAAGATCTGTTCAAATTAAAATACATGCTTAACTTAGGTTGGATCATCTCAATGCCAGATGGGCGGGGTATAAATAAATTATTATTGTTGTTGTTATTATTATTATTATTAGTCAACTCTGAGTAGGGCTTGATCTGGATACAACCCACAGATTCTTCAGACACCTCACACAATCTCTTACTGTCAGAAAGTTATTCCTAATGTTTAGCTGGAATCTTTTTTTCTTATAATTTGAATAAATTTGTTTGGGTCCTACCCCCCAAAGCAGAAAAAACAAGCTTGCTCCATCTACCACATGATAGCCCTTCAGGTATTTGAAGATGGCTGCCATGTTGCCTCTCGGTCTTCTCCAGGCTAAGCATACTCCACTCCCTCAACCGCCCCTCATAAAGATTTGTTTCCAGACCCTTGATCATATTGGTCTCCTTCTTCTGCACACATTCCAGCTTGTCGATATCCTTCTTAAACTGCGGTGCCCAGAACTGGATACAATCCTTCAGGTGGGGCCTGCCCAAGGGAGAACAGAATGGTACTATTGCTTCTCTTAATCTGGACACTATACATCTGTTGATGCAGACTAGAATTGCATTAGCTTTTTTTTTGTTGCTGCATCAAATCATCATCTCAGTTTGATTTGTAATCAGGTTGTGTTCAAAACAAAGCAATTATGAACTTTGGTGATATCACTAAGATGGAAGCTCTGGTTTATCTCTGATAATGAATTGGTAAGGCTGATGAAAGGTAAGTTATTAAAGCTCTTTTTAGGAATAGTGGGTGGGCAAATAATATTTCCTAGGTATACGTGCTTTGTAAAGAAAATTAGCATCTACTCAGTGAATGCTAAAGTTTGCTGGTAATTCTTAAGATTTATGAAGTATGTAGGGGAAGTGTCAGGAAAAAAAGTTATATCTATCCATCTATCTATCTATCTATCTATCTATCTATCATCTATCTATTTCATGGGCAACCTATAATATTTTTTTTTTAATGATCAAATTCCATTCTTTTTTCCAACATTCACCAGTAAATAACAGCATTTGAAAATATGTGAAAATATTTAACATAAGCCTTATGACTCTCTCATGTCTGAAAATTAACTGTGTATCTCAAGACCTACAATGTGTGTAATACACATTCCCAATTCCAGCAGTCATTGGTGAAATTGTGTAATTTGGTGAAAATGTTATCTCATTCAGAATAAGAACAGAACTTCCCACTCTCCTTTGACTTTGTTGTTGTTGTTGTTGCTGCTGCTGCTGTTGCTGGGCCAGAGAGCCAGGAAGATTTGTCAAAGTGGCACCATGATGTCATATAGCCAACAAGAAGGGAATCTCTTTCTCTTGGTTTTCAAATGTACTAATCAACACAGGTTCTGAAAAGGGCAAGTATGCTTTGGGTATCCCTAAACTCCCCTCTCAGGCTTTTTTATTTTATTTTTTGCCCCCCCTTTCCAATCTCAGCTCAGCCTTGAACTTACAATTCTGGAATGGAAAAAATAAAAAGCTTTCTGTCCCAGTAGCTCAGACCTTACTTTGTGAAATCCTCTTTTCGCCAATTCACTTCCAGTGACCTAAATCTACTGAGCTTGGTGTAGGGATTATTGCAGGAGTTGAAAGGTTACATTTTCTTGCTTTGCCATGGATGCCTTCTGCACAGCTTCCCTGATTACCCTCTTGTTGGCTGAAAGGATCTGGGAGTCCAGAAGTTTTTCAGTTAATAGTGTGATGGATAAATGACTCTTTGATTGACTTTTTTGTGTTGTTTGATGTGCTTCAGATAGGTCTGCACAATGCCTCCAATGTCTTTATCTTCACTTTGCAGTTACTAAGTTGTTCTCTGGTTCATTTGGTGTTTCAGAAAAAGGGCCAGTCCAAGACATTTTGGCACCTGGAGTGAACAACAAAATGCCACCTCCCTCTGTGCCAGGAAAGAAGGGGTGAGTGAAGATCTACGACAAGAACAGGGGAAAATTAAAGACCCTGATGTTGGGAAAGATTGAGGGCACTAGGAGAAGGGGACGACAGAGGACAAGATGGTTGGACAGTGTTCTCGAAGCTACGAACATGAGTTTGACCATGGGAGGCAGTGCAAGACAGGAGTGCCTGGCATGCTATGGTCCATGGGGTCACGAAGAGTCGGACACGACTAAACGACTAAACAACAACAACAACAACAAAGATCTGAATAGGGATCATGGAATTGTAAAGTTGGAAGGGACCCTGAGAATCATCTAGTTCAACTCCTTGCAATGCAGAAATACCAGTATGCAGCTGTCCCTTACGGGGATCAAACCTGCAACCTTGGTGTTATTACCACCATGTTCAGCTGAGCTACCCTACTGTTTGAAGTGGTTGCCCCAACTTCCTCATGAGTGGGCCAATCCTGTATCAGAGACATACTGAAACACTGCTTCCAGAGAGTAAAATCAGCTTCCGGTATTATATGGGGGCACCTGCCAGCTGATGGGCAAGAGAGACACAGGGGTAGCCATGGTTTTGCCAGAGAATCTCTCTGAGCTGATGACATGTTGTCACAGCATATCACTCCCAGGGGGAAACCACAGTAAACTTTTCAACATACATATGTGGCAGAAGCAGCCTATGTGACCTGCCATAGAGCCTAGTATGTGTAAAAGGAAGGGGGTGGGAAATACCAAGTTAGGAAGCTCCTGGACCATCTCATAAAGGAATCCAGTTGAAGCACAAGTGGCAAAGTACATCCAAGTGTAAACCAAACATTGGTGCACATCGGGTGAATCCATTTCATTCAGAACGTGAACTCACCCCATGCCAACCCTAATGCAATACACATAAAACCAGCCATTCCAATGCTCCTGATCACAGGGAGGAGCCTTTACAAGTGCAGGTGGATCTCTCCTTGGTTGAGCCCATGGGAGTCAGAGAACAGTGCAAGAGTTTCTCTTTAATGTAGAAACTTGTGTTTCCCGAGTAAAAACTGCTGTACTGCTGATGTTGGATTGAAAAAAGCAAACAGCCTCTTAAAAAAATAATCAATTAATTATTGAGTAAGCAAATCAACTAAAGCATTTATTTATTAATCTACCAATTTAAACAATGATGCCTGGCAGCTCTTTTTAAAAATTACAAATTTCAATGTATTGGGCACTATTGAAAATAAAATGCTGTTGTATCTTTCCCCCCCCCAATGCCCCCATGCACAAACCGATTATGAGACTTGGTCATCATGTAGAATAGTAATACAAATTTTATAATACGAAAAATAGTAGTATTATTCCTCCTAATTTCCAAGAGGCTGAGGTCAACACACATAGTCCTCCCTACTACATTGGAGGGGAATCTGTAGCCCTCTAGACACTGTTGGACTCCAACCATCACTATCCTTGATTATTGGCAACATTACATGGGGTGGATGGGATTCAGAATTGGCTGGTGGGTCAGATCCGTATCTCCCTCACTCCACGCAGATCATGTTTGACAGATGGGCAGTGCTATCCAACTGTCAGTCACAATGAAACCAGACAACATTGAAAGACCTACATTGGCTCCTAGTACATTTCCGAGCACAATTCAAAGTGTTGGTACTGACCTTTAAAGCCCTAAACGGCCTCGGTCCAGTATACCTGAAGGAGCGTCTCCACCTCCATCCTTCTGCCCGGACACTGAGGTCCAGTGCTGAGGGCCTTCTGGTGGTTCCCTCACTGCGAGAAGCCAAGTTACAGGGAACCAGGCAGAGGGCCTTCTTGGTAGTAGCACCCACCCTGTGGAATGCCCTCCCACCAGATGTCAAAGAGAAAAAAACAATTACCAGACTTTTAGAGGACATCTGAAGGCAGCCCTGTTTAGGGAAGCTTTTAATGTTTAATAAATTATTGTATTTTAATATTTCTGCTGGAAGCCGCCCAGAGTGACTGGGGAAACCCAGCCAGATGGGTGGGGTATAAATAATAAAATTATTATTATTATTATTATTATTATTATTATTATTATTATTATTATTAACCTGCTTTTTTCCCACAGAGCTGATCATCCAGGTTTGCAAAACATTGTCCATAGAGCATTGAACAGTGCTTTGAAGGTGCTACCATCCAGCTGGTTCATGATGTAACTATAGCTCAACTGGTAGAGCATGAGATTCTTAAACTCAGGGTTGTGGGTTCAAGCCCCATGTTGGCCAAAAGATTCCTGCATTGCAGGGGTTTGGGCTAGATGGCTTGCACGCCCCCTTCTGACTTTAAAATTCTATGATTCTTCTATATGAAATGTCAGGTTTGGGGCAGGTGGACGTGGCAGGCCTGCGGGCCAGAGATTCCTCACTACTGATTTAGAGGGTCACAGTTTCCCCATCCATTTTGTCTTCACAATAGCCTTATGAGGTAGGTTATGCTGATAGAAAGTGACAGGCTCAGGGTCATCTAGTGAGCTTCATGGCCAAGTGTGGATTTGAACCTGGGTCTTCCAAGTCTTAGTTCAGCGCTCTAAGCACCAAGCCAAATAATTTCTGCTCAGAGTAGACTCATTGAAATTAATGCACCCAAGTTAGCCATGCCCATCAATTTCAGTGGGTCTGCTTTGATTAATACTTAGGTGACTACATCCCCACTGTCTGTCAATAAACACAACTTCCCCTCTCCCTTTACTGCTGTGACTTTCCACCACCCATGAGCTGATCTACATTCTGAACTGACCTAGCCTTAATAGAATACAAAGGCAGCCTTGCTAGATTCATTGGGTGATGCATCCGCTTATCCCATCACAAGCTCCATCACCTCAGGTTTGTCCTATTTGCCTTGCACAACCTGTCATGGAATAAGCAGAAGTCCCTCACACCAGCTGCTGGCCTCCAATGCAAACATGACACATTCATAAAATGTGATCTATGTGTAATCATCACCCACACACATCCCTTCAGACAAGGGGAAGAGAAGTTACTTTGCTAATTAAGTTTTACAGTCCAGTGGTGATGAGGAAGATAAAAAAACATGCCTCTGGTCAATCCATTACCAAAGAAAAAGCACAGTGCCTCTGACCTTTTCATCCTACCTTCCGTTTGCACTCGGCAGATCCATAACCTTTCTCAGCTGGAACGGAAAGTTCAATTAAGTTTTGTTGGCTCAGAAACCTGTCGGTGTCCTGGAGAGAAGATTAGGCACCGAGGGCCTGCAATTATCCATCTGGCGCCTCTGCAGAAATAATATATAGAGATAGTGAGTGCTGGAAAACCCATCATTTCACAAAACGACAAGAAATGGTATGTGGCCCAGTGAATAGACCTGGACTTGAATTTCAGCATTGACATTTACATATGGAAGCTGCTTTCTACCATGTTGTCTTGTTGGTCCATTTTACCCATTATTAGGGCTGGTGTCTTTGGCTGGCATTGTAAGGAAGCTGCCAAGCCCCACATCCTTGCATGGGGCCCAGGACTGCTCTCTGTAGCCTCCTAGTCCTGCAGTTCCTCTTCTTCCTCCTCGCTTTCACTGCCTGTCCACCTGCTCTCTCTCTGAGCATCCAAACAACGACAAGAGTCAGGAAATGGAGTTGCTTCCTACACTTCTCTCTGCACATTTCTGTGAATTGGGCCCAGAGGGGAAGGATCTACTGTGGTCACATTGCCAAAGGGCTCCCTAAAACAGGGGCAGGGAACCTCAGTTCTGATGGCGAAATGCAGTCTCTCTATCTGGTCCTCAGGTCTCTCCCCAGCTATGTTCACCACCTGCCCTGCTTTGCCATCCTCCTTGAGTGTTTTTGCCTGGTTGGAAGGTACCCTTTAGCTCTGATCATGCATCTTGCTTATCTGGGTGTACTGCTGCACCCAATTTTGCCCTTCTCTGCCCACCATTGGCATGTGTCCCCTGAAAGGTTGCTTGGGAAAGAATGCAGCCCTCAGGCCCCCTTGCCCATTGAGAGAGGTGAAGAGCAGGAGTAGTAGGATGAGATGTGTGGTCAGGAGAGAGGCCTAAAGGCCAGATATGGAGGACCATTTGGCCCTGGGGGGTTCATAGAATCATAGAGTTGGAAGAGACCACAAGGGCCATCCAGTCCAACCCCCTGCCAAGCAGGAAACACCATCAAAGCATTCTTGACATATGCCTGTCAAGCCTCTGCTTAAAGACCTCCAAAGAAGGAGACTCCACCACACTCCTTGGCAGCAAATTCCACTGCCGAACAGCTCTTACTGTCAGGAAGTTCTTCCTAATGTTTAGGTATAATCTTCTTTATTGTAGTTTGAATCCATTGCTCCGTGTCCGATTCTCTGGAGCAGCAGGAAACAACCTTTCTCCCTCCTCTATATGACATCCTTTGATATATTTGAACATGGCTGTCATATCACCCCTTAACCTTCTCTTCTCCAGGCTAAACATACCCAGCTCCCTAAGCCGTTCCTCATAAGGCATTGTTTCCAGGCCTTTGACCATTTTGGTTGCCCTCCTCTGGACACGTTCCAGCTTGTCAGTATCCTTCTTGAACTGTGGTGCCCAGAACTGGACGCAGTACTCCAGGTGAGGTCTGAGCAGAGCAGAATACAGTGGTACTATTACTTCCCTTGATCTAGATGCTATACTCCTATTGATGCAGCCCAGAATTGCATTGGCTTTTTGAGCTGCTGCATCACACTGTTGACTCATGTCAAGTTTGTGGTCTACCAAGACTCCTAGATCCTTTTCACATGTACTGCTCTCAAGCCAGGGTTAAGTTTCTATGTCTGATATAGAGGGACAAACAACAACAACAACCATAATATATTTTTTTGTGTTGAGGATCAAATTATTCCCTTTCTCTGCAATAAAATTGCTCAGGGTCCAATTGGCTGACAGCGTCCAATTGGCTGACAGACATAACCAAAAACCTGTGATATAACCAGTATCATATAACCAACATGCTTAAGTCTAATTAATGAATGAAAGGGTTAAGGTGGCAGAGTAAGCTGTCCTGCCAGGTTTAGCGAGGTCCTGCCCCCTAACCTTGGGAGGAAATGGGTAATCAAGCTTATTGTTCTCCCCTAGTCTACTTGGTAAACTCATTGTGTAAAGAAGCTAAGATGGTTGCTTCAGCTTAGCCACATGGCTCTCACAAGCCACTCTTGAGTTCCTAAACCAATAATTTAAGAAGTTTCACCACCTTGCAACTAAATTAAGTTTTACTGCCTGTGCAGCCTTTCTGACTGATGTATGGAAAAGTACATGAACCTAACCTTTGGAGAGTTTGTAAGTAAACCACTTTTAACTCATTAAATCTGTGGTCTTTTCCTATGCTGAGAAAAGAGGGAAGGGAAATTGCCAAAAAGGAAAATCCCACAAGGGCGTATCTTAAAGGTCTAACAGCCTATACTTTCATGCATTACTTTGCTTGCATATTTTGCTAATTTAAATCTGCTGGAGTTTTCTCACCAGAGTACTTGCCCTAAACTTGAATCTTGGCATCCCTGAATTATCCTTTATTTATTTATTTCTTGATTCAACAAAAACATGCTTCAACAATGGGATGAAATTAATGGAATTTAATGTCATATGTGGGGATGGCTCTTGGCTTCACAATGGAATTAGACAAATTCATAGAGTATGAGAGGTTTTCAGTGGTTGCCAGCCATTTTAGCAAAATGGAACCTGCCAATTCAGAGGCACTCTACCTCTGAGTGCCAGTTGTTGAGGGGGATTGTGTTAGGGGCCATTTATTTACTATTCAGCCCAAGCCTTTTTGCTACACTCTTCCACTGGCGATGGGAACAACCATTGTCCTCATGCTACAGTATGAATATGCATGACACAAAAGGAAAAGGGATCGGAAGAGGGGATTAGAAAGGCCAGGCATTAGTTCTTGGTTACAAAGTTCTTACAATGGTGATCTGGAATGGAAGAGGTTCAAGGAGCAAGGGGACCCAAAAGTTGCTGGCAGAACTGATAGAGTGGTCCTGCTTCAAATGGGGAAAGGATTCAAATGGTCTGATCTCTGGAATGGGAAATGCTCAGCCCTCCAGATGTTGTCATTTATTCATTCCATAAAATTCATACACTGCTTGATTATATATTTTTAAAAAGCAACTCTAGGTGGTTTACTAAAATAAAATAAAATAATAAGAAAAAATTACAACCATAATCTAAAACTTTCAAAAAGTTAAAATTAATAAAATTAAAACCAGATTAAAACTCACACCAACTTTTTAAACATATAGTTAGGCTTGTATAAACAAGAATGATTTAAGCAGGCACTGGAAAAGATTACAGTGTTGTTGTTTGTATCAGTTTGTCTCCTCCCTGATATCCATAGGCAGGGAGTTCCAAGGTTTAAGTGCTGCTACGCTAAAAGATCAAATCCTTACAAATGCAGAATGGGCATTATGTGGCACCTTAACAGTGGCAGTTCCGTCAATAGAGGTAGCTGAGTGGGCATACAGGGGGTATGGCAATCTCTTTGTGGGACTCCAACTCTCACCATGCCTAAATGATGGGAGGTAGAGTCCAACTCCATGTGGGAAGCTACTGATTCCTCGCTCCTGATACCTGTTATAGTTTTAAATTCTGTCTTAGGAGAGCTAAGATGTAGAAAGAGGGGAAGGGAAATTTTGCTGGAGGATCTAGTTCCAGCCAGGAAAATGACTGAGGCTTTTGCAAGTCTTGGCCTCGGAGAAGGCTTGTCAAGGGGAAGAATGGTTTACAATTGTACCTTTAAAGGTCTTCATCTGTGTCAGTTCACTGATTTATGGACACACATTTTCTGTGTTTTAGAGGAGGGTGAGCAGAACCTCTTAGAAATAATTCAAGCCTCGTCAAGCAGCGGTGTATTTCTCTCTCTGTGACTTTCTTTTGGAGGGTTTTTTTTTTTAAAAAAAAATTTTTGTTAATTTATTTGAGGACAAGGTATGTGAGGCCCTGGCAGATAATTCATGCAATTACAGCAAAGATGAGGCGCTGACAAGGACAAGGCACATCAATCATTCCGGTGGATCAATAATACCAGTGGAACATGCAATCAAACCTAATCAACCTCACATAGCCCCATGATTAAAGAACATCTTGGTTGCTTGCTAAATGGAGAAAAGGCATAATGGCCAGAGGCAGGCTCTCATAGCTGAGAGCTGGTCTTCCAACCAAGCTGCTCACTGCTTCATGCAGCTTGGAACTCACTTCTCCAGGAGGCAGGTTTAACCTAGACAGGATTAAAAGAAGATTAGACAGATTCACGGAGGAGAGAGTTATCAATGGCTACTAGCCATGATTACTGTTCTCTGCCTCCACAGTTGGAGATAGCAGTGCTTGTTTGAATACCTGTGGCTGGAAACCACAGAAAGAGAGAGTGCTTCTGTGCTCGGGTTCTGCATGTGAGCTTCCCCTTGGCATCCGGGTGGTCACTATGGGAACAGGATCCTGGACCAATTAGATCACTAGCTTCTTCCAGCAGGCTCTTATGTTAATGTTAATGGGACCTATATGAACCAGCTCCATACTGACTCAGGCCATCTAGTCTATTGAGCCCAGTATTGTTTAATCCAGGGGTAGGGAACCTTTTTTTTACCCTAAAAGCTGCATTCCATTCTGGGCAGCCTTCCAAGCCTCACGTGACAGGGGTGGGTGGGGCCAATGGGAGGAGCATCCCCCAACACATACACACACATACAGGAGCATGGTACCTGACTTATTACATTTATAATAGACACCTAGTAGGCTACCTGGGTTCCATAGCCAGCAAACTCTCCATTGATGCTGAGCTGGACAAGGGTATTGGCAAGGCATCAACAACAGAGGTTTGCCTCTCCAAAAGGGTATGGGAGAATGTGGTGCTAATGACCAAGATGAAGGTCTACCAGGTTTGCTTGTTGAGCATGTTGCTTTATGGAAGTGAGTCATGGGCAACTTATAACTGTCAGGAGCGACACCTCAACCCCTTCCACATGCACTGTATTAGGAGGATTTGGGGTATCACATGGCAGGACAGAATTCCAAACAAAGATGTGTTCTCCCAAGCCCACATTCCCAGCATGTTCGCACTCCTGTCTAAGCAATTTCTACACTGGCCTGATCATATCCACAGAATGGAAGAGGGTAGGATCTCCAAGGATGTGCTCTACAGGGAGCTGGTTTCTGGCACCAGGCCCATTGGCAGACCAACACTGTTTTACACAGGGCAGTCTCGAGCAGGTCGGCCGCCCTGGCGCTGAGGGGCGGAGATCGCTCTGCCACCCCCGCCCTCGCAGGGCACAGCATGGTTTCCGCACGGCTTTGCCGCACAGCGCCCTGCCTACCAGCCCGGCGCCCTGGCACACCGCACCACCGGAACTCTACCTAGAGCCGGCCCTGAAGAAGAAGAAAAATTTGGATTTGATATCCCGCTTTATCACTACCTGAAGGAGTCTCAAAGCGGCTAACAATCTCCTTTCCCCTCCGCCCCCACAACAGACACTCTGTGAGGTGAGTGGGGCTGAGAGACTTCAGAGAAGTGTGAATAGCCCAAGG
The DNA here is from genome assembly GCF_965207765.1 of Zootoca vivipara. Lineage (NCBI taxonomy): Eukaryota > Metazoa > Chordata > Lepidosauria > Squamata > Lacertidae > Zootoca > Zootoca vivipara. The sequence continues at coordinate 44,876,510 of NC_142585.1, read as the reverse complement.
TCACCCATCAGCTATATGTGGAGGAGCGAAGACGCGAACCCGTTTCCCCAGATTACGAGTCCACTGCTCTTAACCACTACTGGCTCTCAAGTCAAAGCACAATGTAAATACCCACTTGAATCACAGTGTGCACATTAGGGACATTGGGGAGAACTCCTTTCCTCAGTGTGAGTGGAGACCGGCCTAATCTGCCAAATTTGTGAGTTGGGGCTTAATGAAACACATGATGCGCATGCTCAGAGCACAAAGAGCACCAGCAGTTATGGAAGGGTGTGGTTGTGTAACATTCATATTCATCCCTCAAGGCTGAACCTGACATTCTGTATCTACTAGCAGGGGGATTCTCGCATTAGCAGATGGATAGATTTTAAGGTTGCACAACAGAGGAACCCAACACAGCACCTGTACTAGTGGAAGCTCATTGCACAACAGATAGCACAATCTATTGTGCAGCGAAATTACCAGCGACCGGCTTATGCATTCTCTTGCGCAACAAATATATGGCTAGGAGACATTAATTTAGCACTGCATTGGATACAATCCTCAGTTTCCATTTGCGTATGTGCCATGTGTTTTCCCATTTGCAAGCCCCAGTTTTAATGGACAGTTACTTCTGCAAAATTTGGGGTTTCCTTGAAGAGGGCAAAACAGTTTTGTCTGCAAATGACCTCATTTTTGTATCAGCACCCAAGCTTGCAATTAGAGGGAACATTGTCCTATGTTTAAATGTGCTTTAAAAAATAAAAATCCAAAGCAGGTTTTCAATGTCACATTCCTTTCAAACCAAATGTTTCCCCTGTCTCCGTGTGCTAGCTGCTTCTCTTAACATGATGTCACTTCTCCCCCTCACTGCCTGTGCAAGGCCTCATTACAGGCTTTCGGGACTCACGATCTGAGAGATGGGACTTTTGGCAGCAAGGTGTAAACAGTCAGCTTAATTGGGCATTTAGAAGAGAAAAAAAATGACAGAAGCATTGTCGCTCCAGAGTTCTTAAAAATGTATGAATAGGCAGTTTGAACAGCATTTCCCCATTTCTGCACTGATTAAAAAAATAAAAATAAAACCTCTCTAAACCTCCCCAGCTACTACCACTGTTAAACATTGCAGCATGACAAACACACGGTACTCTTATTGGCCTTCCTCACAAGTGTGGTTCGAGGTAACAAGTTGCTAGCATTTCTAGATCTTCTTGGCCTCAGGTAACTGCAGATGCAACACCTGCCTCCATTCATTTCTTGTTCTGGGGGTTTGTGTTGCCCTCAATTCTTCTCTCATAGGGTCCGAGGGGGCATGGCAGGCCACCTAGTTGGAGCCCTGTTAATCTAGAATTTGAATGGATACATTGGTGCCACTGTGCAAGCAAGATTACACCACCTGGAAGCCCAAATCTGTGGTTAAAAATTGGATGTACACAGTTTAATGAGCATCCATCCTTGCCTGAACGAGGAATTCCCTACTCATGTCCATGGGCAGGAAAACATGCAGACATGCAACTCCACTCACACATGGAGCTATCTTGCACACCAAAATGAATTGCTAAAGTTTTCGTTGAGTGAAGATGCCCATGAACTTAAGTCCATATACATAAGCCCTGCAGAATTTAGGACTGGGCTAATTGACTTTTACATTGTCTAAAAATGGATGGTATTAAATAAACAATGGGTTGTTGTTTTTTACAGCTCTTCTTGCAGCATGTGTGTGAGAGAGGGTGACAGAGTGCATGTGTGTAACCTTGCAATAGTCTTTTAATGGCTTTAGTTAGTGGATTTTTACCTCTTATGGCAACTATTCTATCTCCATTTATGTTCTGCATTAAAATATATATTAAAATGTAAAAAAAAACAACAACCCCAGACTCCTACATACCGTGTTTCCCCTTTTTTAAGACGTAGCCATAAAGTAAGCCATGGCAGCATTTTGTAGCAGTTGCTAAATTTAAGACACCCCCCGGAAATAAGACATACCTCCATACCGTGTACAGCGGGACCCAGCCAGCCAGCGGGGCCTGGAACCGGCTGCTGCAGCGGCGAGCTACCTGCCGGAACAGGCGGCTGCAAAGTGGAGCGCTCCGCAGCGTCGAGCGCTCGGAGCGCCCAGCAGCGCCAGGCGAAGCACCCAGCCAGCAGCCTGACGTCTTCCTCGCCCGGCCGAGGAGGCCTGCTGCCCCGCCGCCGGAACAGGCGACTGCAAAGTGGAGCGCTCCGCAGAGCCGAGCGCTCGGAGCGCCCAGCAGCGCCAGGCGAAGCACCCAGCCAGCGGCCTGACGTCTTCCTCGCCCGGCCGAGGCGGCCTGCTGCCCCGCCGCCAGAACAGGCGGCTGCAGAGTGGAGCGCTCTGCAGCGCCGGACGGAGTGCCCAGCCGGAGCGGCGAGGCAGAGCGGCGGCCGGAGGCTCGCTGGCCCTTCCGCACCGCCGGAACGTTGTGGGCTGTGTGGCCCAAGGTAGAGCGGCGGCCGGAGGCCCGCTGGCCCTTCTGCGCTGCCGGAACGTTGTGGGCTGCACAGCCCAAGGCAGAGCGGCGGCGGGAGGCCCGCTGGCCCTGCCAGGGCGCCGGACGGCACCAGGAGCGCTGCTGGCCCCTTTCGCGGCGCTGGAGCATCGTGGGCTGCATGGCCGCTGCCGGAATTTTGTGGGCAGGGAAGCGGGAGGCAGGCAGGCGGGCTGGGCGATAGGCCCGTGGCTGCGCTCGGTGGGGCCAGTAGTGGGCTCCACGCTGGCCTGCACCGGCCTGCGCCAGGGGCTCCGGCTCAGTCCACTGCCGGCGCACGGCACCTCGTTGTGGCCGAGATCTGGATCGTGGTTGGTTGGGTGCCCTCCCCTTCCATAGCGACGCCGGGACGGGGCTGCCTCTGAGCATGCACAGAGAGACACCCCCTTCCCATCCCCCAGTCCAGTGCCGGGGAAAAGGCATCTTGGAAAGCCGGAGTGGGTTTATAGCTCGGGATGGGGTGGTCTCTGAGCATGCACAAAGTGCCTCCCTCACCACTGCCTTTGCACTGGTTGCCTTTGGACATGCACGGTGAATGCTCCTTACATAAACATCATCTCTCAGGGAGGATGTATTTTGCAAGGCTGGCGTTCTGGTGGCTAGGAGTGAGGGTGATGGTGGTGGTCTCTGGGCAGGTACAGAGTGCCCTCCCTCCTGCAGCCTAGGCAGCGTGTTGCAAAACAGAGGGCACTTTTTCCCTTGTCTCTTTTTAAAAGAAGTTGCTCCCCAGGGTGGGTCCATAATAAAAATCTGATAAAAAATTAAGACATCCCCTGAAAATAAGACATCTTGTGTTTTTTTGAGGGAAAAAAGTTATAAGACGGTGTCTTAAAAAAGGGGAAACACGGTAGCAGCTCCAACTTCTGCTTGCATACCAACTTATGTGTGTTGCTTGGATACCCACATCAGTGGACTGTCTGGCCTCTTCATGTTTATTTAAACTCACACTGGATGAAATAGGACTCATCCAGGGGGGCTGAAAGTGGAAGTTCAAAGGGGTCATTGATTCTGCCACCTGGCTTCTCCTTCTTTGGTCTCAGGTGAGCTTTCTCAGTGGATGGGAAAAGACCAAGGCTTATGTTCAGAGGCAGTTGGTTCCCTGTAGGCGCACACATTTTATATAGCAATGACTTATTTATTTATTTGCAAAAACTTTGGAAGGAGGAGGAGGAGGAAACATTCTTCTGCGGTAGTTGAAAAGCATAAAACCAACATTGAGATTACATTCAGTAAATAAGTGGGTTAAACCACAAAGCCTAGGGCTTGCCGATCAGAATCCCCGCGACGGGGTGAGCTCCTGTTGCTCGGTACCAGCTCCTGCCAACCTAGCAGTTCGAAAGCACGTCAAAGTGCAAGTAGATAAATAGGTACCACTACAGCAGGAAGGTAAACGGCATTTCTGTGTGCTGCTCTGGTTAGCCAGAAGCGGCTTTGTCATGCTGGCCACATGACCTGGAAGCTGTACGCTGGCTCCCTCAGGCCAATAACGTGAGATGAGTGCCGCAACCCCAGAGTCGGTCACAACTGGACCTAATGGTCATGGGTCCCTTTACCTTTACAGCACAATTGGGATGTGGGTGGCGCTGTGGGTTAAACCACAGAGCCTAGGGCTTGCCGATCAGAAGGTTGGCGGTTCAAATCCCCATGACGGGGTGAGCTTCCATTGCTCGGTCCCTGCTCCTGCCAACCAAGCAGTTCAAAAGCACGTCAAAGTGCAAGTAGATAAATAGGTACCGCTCCAGCGTGAAGGTAAACGGTGTTTCCGTGTGCTGCTCTGGTTCACCAGAAGCGGCTTAGTCATGCTTCTGGACCCAGAAGCTGTCTGTGGACAAATGCCGGCTCCCTCAGCCAGTAAAGCGAGATGAGCACCGCAACCCTAGAGTCGTCTGCGACTGAACCTAATGGTCAGGGGTCCCTTTACCTTTCTTTACCTTACAGCACAAATCAGTAGATCACTTTAATATAGCAAATAAAACTGAATCACCATCCCTCAGCAAACAGAGAGAGCCAGTTAGAATGCTAAACTAGGACTAGGGATCAACAGCTATCAGTCATCAACAGCTATCAGTCAGTCAATCACCCACTTCCACCACCCTTCTGAGTGACCCTCCCTCCCCTCCCCATCCCCACCCCTCCCCACCCCTTCTCTACATAAGTGCCTGGGGACTTCTATTTCACTGTATCTGAAGAAGTGTGCATGCACACGAAAGCTCATACCAAAATAAAAACTTAGTTGGTCTTTAAGGTGCTACTGAAGGAATTTTTTTATTTTACTAGGGATCTACACTGAGCACAAGATTGGGTTTGGATCCTGAATCACTGCTTTGGGAAACAGTTTGCCTTGAACAGAGGTGCCCAATTTGGCCTGGGGTCCATATGAGTCTACTTTTTGTTTTCCTTACCCCATGTCTTTCCCTTCTTTTGCCAGAAGATGGTTGTGTACAATGCAGCTGATCAGAGTGCTGAGCGTGAGAAACGAGGGTGATGTCAGAAGCGTCCATGGAACCTATTTGTTGTGGGATTTATTTATGATTTATTTATTTATGGGGAAGAGTGATCTGTGAAGAGGTTTTTGGAGTCCTGGGCTGAGCCATGGTGCGTGAGTGGAGTCTCGAGTGAGAGGCAGGAAGCTGTGAGGTCTTGAGTGGGGAGCGAAAATGTGTCAGAATCTATATCAGTATCTGTTCATTGGTAATTTGTATCAATGCTTTTTAAAATTGCTTATTTTTGTAATAGTTTGATAAAACCTCGCTGGCCATGCTCATAGGAGGCTGATGGGAGCTCAAATCCAACACCAACTGGAAAGCAGGGAATCTAATACAGTTCACATTTCATAGAATCGTAGAACTGTAGTTGGAAGGAACTCCAACGGTCATCTAGTCCAACTCCCCTGCAAATCAAGGATCTCAACTAAGGCATCCATGGCAGAAGACTACCCAACCTCTGTTTAGAAACCTCCAATGAAGGAGAGCCCACCACCTTCCAAGGAAGACCACTCCACTGTCAAACAGCTCTTGCCACCAGAAAGTTTTTCATGATGTTTCAAAGCAGAATCTACCAACTTTAACAGCTTCCAAAATAGCACGAGAACTAAAACATAGCCATCCTTCAAAATTTTTACTTATCTGAATTTTGTGATGGTGTTCTGTACTCAATGCTTACAAAAATGCATATATTAGTGACAATACCTTCAAAAAATGCATTATATTAGGGGAAAGAGCTAGCAAATATGTGTATATTAGTAAATACACTGTGTTCACACTATAAACTCGAAATTGCTGTAGACATGTGGAGAACTTAATTTAAGGTTGGAAAAATGAGAAAGCAGAATTGACAGCTCATACCATCCCTAATGGAGAGCACCATATTGGTGAAAGCTGACTGAGACTATGGCCTGAGAGGGATAGGGTAGGGATTTTGCAACCAGAGGGAGGAGCCTTGCCCTCCTGCTCTTAATTTTCAAATACTGGCAGAGCTAACATTTGATGAAAAGGCCTTTGCTGTCACATCCACAAGCTGGCCTTTCTGCCTTGGCATCTCAAAATGCACTGACTGGAACCACCAGAGCGCTATGGCTGGAGGTAATACAACTCTAAATAGATAGCCAAGGGATTCTTTTTCTATATTAAACTATTGATTTTTCATAAACTAAGAGCACAAAAGGCCGTGGAAAACAATTGAATCCCAGTACAGGAAGCTGAAAAATTAGACACTGCTTTGTGCCCTAGTGACTGTGCTTCGTGCTGAGACTTTCAGTTACAAAAAGCTTTATTTATGGGCTGTGAACCTCAGAAGGTTGAGAAGGGCAGAAGAGAGAGGCAATGGAAAAGTTGGCTTCTCCTTAGTTTGGAATAACTTCTCTTGGCCGACAGGGAAAAGAGGGGGAAAGTAGAAGGAGAATAGAGTCTAAATTCTGAAATGCAATTTATATTTACTTAGACCAGGGGTAGTCAACCTTTTTATACCTATCACCCACTAATGCATTTTTCTTGGTAGTAAAATTCCCTTACCACCCACCAGTGCTCAATTGAAGGAGGATTCAGCTTGTGCTGTAGAACCCCCTATCACCCACCTAGAATCCTGAAACGACCACTAGTGGGCGGTAGGGACCAGATTGACAACCCCTGACTTAGACTGTATCTTTGCTGGTTGTTGCCTTCAGTAGTAGGGTGTTGTTGTATTGCATCCCTTTAAGCACAGAGGGAAGAAAACTAAGGGAAGGGCCATAGCTCACTGGTACAGCATCAGCTTTGCATGTAGAAGGCCCTGGGTATAATCATCGGCATCTCCAAGTAAGACTGGGAAAGGCCTCTGGCTGGAACCTTTGAGATCCACTGCCAGAGCCAACGTCAGCAGCAGGCATTGCAGGGTACCTGTCAAAGACCACACTCCTCCATGGGTTTGACCTCCCCTCTTTATAGCCTCCTTGTTTGAAGTTCCTCTTCCCAAGTGCCAGTCCAAGACATTTTGCCACTTGAGGCAAATCATAATATGGTACATCCCCTTGCACACAAATTCCACCCCGCACCCTCTGCTGCCAACTGAGGCACACTGAAGGCAGCAAGGGATAAAAAAAAAATGAGGTTGGAGAGGAACAGATGGTGGCAATGTGAAGGCACCTTCTCTTTCGGGGGTGACTGAGATGGTGGCAGTTGTAAGTCCTATCCACAGCTGCAGGCAGCGAAGGTACCTGAGGGTGCCGCTTTCTTTCTGCTTATGCCACACCTCCTAACCGTCCCTACCCTGCCACCTGAGGCAACTTCCTCAGTGAGTCTAATGCATGGGCTGGTCCTGTTCCTCCTCGTTGTCACTCCATCTCTAGCATCCAGCCAATGGTAAGAGTGAGCAAATGCCCCTTATCCTGCTGTGCCCAAAGCAAGAGTGAGAGTGAGTGGGGCGTGCTGTTTTGCAGAGGTGTGGGAAGGGGGCTCCACTGTGGGCCTATGGGCCCCCAAATGCTAGATCCATCACTGCCTCCAGCAGTGACTATGTTTTATGTAAGGACCTCATGCTTTTCATGTTCCCTCATGCCCTACCATTATTATTGCTCCACAGGTTCAAACAACCATGCTTCCATCTGACAAGTGTACAGCATACTATAGCTTTCAATTCATCCTCAAGGAATCACAGTATTCCCAGAGTTTCCTTGGAAGAAGGATAGACTGTTAAACCTGTTGAGGTTTTTTCACTGTGTGAGTACGTGCATCTGGTCACATAGCAATTAAGAGCTGGCAACATGCCCTGAAGAGTGATTCAGCAATCTCCAGGGCTGGATAATTTGCCTAGTGATAGAGCCTTAGCAACAGCTTGGTGATTGGTGCAGTAACCCTATTAGACTAAGGGCAAATTTGTGGGGTTTTGTGGAGAGTTAGTGGTGTGTTTCTGATGTGGTTATTGTGTTGTAGAGAGAGATAGAGAGAAGTACTGATCTATGTACTGTTTGTTATTTTTGTTCTTGTAAATAAAGCTGTATATAGTTACTCAGTACTAGTTGCAGTGAGTTCCTGTGTTCCTGCAACTTGCCTTCATCTTGCAACCAAGAAGTTTCCGCTGTGCCTGCGCTACTCTGCTGAGTTCAACTGGTATAGTTGGCATTTACAGCCAGGTTCAGCCTTGCCGGTCTTTAACAAAACCACTCTGGGAACTGTAGCTCTGTGAGGGGAATAGGGAGTATCCTAACAACTCCCAACATGCTTAAGAGATTATGGTTCCCAGGATTCTTTGGGAGGACAGCTATGACTGTTCACAGTTGTATGTTAATGTTTTAAATATGTAGTGTGCAGATAGGGCCAGCATCTGGGGTAGGGACACAGATTCTCCAAACCTGAATTATGTAAACACCAATGTTTGCATGCAATAATTGCCTTGCCTAAATTGACCATCATTCATTGTAATCTCACTGGAACCAAAATAATTTCTGTTCAAATCAGAAAAAAGGCACACAAGCCAGATACCTGTGGCCATTCAGATGTATTCTGGCTGGGGCTCTCATCACCCTGACCTTTGGTCAGGCTGACTGCAGCTAATATGTTATTTGTAGTGCCACAGGTTCCCCCATTTCTTTCATACATGCAAGATTATGATTCATTCTTTTTTTAAAAAAAGCAACAACACACAAAACCACCTGGAATAAATTGTAGGGGAAATCAAAGTCAAACAAGTAAGACTCACCCCTCTTAAACTGTAGTTTTGTAAGTTAGGCTGCCAAACCCTACTTACCTACTATGGTTAAGGGAATAATTCAGTAGTACAGTAACTGCTTTGCATTCAGAAGGTTCCAGGTTCAATGCCTGGTATCTCCAGATAGGGCTGGGAGAGACCCCTGGCTGAAACCCTGCAGAGAGGCTGCCAGTCAGACAATACTGAGCCGGATGGACCAATGTTCTGACTCAGAACAAGACACCTTCCTAGGTTTCTATGATTACAGCCTGGCTGAAACCCTGCAGAGAGGCTGCCAGTCAGACAATACTGAGCCGGATGGACCAATGTTCTGACTCAGAATAAGACACCTTCCTAGGTTTCTATGATTACAGCCTAAACCAAAATTACAATTTTGCGTTTCAGTATTTCCAGTGGATACACCTGACCTGCTTCAGCCGGCCTCACGCTTGCAGTGTATGTGCATGTTGTGTTATCAGAATGGTGTGTATTGTTTAAAACAAGCTGAGGTCAGCACCCCACTCTGGTTCAGTGTGGGGAGAAACTCACTTTCCCTTGTTATCTATTTCCTCTCCCCCACTTAGCTGAAGAAGAAGAAAGCCCCCTTCGTTGGCGGAATGCCAAATCTTTCTGGGGCAGGTGCTGCTTTGGTCCCATTTACCAGCTCACTTTCCAAGCTGGTTTGACAGCCATCCTGCTCTGAGGCTTATCAAGCTGCTGCTGCTACACGGTTTATTTTTGGCCAGGTTTGAAGTCCCGACCACGTGAAGCAGCCAGTCCTCAGCAAAATGCCATGGCAGTCAAGGCAAGACCAAGTGTTCCTGTAACCTCTTGCACAGAGGTAAAAATAAACCTGTAATAAAAGGCCGTGCAGAATGAAAGTTAATGGGAAGAGGGAATGC